>NC_042628.1:6552103-6877643 GCF_901001135.1 Rhinatrema bivittatum
GTCTGAATTACCAGGAAAGCTGCTCGCTGTAAAAAAGTGTTGCTAGCACTAATTTTGTTATGGGTTTGATAGGTGCTTGGTTTTGATTCTTAATGTTACTCCCCTTAACAAAGTGTAGGGGTAACCTGCCCAGAATGGCAGTTACTACCATAAGCAGCTTGTTGGGCAGGCTGGATGGATCATTTGGTCTTTTTCTGCAATCACTACTTTGTTACTATATTATCTTTCTGTATGTGCACTGATTCCTAAACGTAATAAATGAGAACCGTACAAAGGTTAAGTTTCTTATAGTTCCCCTTAGTAACCCCTTTTACAAAGGAAAGGTTCCTGGCTCCTCCAATCCCTCAGTAAGGCTAAATATTTCAGTTTTCTGCTGTTAAGTGGGATGGCTGCAGTATTAGCCCATTTAATTACATAGAAAAAAGTGGTCAAATAAGCTGTAGATGATTCCTTTTGTGACTAGCTTTGGAGACAGTCTTCAATTTCACAACACTTAATGCATACCAGCAGATTCAAATTAGACTCAAGCTACTGAAAAATCATTTTCAGTTGAGACTAATGTCCAGACCGCTGCCGTTAACAAACATCCGTATACGGGAATGGAACATCGTCAGGTGCCAAGTTGCCCGGCACCTGCCATATAGAGCTGCTAGAGCTTGGGAAAAGGAGAGGGGAGCTAACTCCCAAAAAGCAAAGCAGAAAAAAAAAAAAAAAAAAAAGTGACAATAAACTGTGTCCCGTCACCCATGTTTTCTAAAGTTTTCCAGCCCTGTCTATTAAATGATAGTCGAAGCTCCAGTTTCCCCAATCCTGATTTTTGTTTAATTTTAGCTCAGGGGTTTTTTTTAGATTTTTACAAGTTACTTTTATTTGTTTTTATTCTTTTTTTGCATTTACAGTGTCTTATAGCATACTGTATATTTAATTTCCAAGAAAACTGAATATTCAAGAAAAGGAGACCCAGAGAGGGACCTGGTATATTTATAATTTAATTATCCACATCACTGCTCTCCAACCCAAATTACAATAAAAACCAGTCACAACTTTATATAACCATATTACATAAAACAAAGGTTTCTGCCTTTAAAACTAACCTCTAGAATCCCTCCCCTGACAAGCAATGCTCAGAGACCCCAAACTTCATTGTTCACCTCCCACCAGAGTGCCATGAAGCAGACAGTAACATGCAAACGGAAGGAGAAAGCATGGAAAGAAATATTCTCTATGCAGCAGCCAAAGAGCTGGTAAGAGGCAACTTTTAAACAAATTCAGAAAGAAAAGGGTACAACACCCTACAAGACAATGCTGGCACAAGACCCTGCAGTTACTCACATGGGAAAAGCATTAATGCTCTATTAACATGTAAATTATCCAAAAGAGAAAATGTGAAAAGGGATAGTACAATGGTGAAAAAGGTCAAGTGGTAGACAAAAATAAACCTCCATAAACACAAGAAAATAGCAGAGAAAAACCAAGATGTGACACTCTTCAGGAGTCCAATTTTCGGGGGTCACACCATTCCAGATCACGATACTTAGAAGGAAACTTCAAACTACCTACAAAATGTAAAACATTTGAAATCAGAACAAGCTCTTTAAATACACAGAAGGGGAATTGGACACTAGTTTCCTGGTGCATTTACCAGTCTCCTTCACCTTTCTGTTATCACATTTGCAATTGCCAATACTCTATGTGATTTGTAATACATAAATGCAGACTGACTGGTCGGAAGTCGGGTCTGTCGGAGAACTAAACCAATGAGAATCTTTAGAATATAGAATGGGTGTCGCTTTATTCAAAAAGACCAATGAATAAGGGAGAAAAGTAATGAAGTGACTGGACACAATTCAAGTATCATGGAATAAATTAGAAACACCAGCTGTAGTTTAATGTTGCCTGCATAATTCTAAGGATCATACGAAGCCATTTGGAAGCAAGAATAGTAAGTGGTATTTTGAAAAATAAAGAGTTGAAGAAACTGGATTATACTGAATTTTAAGATGCAATTGCTTTTCAGAAGCAACCTGAATGGAGCGATATTGATTATAGTTACGTGCCCTGACACAGCTACCGTAAAATGTTGTCAATATCGGTGTCTGAATGAAAACGGAGGCAGAGATTCAGCAACTTGAGAAGAACCCGTCACACAAAAATAAGTACATTGACCACATTGTGAAGTAAAGCAAAAGCCTAAGCATTTCTATTTATGTACTGCTCCATAGAATTCACTCATGGTAAAAACTGAAGCAAATTGAATTGCATATATTGGGCAAAACTCTGCTCTCTGTTTATGAAATATAATTGAAAAAAAGAAAAGAAAGAATCGTTAACAGTTTTTTGTTTGTTTTTTGTTTTTTTAGACTGGTGACTGCATCTACTGGGTTAAGATTCAGCTTTTAGCATTTTCTTCCACTGCCAAGGTCTTTTCCTCTTATTAAAAAAAAAAAAAAGTTTTGTTAATTGCTAAAACAAAATGCAGAAGGAACATTATTGCACTAGTTATTCGTTGGAGCATGCACCCACAACTAACCTGTATATTTATTTATTTATTTAGCATTCTTATATACCGACGTTCTTGATACAAATATCAAATCAGGTCGGTTTACATAAAACAAAACAATCGCAATATTCAATATTGAACAATATTCAAGCAATGTCATCCTTATCTCATTCCACAGTGACCCAATGGAGAAAGGATAAGTATTTTATTTTTGAATTCTTTTAAAATCGCTAATTCAGATACCAGACCTGGCCAGAACGGTGTACATCATTAAAGCATTTTAGCAAGTGGTCGAATACAGACAATGAAAGTATCATAACAGTCACTTCTATCAAAGATGCAAATAGTCAAGCTTCTGCCTTTTAGAAAAATCTGAGTACCGGTAATTAGATTCTAATCTCATATCTGGGGGAAAGACAAACATCCTTCCCTGTTGACCATTTTACATATCCACTGTGTTGATGGTACCTGACAAAAGGCCTCATTCTCTGAACGTGAGTTATGAGTAGGAACTTAACTTTTGGTGCTATCCTGTAAATATTTTGCTCCACCCCCTTAAAGAAAGCTCAACTGTATTAATTGATCTTATAAAAAAGGTCTCACCTACCACTTGTTAGTTGACTGGTATTTCTAGGTAACTTTAGTTTCCTTAAGATCACCACAGTAAAGCAATGACAAACAGAACACTGTATTTAAGCGTGGCACGACACATTTCTGCCTTAAACAAAAAAGAATGCCAAACAATTTATCGCTATACTGGTAAAAAGTAAGTTACTACCGAGTCACAGGCCCAAACTTAAGTCTTTCCTAAGCTGATACACTACATGCCCACTATTTTGCCCACTTGCATATCATGCAAACACTACTTTAAAAATATCCAACCAGTTAATCCACTGTTCTGGGCAGATTTGATCAGGTTATAAATAGCCAAAAGGACAAACTCGTGGGTTCCAATTTTTTTGCCAAGAGCTGTGGGTGCAGAGATGTTAGAAATTCTACATAATTATAATTTCAACAGAAAATGTATGTTTTATGGTACAGATACATGACAATAAAGAAGTGGATTATTTCTACTGAAATTAGCTATCAGAAAGATTCATGACTTTTCCCTTCATACTTCTGCCAGCCCTAATATCCAAGTCGAATCCAGAGTTGAAAAATGAGAAAAGCTGCAGAGCTGAGGTCAACTGATGATAGATTCATGACCAAAGGGAAGGAGCATAAACTTCACCAAACAAGAGACCAAGACATTAACCTAGCCATGTTTTTCTGTACCCACCCATGCCAGTACTTATCCAGACCTAAGCAGGCATTATCTGGATGGTGCAGGAAACAGACAATACTAAGAACATAAGACGTTGCCTCACAGGGCTCATCAAGCCCAGCATCCTGTTTCCAAACAGTGGCCAATCCGGGTTACAAGTACCCAGCAAATACACAAACATTAAATAGATCCCATGCTACTAATGCCAGTTTTAGCAGTGGCAAGTCCCTAAGTCTACTTAATTAATAGCAATTTAAGGACTTCTCCTCCAGGAACTTATCCAAACTTTATTTTAAGCCTAACTATACTAATTGCCCTAACCACAGAAGGATCCAGCAGAAGATAGGATAAAGCATAAAGCATAAGCATTGGCAAGTTAATTGTAAGACATTGATAAGACAGGCTAAGAGAATTTCAAAAGAAGTTGGCCAGAGGCAAAAACTCACAATAAAAATATTTTAAAATATATCGGAAGCAGAAAGCCTGTAAGGGAATCTGTTGGACCATTGGATGATCAAGGGTTTCAAGGGGCACTTAGAGAAGATAAGGCCATCACAGAAAGATTAAACAAACAATTGCTTTGCTTCGGTATTTACTGAAGTGCATGTTGGAGAGAGAACCGTTGCAAAGAAAGTTTTCATTGGTGATGATTCAGTTCAACTGAACCAAATCACTGAATTTGGAAGATGTGGTAGGCCTGATTGACAAACTGAAGAGTAGTAAGTCACCTGGACCAGATGGCATACACCCCAGGGTTCTGAAAGAATTTAAAAAAATGAAATTTTCAGACCTATTTCAATTAATTTGTAACCTATCATTAAAATCATCCAGTGCACCTGAAGACTGGAAGATGGCCAATGTAACCCCTATATTTAAAAAGGGCTCCGGGGTGATCTGGGAAACTAGACCGGTGAACCTCACTTCAGTGCTGGGAAAAAATCATGGAAACAAAGAATAAAATCATAAAACATTTAGATAGAAATGGTTTGATGGGATCCAGCCAACATGGATTTACCCAAGGGAAGTCTTGTCTCACAAATCTACTTTTTTTGAAGGGGTGAATAAACATGGACAAAGGTGAACCAGTAGTTATGATGTATTTGGATTTTCAGAAGGTGTTCGACAAAGGACCGCATGAGAGACTTCTAAGAAAACTAAAAAGTAATGGGATAGGATTGCAAGTTGGTTAAAAGACAGGAAAGAGTAGGATTAAATGGTATGTTTTCACACTGGAAAAAGGTAAACAGTGGAGTGCCTCAGGGACCTGTACTTGGACCAGTGCTTTTTAATATATTTATAAAATGATCTGGAAATGGTACAAGTGAGGTGATCAAATTTGCAGCCGATACTAAATTATACAGAATAGTTAAACCTCAAGCGGATTGTGATGAATTGCAGGAGGACCTTGTGAGACCGGAAGATTGGGCTTTCAAATGGCAGATGAAACTTAACATGGACAAGTGCAAAGTGATGCATATAGGGAAAAATATGCCTTTGCTATAGTTACACAATGTTAGGTTCTATCTTAGGAGTTACCACCCAGGAAAGATCTAGGCTTCATAGTGAATAATACATTAAAATTGTTGGCTCAGTGTGCTGTGACGATCAAAAAAGCAAACGGAATGTTAGGAATTATTAGGAAGGGAATGGCAAAACAGAGGATGTCATAATCCCTCTGTATCCCTCCAGGGTGAGACCGCACCTTGAATACTGTGTACAATTCTGGTCACCGCATCTCAAAAAAGATATAGCTGCACTGGAGAAAGTGCAGAGAAGGGCGACCAAAATGATAAGGGGCATGGAATGGCTGCCCTATGAGGAAAGGCTAAAGAAATTAGGGCTGTTCAGTTTGGAGAAGAAACCACTGAGGGGGGATATGATAGCCTACAAAATCATGAAAGGACTTGAACAAGTTAGTGTAAATCAGTTATTTACTCTCTCAGATAATAGAAAGACTAGAGGGCACTCCATGAAGTTAGCAAGTAGCTCATTTAAAACAAATCAAAGAAAATTCTTTCATTCAACACATAGTTAAACTTTGGAATTCATTGCCAGAGGATATGGTTTCAGTAGTTAGTGTAACTGGGTTTGAAAAAAGGTTTGGATAAGTTCCTAGAGGAAAAAAACGAAACTATTATGGTAATTAATAAGCAGTAGTAACATGATTTATCTAATGTTTAGGTACTTGCCAGGTACTTGTGACTTGGATTGGCCACAGTTGGAAACAGAATACTGGGCTTGATGGACCCTTGGTCTGACCTAGTATGGCATATCTTATCCTACAGCAACAAATTCCAGAGCTTAATTATACGTTGCATGAAAAATAATTTTCTACAGTCTATTTTAAATGCGCTACTTGCTAACTTCATGGAGTGCCCTTAGTCCTATTATCTGAAAGAGTAAATAACTGATTCACATTTACCCATTCTAGTTCTCTCATGATTTAAAGACCTCTTAAACATATTCCCCCCTCAGCCATCTCTTCTCCAAGCTGAAGAACTCTAACCTCTTTAGCCTTTCCTCATAGGAAAGCCATTCCATCATTTTGGTCGCCCCTCTCTGTACCTTCTCCAGTGCATCTGTCTTTTTTGAGATACGGCGACCAGAACTGAACACTGTATTCATGATGCGGTCTCACCATAGAGTGATAGAGGCATTATGACATTCTCCATTTTATTCATCATTCTCTTCCTAATAATCTGTATCATTGTTTGTTTTGACTGCCGCAGCAGTATATTGTCCACTATGACACCTAGATCTTTTTCCTGGGTGGTAACTTCAGCATGGGTTATTTTTTTCTCTATATGCATCACTTTGCACTTGTTCATATTAAATTTCATTTGCCATTTGGATGCCCTATCTTCCAGTCTCGCAAGGTCTTCCTGCAATTTAACTACTCTGAATAATTCTGTCTCATCGCTCTTCATAGCCCTTTCCAGATCATTTATAAAGCAATGTGATAGAGGAATGATGTCTAGTAACAGCAGAAAAACAAGCTCAGGCCCTATTCTAGATTTCTTCTGCAGTTTCCTTAAGTCTGTGTATCACGTTCAAGTTCAATGATTTACTTTCATTGTGCCCATGTGTAAAGTGTTCCGAATAAGTAAGCAGGCCCAGGTTATTAGACTTTTTCCACATTCTACAAACTTACTCAAGAGAGAAAGCTTGTTTTTCTGAAATGCTACTTTCTTTAGAAAGTTATTAACCTCACTTGATTTCCCATTCACCTTAGAAAAGGCTTCTAACAATGTAAAGATAGAACATATGCTGGGGAGCCAGTCACAGTAACTCCATTTTAGGTACCGTACTCACTTCAGAGGGATTATTTCCTTTTCAACTTACATCCATAACTTTTTACTGCTAGGAAAAGTGTGCGTGCCAGTTTTATGGCATGTATGTTAATTTTATCAGATATAGCAAGCAAAATGACATCCTAACCAGCATCCAAGTCCACATAAATGAGTGTTCTTTCTATGCTGAACTTACACATGTTGAAAAACTGCATGCATATTCCATTTCTAAAAAATACTGCCTCTGACACTCACTGACACAAAACATTCACCAACACACATGCAAACAAATTCAAGTTTTCTTAAATACATATACACAAAGGCACTCAAGTCTTGCCTCTTTCACACACAATCTAAGTCTCTCAAAAAAAAACCAAAACCAAACATTTTGGAAATTTGCACTCAATATAAAGAACGCTTCTGAAGTTTTGTATACTTCATGGACTGCACCTTTCCAGTTTTGTTAAACCTGCAATGTGTGTGCATGCACACATATGCCATACTGGAAATGCGCAGATCTGAAAGAGAATGTTATGAAAGGCAATCTTATATTGTACCTTTTATTCTCTTACATCCATATTTTTTTATGAGTGTAGTTTGTAACCCATCTAGAACTGTGAAATAGGTAGGATGTAAATATTTTAAATAAATACCTACAGGGATTTTCCTAGGAAATGCAGAAGAGGTCCATGTTCCAATGACACACTATGTAAAAGTCTCAATTTTATTTTTTTGTGGTGGGGATGTGGGGCAAGAAATGGAAAGAGCTTTTAGAGGGTTTTTTCTTTGTGCTCTCAAAATCAGAAAGTCATTATCAAATTGATCATTGTAACTAAAAGTATTTTTTGTAAATATCTGTATATTAGAAAAAACCTGCAGAGCTATGTACAATCTTGAATCTCTTTCCAGCTAAACCTTTATAAACTATATTATTCCTTTTAGTCTAGAACCTTCATACTAGCTCAAGTTAAGTAAGGTAACATCTGGTCTATTCTAACTCCACTCAATGTTTACCTCTTACATTTTTTGGCAACTCTGTTTAGTTTGCCACTAAAGAACTGCCACACCAACTTCCAATACTACAGTTCCACTAGTCTGCAAAATACAATATCATAAAATTATATAACAAGACACCCTTTGATTTTTCTTAAGCAATTTCTGCATTAAGAAACAGCACTCCCACACTGGGTGCTGTTTAGTGAGAATATAAATTGCATGAATATTCACGAGATCAGCACCGAGTGGGCAGTCTGAATGTGCCATTTTGGTCTTTTTGCTGTCACATACTATGTTGTTATGTCAAAATACTAAAATACTATATACCAACTATCAAGTACTCTTCGGACTAGCTATTTCCTTCCCCACAAATGTATTCCATGACTAATCAGTATCTAGATGACAAGTTCAGGAAGCAAAGCATTAATCTAGCACTTTAGTTTTTTCTAATCTGCAGGTATGTCCTATTCAAACTTTAAAGCAGCTTTAAAATTTTAAAGAAACAATATATCATAATATTGTCAGATATTGATTTTGGGGAAGAAGCCTTCTGATAAATGTATAAGGTGTCACATTCAAACCAAAATAATTTCTGGCATAAGTATTACTCACCAACAACTCTGACCTTAATACTAGTCCAAGTATGTGATAAATTCCAGGAATGCTATTCAGCAATGGTAAACCCAGAACAATTCAGGATCACTGCAATTTTATATTGAAGATTCCACACACACAACTATGCTGACTTATACACACTTCAATTACTAAAACATCTCCCTGCAAACTTTAAATGTCATTTTTACATATATCTGATAAGAATTATCTTGACTGAAATGCAGCTGTTTTTTCTCCAATCAATGCCAAATAACTAAAACCTTAACCAATTTTTGGATTTAATCATTTTGTATGGCTATTGTAATCTTTGACTCCAGAATACAAACGCCTAGCTGTGACAGTATTTCACTTATTCAGGTTATTAATACATATGGTTTCCAGATACTTTAGGGACTTTGCAAAGCTAAAAGGCTGGGGGTTTGACAAACGATTGGTCAATATGGTAATTTGGTCATCAATATTTGTCCAAGATGTTTGGTACAGCTGTTAAATATTATATTACACTGTATTTTATATTATGTTACACTTACTGCGCAGATTAAAAAAAAACCTGTGGCTCAAGCTGCTTGTATCCTTGACTGTTTGCCAGACAGCCACAAGAAAGCTCTATATCCCTGCTGAACAAGCTCTGGCTGACCAGGATGCCGCTAATTTACCTGAGCACTGTGACACTCCCTCTCCGCACAGGAAGGAAAACCACGGGTTCAGAAACCCTGATGGGCTTGAACTGGAACTTGCATCCAAAGCAGAGGGCAGAGTCACTGAAGAAAGACACAGATACTATGGGTCTCTCAAAGATGTGAATAGGATCCACGTGAGAAACAATGCAGCCCCCGGGCTGATAATCATTAATAACTGCACTATTCACAAAACCCTCTGGAATGACCCGGTGGTGCACTAGCTTCTTGATGACCAGTTCATGAACCCACTCTGGGATGTCATCCACATCTCCCTTCGGATATAACCTCTCCTGCCCGGGCCCACGTTTCTGCAACTGGGACCCATAAGTGTAGCCTTCCCCAAAGAAGTACTTGTTCCTTAAAGGCGCCCTGTCCACCGTGTGCTCCCTGTACAGCCCCTTCTCGGCTCGGGACACCACCTCGTCGATCTTGCCCTCGATTTTCGCACACTCGTCGGAGCTGAAGAGCTTGATCTGCCGGATGCCGTTCTTGACTTTGCGAGCCTCTTCGTCCTTCTGCTCCTCGTAGTCGCTGTACTCCTCGTCCGAGTGCTTCCGCTTGCGCTCCAAGCCGTAGTCCGGCTCCCTACTCTTGTGGTTTTCTCGGTAGGGCATCATCGACTTCAGCTTCTCCCTCAGGTCCGTGTAGCCGGTCGCGGCCATCCTGGCTTTCCCGCCACTGCGCCGCGTCCCCTTGCCTTCCTGGGTCACCGGCGAGCTCAGCCGCGGGCGGTTTTAAAGCGGGGAGGGCCGCTACTGCTCATGGCACGCACGCTCCGGACCATCCCCGCCGACGGGAAAAAAAACCAAAAAAGGCAGGCGGTCGGGCCGGTCTGGGGTAGCGGACCGTCGGGCTGTGGAGGCCGGAGTCGGTTACCGCCTTCCAGGAGCCCTCTAGACTCTCCCAAAATGTTAGCTCATGAGGCCCGAGCGTGTGAGGGAGTAGCCGCCACAGAGTTCTCATAGAGCTCTAGGGCGTGAGGTGCCCGGAGCAGGAGGCCGCCATACTCCCACCGAGCCGCCGCCTCTTCCCCCCGACCGGCACGCAAAGCTCTTCTTAGGTTAATACGTCACCGCCGAGGAGACACTAGGAAACGCTGGAAATCTCTGCTGGAGCGCGCAGCGGCCCGTCCTGCGCCTGCGCCGCCGACGGCCCGAGGTCCCCCGCTCTCCGGCGCACGCGCACTTAGCCCCTCCCCGCCTCGCGCTCACCGTCCATGGCAACCTGCTACAATCGGCCGCCGCCGTCCGAACAGGCCGCCTTCTCTCATGCGAGACTACAGGGCGCGGATCCGCCGGCGCTTGGTTACCCCGAGCTGGGGATGTCACCACTCGCTTATCACTGGTTACCGCATCGCCGTTCGCAGGCCCTAAGCCCAACCCACACAAGCGATGGACCTGCGCACCCTAACCTTCTTGTAAACAGAGTCCCCGGGTTGTATTTGTAGATTGATTGGTTCAATTCACTGTCAAAAAGCCAGGCACAATTCTAAGCACCGTCCTTTGTAATTGGAGGGTATATGACGGTTGCTCCGCAATATGCAAATACACAATGAGATTAGCAAGATAGGTTGAAAATCACGCAAGCGAGGGCTTTACGGATCTATAGGAGCCAGGAGAAATGCCTGCTAATACTTTTATCATTAAATGGGTAAGATCAGATCACGTGCAGGATGTTCGTTATATATTAAATGTCAGTTTGCGATAAAAATTGAGAAGCATGTTAATGTAAAAGTAGCGCAGGCAGTAATCGAGACACCAATCGTTTGGGCACGGTGAAGAGCCAGAAACACCAAATACGTGACTGAAAGAACGTTTCGTGCTGCGAGGACCGAAGGCGAGCCACGTCACAATCAGCTGCCCACCCACATTAACTCTTCCCGTTCAGTGTTACTCCGTGCAACCCTTCCCACACGTTCACTCAGGTTTAGATAACTTTATTGACATAGCAAATTTACACGTGCTATCAAAGAAAGATTGAAATAAAAGGGTAGAAAAGAGAAGAAAACAATTACAAGCTGTTAAGTAAAGGTACAGGCTATGGAACACGCCTCGGATTTTGGTGCTGCTCTCGAATTAATTCTCTCTCCCCACATTCGGTATTCTCATTCCTGCTCCATGGATTAACTCTCCCTGGGCTGTCACACGATGAGCTTCCCGGCTATTCTTGCTAACTGGCTCCATGTTTTAAAGTAACGAGTAAATCCAGTCCCGCTTTTACCCTAGGCTTGCATGCATGAATTCATGCATATCTATAATAGATGCAAAGTAAGCAGGCCTGACCTGCCCCCGCTCCCAGTGCTGCCTCTTGTGCATGTTGT
This sequence comes from Rhinatrema bivittatum, assembly GCF_901001135.1. Classification (NCBI taxonomy): domain Eukaryota; kingdom Metazoa; phylum Chordata; class Amphibia; order Gymnophiona; family Rhinatrematidae; genus Rhinatrema; species Rhinatrema bivittatum. The sequence goes on from NC_042628.1 coordinate 6,563,769, forward strand.
TGGCTGCTGGCATGCTTTTCCCACGGAGAGTCTGGGACAGTTTTTAAAAGAGCCTTTTAAAAGAGCGCTTGGTTACCCCGAGCTGGGGATGTCACCACTCGCTTATCACTGGTATCACATGGTAGGTGTGATTCTAGCTTATCACATGGTAGGTAGGATTGACCCAGCAGTAGCCAAGGTTGTGGGGGTCATGCTCAAGCACCATTAATGAGGATAACCCAGAAATGGCAAAAGTACTGGTAGTTCCAGAGTAGAAGGGAAAAGCTCTGTATCACATGGTAGGTGTGATACCAGCTTATCACATGGTAGGTAGGATTGACCCAGCAGTAGCCAAGGTTGTGGGGGTCATGCTCAAGCACCATTAATGAGGATAACCCAGAAATGGCAAAAGTACTGGTAGTTCCAGAGTAGAAGGGAAAAGCTCTGTCAAGGAATCTAGGACAAGGCCTACTCCTGATGTGGAATTAGTTGGCAAACTTACTCTCCCTGTCCCATCACACTCAAGTTTCCTGCCCCCTTCTCCTGGCAATAATTCTATCACACTCAGCCTCCTTTCTCTCTGCCCTATCAGTTGCAGCACCTGCCGCCTTTCCTCCTCACATTAACACTTCTTATCCCAGGCCATCGCAGCCAGTCTCTCCCCCAGCATGCATACACATCAACATTCCCTATCCTATCAAACTCATTTTTCTGCCCCTTCCCCCACAGACAATTATAACCTCATTTTAGATCTGGCCTAAAGGTGAGAGGCTCACACTCAGTACCAGAGCTGAGTCCCTGACTAAATCTCCCAAAATTGCAGTGTAGGTTCTCCATTGGAGGGAAAGATAAACCGCCAAGGTCCAACACTTTCATTATGCTCTTATCTTCTAAGAGCCAATAATCAGGACTCTGTGATGGTATTTCAACATCAACTTGCCTAAATATTAATTCAGCAATAGTGTGACACTGTGCAGTTTTCTCTTGGCATCATCCAAACTGAAAATTAGTGTATCTGCATTTTCTTGATCTGCCCCTTCTGTTCTTTTGTTGGAGTTTGAAGCTGCCCTGGGCAAATTCTTATCCTATAAGAATTGCCCTAGATACCTGGAATCCACTGCTCGACCTTGACTTTCCAATTCTCTCTTATTTATTTATTTATTTGCATTTCTTATATACCGGCATTTGCGATGGGAGTCGCATCATGCCGGTTTACAATTAACAGGGTGTGACAAAAGAAGAAATACTTAGAACATTAACATGTGATAGAAGAGGAAATAGCAGTTACAATAAAACAGGGACATAATGCAACTTGGAATGTAAAGAAAGCGATAGAGAAAATTAACAATGAGGTAAAAGAAACAACAATGTAATAAACCTGCCAATTTAAAAGAGAAAGAGTATTATGGAGTTGTCGAATTTGTTGATTTAACAAAAATGTTAAATCAACATTTTTTAAATCATTTTTTAAATCAACAACTCTTCTCTTTGTTGTAATTTATGGACACCTTTGTTGACTCTGTGAGTCTGCTTCTCTCTCCACCCAAGTATGGCACCAGATGGGTAACCACATGTTCGCCCAGTGTTCACTGGGTTGGCCATAGTGTCTTTTGAAGTGAGACTAAAAATAACCAAACCCCCCCCCCCTCTAAAATACTACCAGGGTCTTTCTCACATGCAGTAAGACCCTAGAGCAGTGTTTCGCAACCAATGTGTCTTCAGACTTGATCAGGTGTGCCAAGGAAATGTCTCCACTGCCTGACGCGCAGATGCTCTCAGCACCTTACAGCAATAAGAGACACCAGTGATGGCTCTTAAAACGTGTAGGAGCTCCTTTCTCAGAACCTATGTAATTATGTGTGCCTCTCTTTCCTAGCTACAGCATGTGCCCTGGAGCGTGGTAATTAATGGGCAGCATTCAGGCCATGGATAACTAGGCTCTGCTTTGTGCAGCGTAGCCATGAGGAGGAAGAGTTATGCAGTTTGTGAATGAGCACGGCAGGCTTAAACCTCACCCGCCATTGACTAGGCAGCAAATAAAAGGAACAGAGGAGAAGTGCAATATGTTCACGGATATTGGATCCTGTTACTATCTGGGCAGCAGAGTTCTGCACAACTTGTAAAGCTCTGGGAGAATTTGCAGGAAGACAGTAAACAAAGAATTAAATAATCCAAACTAGGGAAAATAAGAGCTTGAAGAACAGTTTAAAAGTCTCTGGGTTCCAGCAAAGGTTTTAGCGTACGCAGCATCTACAATTTAGCAAATGTCGAGATTACCACAGATTTTTTGTGGGGACTCATGGCTAAATCTGGATCAAGATGACACTTACATTTCATACTTGTGTCTTAATTGCAAAGACATGGTCTTCAAAAATAAAATCCAACAGAACAGCAGGAGAAGGAAAACTTGTCAATACTCAAGGCCAATTTATTATGAAACAACCATCACTTAATCGACAAAAGACAGAGTGTAATAAACTCAAACCCATTGGGCCATAATGAAGTAACTGGTATATCATCTGCATACAATTTATAATTAATCTTTAGACCTACAAGCAATTTATATAGTGGGGTCAGGTAGCTATTAAATAGGACGGCCGAAAGGGCTGAACCCTGAGGGTCGCCAGTAATGATAAGCACCAGGCAGAGGTCTCACATCCAATCCTTACTTGCTGAGTTAGATCTATTATATAAGAGTTGGGCCAAGATAATACAGTGTCTCTCATGCCAATGTCAAGAATGCAGTTTCTGGACTCCACTGGATTGGAAGATCTGAGGCAGCATGGCTTTACCAGACGTAGATCTTGTCAAATGAATCTGATCAATTTCTTAGACCGGGTGACCAGAGAGGAAGATCAGGGGAGAACGCTAGATGCAGTGTAGTTGGATTTCCGTAAGGCTTTTGACATGATTCCACATCGAGGACATAAATAACCTGATCACCCTTGATATGGGTCCTAAAGTGACTGACTGGGTTAGAAACTGGTCGAGTGGAAGGCGACAGAGGGTATTGGTAAATGGAATTCACTCCAAGGAGGAGGGGGGGGGGGGGTGGTATTACTAGTGGTGGCCTCAGGGATCGGTCCTTGGACCAGTTCTTTTTAACATTTTTGTGAGCAACAAGGTGGAAGGATTGTCTGAAAAGGTTTGTGCTTTTGCTGAAGATACTAAAATCTGCAATAGGAAGGTGTGGAAAATAGGAGGGACTTAGTGAAGCTTGAGGAAAGGTCTAAAGTCTGGTAGCTTTCATGCTAAAAAAAAATGCAGAGTCATGCATTTTGGCTTCAAAAACCCAAGGGAGTAGTACAGTAGAGGGAGTGAAATTCTTCTAAGCAAGAAAGATGATCTGAATTTGGAAGGTGATCGTATCTGATGATCTCAAAGTGACCAAACAGGTGACAAGGCGATGGCAAAAGCCAGAAGAATGCTTGGCTGTATAGAGAGAGGAATGATCAGCAGAAAAAGCGAGGTTATATCGCCCCTGTATAAGTCTCTGGTGAGATGTCACTTAGAGTCCTGTGCAGTTTTGGAGCCTGCATCTAACGGATATTAACAGTTTCTGCCCTGGGCCGCAAGTGTATCTAATGCTGGCCCTGTCTGCAGGGATTTTCACTGCTTGGCACGGACCAGGTGACACAGGCGTTGGCCCCAGCACAAAGGCACGTAAACACCTAAGGGAAGAAGACTCAGAAAACAGAGAATTTGGAGATTAGTTTTATTCTGCACAAAGTAAAATCACCACTGCCCAACAAATCCCACAGTGTGTCATCAAGTGCAAAAATTACAAAATGTAGTTCTGTAACTTGCAGGCTCTGAGCCTTGATTTACATGTATAAAATAAGTCTTAGGTGCATATTGAAAAATGCAATTATTTACGTCAGTGCTTTATTTGCTGCCATTTTACTTGACAGGATTCAAACCGAATCGAAGGTCGTGTTTCTGCATATCCTCTTCTTCTTTTTACATTTTTGGCCCAATAACTTTCTCGTTTTTATTTTTCTAGCTCATTTGGAACTGGGTCTGGAAGCCGATGTCTTGAGTCTTTATTTGTAAGCACCTGGGGTATTTTAGCCTTATTTTATATCCTTCTCTCTCCCTTTTAAGCTGACCATCATGTCAACAATTCTTGGCCAGGGGCCATGCAACTGCATCCCTGGTATGCTGGACTGTGGTCATTAGGCGCCGCTGTTGAGTGAGAGCCGATTTCTCTCCCTCCCAAGGGCAGTGAACGCAGCTGCCGCTGTATTCCCCCCCCCCCCCCCCCCCCCCCTGGAAACAGAGCATAGCATTGCCACTGGGCCACCAGGCTGGCCCAGTACATCCTTATCTATGAAAATATTCATACGTGCCTAGCAAAATAATTTACTATATACATACTTTTGAAAAAAAAATTGTTCACAATATAATCCATTTATAATATTTCTATAGAAATAATTAAGGCATCTGAGTTTACCTTTTAGCTGATCAGGAGTATGGAACCTCCCGGCATCCTTTACACTTTTATCACTGACTGATACAGTGCATTTTGATAACAAGGCAGTAGCTCCTGTGGCAGGCAGAGACAATCTTAGCAAATACCCCAGGATGCTGATTGGCAGGGCTGAATGAACCATTAGGAAAGCAAGGCATTAGCTTAAGACTCCCCCAACCGCATCTGTCAGTGAAAGGAGCCCCGCCAGATCCTAAAGGAGGGAGGGACCCCAGCCGGAAACAGCCTTGTACGTTGGCTATTGGGGCCACCTGGGGACGAGATGGGGGGGGCCTGTCATTCTGCCCCAGTGACAGGCAGTGGATTGGAAGAATATTTTGCAGCAGTGCCCGGTCACGATGAAGGACGGTCTTTCTGAATGCAGGGCCCCTACTGATTAGCTCACAAAGGGGCTTTTGTCTAGGGTCAGGCTTTTATCTTGGTCATAATTTATAAAAACTACAAAGCTGAAGTGAACCCAGTGCCAGCCCACTACTGATGGGGGGAAGGGAGCATTAACTTTTTGTTATCAGTTATGAAGTGTTTTTTTAACTTTAAGTATGAGGGATGTGCTTTCATTTAGAGAACAAAACAACAGAAAATTTCAACAAAATATCCCTTTTTTTTTTGAAAATGAAACAAAACCAAACCAAAGTTTAGTTTGGTTTCATGTTCAAATGACTGCTTCCACCAAAGTTCCCACAGCTGACTTTCCTAGACCCCTCCCACCCGTTTACCTCAATCCCCAGTCACGTCTGTCCCATCAGGTCTCTGCGGGGCCGGAGGCTGGCACCATTTTGTTCTAGGAAGGTACAGATGCACACACCTCGCCTCAGGGCCCATTGACGTCATCTTGAAACGGAGACCCAAATGGGGCAGCAGGAACCGGGGATTGCACCTGCGGATGGAGTAAGTCATGGGGGGAGTTGGGTTAGGAGAGGAGACGCTGTGGTGACAGCAGCAGCAGAGGGAAAGGGAGCTGAAATGAGAAAAAGGATCAGTATTAGGGCTTTATAATAACCCAGCATTAAATGCAGAGTGGAAAACAGCTGCTTGTGATTAGACAGCAAGTTCACACGTGGGTAAGTTGATTCAGCAATTGTTTCAGTATTCACCGGTTGCTTTCATTTTACAGGGCTCTTTAATAAAACAGGTATTGGTGTTATTAATCCTCAACAATATGCTTTTGCTGGATAACAAATTTATAAAACCAGGTGTAATAGTGGGGATATAGCAGGCAGAGCTGCCAATAACCCTAGCCTGTGGCTGTTACTTACTCCGATGCAAATTAGATGGCCTTTGCCCCACTGCAAGACACAGGCCTGTCGTGTTGTGGCACAGACATTGTGTTCCTCCCTACCACAGTACTGCAGGCAATGGCATGTGCTTTACAATTCGCTTGATCATATCAACAGGTACTCTGAAGTGAAGGGTAAAGTCAGAGATAACTGGAGTCTGTGGCATCACATCAAGAAGTGAATCGGGTGGAGAGACCCGACGGGCCTCATCTGCCGTCACGTTCTGTGTTGAAAAACGCAGTCTGTATGATGGCTCAAGGGTTCACCATGTGAATGTGAATGAATGCTTATGGCCCTTCTAGTAGCCACCTGATATTCCTCAGTCCCAGCCAGAGGACGACCACTCCAAAAATGGACAGAATCGGGAGTGATCAGAGCAGCGTAATCTCGCTAGGTGGGAGGATGAGCCGTTTCTCCCGTGCATGCAGAAGGCTCTCCATGTGTGTGGCAATCACTCGGCACAGCTCCAGGCCCTGAGAACAAGAAGTAGAAAAGATTGGTACCACCGTCACTGGTTACATGTGTGGCAGTTTCTGACACTGTCCTAAATGTGGTTGCCCCAAGGAATTCAAGAGAAGTAGCTGAAAGATTATTTTAAAACTCTGAAAACTAGCAACTTATTTAATCAGTACAGGGTAAATGTTCCTTTTTTTTTATTTTTAAGACATTAAAAAATGATTGCAGCTGATCCCCCAGCCTAAGGGAAAAATCCATTTTGGACAAGATGAGGCCCAGTTTTCAACGCTGTTTCCTGGGGCAAACTTCCCCCTTCTATCTGGCTAAAAGTACAGCTGAGTGAAAAAGACATGCTCAGGTCAGAGGGAAGAAAACAGAGTGTACATATTCGATTTTCCAATGTCTGCATGATATTTACCCCCGCCCCCTCCCCCGATGGGCTGGCCATACAGATAACAGGTGCAAGTGTACCCGGGCCAATTTCACCTGGGTGGTTCCTCTTTGAAAATCAGCTACAGAGTGCGCAGGTTAAAAGCATCCCCCGCATGCCTTGCAAGTATGCGGACTAGTACAACTTGGCCCCAGGATGAAACGTTTCTCAGCATCTTGATTAAATTCGTGGAAAACATTCAGTACATGCTCTAGGAAGATAAAAGCAGATTGAGAAGCCGTGTGCAAAGTCGGGGAAAAAGCAGACGGGAAGAGACAGTAAAGTAATCCGGCTGATGCAATGAAGCAAGGGCTCTTTCTTTGTTGTAGACCCTGCTCTCTTGGTCTACGCCTTTGTGTTCCTGTACAGAGTCGTTGGTTCAGAGAAAACATTGGTAAATCAAATGTGATGCTTTAAGAAATTGTTCCAGTTTGGTAATTAAGTGCTTTTGGTACTCCAGAGAGAGATGAGAAGTCCCTTGCAGCCGCTATTTAAAAAGGCAATGTGTCAGCGAGCCTTGAAAAGATCGGATGTGACCCTTTCCATTGGGTCGCTAGGGGTTAAGGATTGGTCACATGCACAATTTGCACATAGGGAATTTTTGTCTGACATGTTGGATACAGTTGACCCAGATCACCACACTATATCATTCTGGTGTTGTGCTCTGATAGGAAGAAAACCACCCGCAGCTATGGGAAATTGCTAACATGGAGACTAGAGGTGGATGTTGCATTTACGGAAGCTCAATATCTACGATGTTTCAGGAGGATACAATCCCTGGCTAGTAATGTTGCTTTACATGAAGTACAATATAAATTTCTGATGAGATATTGTACAACAAGACAGTTACCCTTTGTTATGAAAATTTCGACCTCAGATTTGTGTATTAAATGCAGTTCTGGGACTGTCCACGAATTAGCACATTCTGGAAAGCTTTAATACACTTTGTTTATTAGCTCATGAATATATGATTACCCCTGCAGGCTAAGGTACTGCTCTTTGACAATTTACGGGGGGGGGGACTGTTGCTGGTTTGAAACATTTGAATTCATAAAATCCTTTTGCTTGTAAAGAAAGTCATACTGCAGCGCTGGCTGATGGAAAACCCCCTAACGTTGACCCAATGGAGAAACCAGCTTCATCAAATGTGTTTATATGAGAAAGATGTGGAACAGTCTGATCTGACTAAGAAGACGAGAGTTTTCTTACAGATTTGGGATGTGTACATACAATCGCTGCCTCACAGAGAAAGATCCCTGACGAGTTTTGATCTCTTGATTCCTGATGCTGGCAGTGGGCCACGCACCGGCTAGAGCAAGATAGTAGATGAGCTCTTTTCGGAATAGGTAGCTTCGTGCAGGAGGGGTGGGATGAGATACTGTTTGGGGATGGAGAATGGAAGACCCTGGCTACGGGATGCTGGGAAGTGTAACACAGCATCCCAGTTTTGTGCCTGAATTTGTATGACGATTGACTTGTTGGGTGGTGTTTATATAATAAAAAAAAGACGATGTTCCATGCTAAGCAGCGCCTTTAATCTCAGTGGCCTTTAGTCGTAAGTGCTGCTCACCCGCCCTTCTGATAGTCTGGTAGTACAGTTCCTTCATTCCTGAAAAATGGTTTACTCCCCAACCTCAGGATGTTTGCGAATCCCAGGATTTTACTGCGTTCAGAGTCCTGCACCTCTCTGTCCATCCAGGTTGCCTCCAGTGCCGCGCACCAGGTCACTGATCTGCAGCCTTTCTTTGAACTGTGGCAAATTGTTTTCTTTACCCCACTGCAGCCGGCATGGACGGTGGGGGTAAGATGATTTTGTTTTTGTTTGGAGGGGGGGGGGGGGGGGAAATCAACATTGGCTTCCTCCACAGCAGACAGAACCCTCAGAAGGAGACGTTGGCTATCGGCCATGCTATTGTTTGATGTGGAGCAAGAAAAGGAAAAGCAGATACAGACTTTCAACTTCCATGTACCAAGGGGGAGAGAGAAGTGATGGAGGAGGGGTCTGGACTGGATCTGCATTGGCAGTCCATGCAGGAAATGATAGCTGGTTAAGCACATCACAGCAACTCTTACTCCTTTTTACTGTAATGAAGGACAGAGTAGCGTTAGCCTGAGAAAGAACGTAATCCCTTCACTGGGGTTTGAGGGTAAGAAAAAAACAAGCCAGTCTTGGCTACTACTTCTTACTCCTGAATAAGCTGCTATCTGACCCTGTGCAAAACATAAAAAGTCTTGCATGATGATTTGGTGGCGCTTAGCAAATTATTTGACTGTTTCGCCTTGCAACCTGCCTGTCCGTGAGTTTGTAAGTGCTACTATTGCATTAACAGCAAGCTTCGTATTTCATCTACTTGGGACAGCTGCAGCAGCTCAGGCTGTCCAGCAGCCAAGAAACGGTGCAAGCTGGACCTGGTGCCAACAAGAGTTCATCAGATTTCGTGCACGTGATGTGGACTTTGATTATTTGGGTATCAAAGCTAAACATACAGACACTCAAAGTACAATGAGCTAGAAGACATTGATTTGTTTTCTCAGAAGTGAGGTTTTATCCTGAACTAACAAGTTTACAATTTGTTTTGCATTTGTTAAGCTATTATTATTATTTCTCATTTCTATTATTAAAAAACTAAGATTCACTCTTTCTATGCAAGAATATTCTTAAGTTCTCCTTCTTTACTGCCAAGAGTCTAGAAGGAAAAAAACTTTCTCCATGTATTTTTCCCCTCTTGAAAGAATTAAACATTTACTTATTTGTATATTTTTGTGCACTGCTAGTTTTACCTTGTTAACACAAACCTCTTCCACTTCCTGTCTTGCCCTAGACTTCAAGGACCCCACCTTCCTGAATATCAGTATCCTCTGCTAACTCCTTAAAGGTCACAGAGTGCCACTCTTCCTTCGCTGTGTCTGGGTCCATCCCTACCTGCTCAAGTTGCAGCTGCGTGACCCTCTGCGACATCACGTCTCCCAGCAGGATCTCGACGTACGGGCAGCTGGAGCCAGCAGCAGGTCGGTGGGTGCGGGTGGACTGAATCTCCTTGAGAGGAAACTTCACTATTAGCTCCTGCACACAAAAGGAAAACGGATTTACAGTGCTCGGTCCTCCCTCCCCTGCGCTGGCGGAGTTGCCACATTCACATTCACTCCCTTGACCCTGATGGTTCTTTCACAACTTAGGATGAATTGTGTGCTCTTTAAGGGTCCAATATGTTTAAGCCACATAGGGATCTATGCAGACTTGAAGTCTCAAGTACATCATTGTCGTGGGATAGTTCTTGTTTGGTCCAATAAATGGTATCGTGGCCTGCAAGAGGTCCAGTTGTCTCCAGGACCTGCCCTGCCACATGACCACTGCCCTATTTAAAATAGACTTGGAACAGGATGAATGAAGAAAGCAAATAAATTAAGTTACTCATTAAGAGGGAGGGGATGACAAGCAAATATTTTCACATGAGTAAATGTGTGTTTACCCGTGTAAAAGCGGGATTTGAGGGTTGCCGCAATGAACGCAGCTGAACCTACATACGTGGGATGACTGCGTGTCTATTATTAGCCGTAGTATGTGGGGGGAGGGGCGGGGTTGGGGCATGCATGGGAGGATTTCACTTTGAGATCCCTGCGTGTACTTTCGGGCTTCAACGTGTCCAACTTTTCAAAGGGCAACTGCACGCGGTCCCCACGGGACTGCCGGCTCTCCACAGGGTGCAGGTTGCCACTGAGGGAGCTGCTGAATTCAAGCAGATGCAGTTATATCTTGGAGTGTAAACCGAAAGTGAGTCGTTCTTAATGTTATCAAACCCGCAGTGTGGCGATAATGTTATTATAGCAGGGCTTATCATTTCTATAGCATTCCTGGATGTACACAGCATTGTACAAAGGTAATGCGCAATGGGGGATTAGGGGCCCTTGTAAGGATGCTATGATGGGAGGGGGAAAGTTGGGTGGGGATTAGGGAGAGTTTGATTATTTGGGGAGGTGAGGTTTTAAGGTCCTGATACTTTACCTTGGCTGACCCCCCTAGTGAGAGTAGGGTGGGAGTGAGAGTTAGTTATGCATTAAGATTTTTATTTTTATTTACTTACTGTATTGTTTGTGAATAGTTGGAAGTGACTTTGAATTGTATTTAGGAATTTTGGGGTGTTGGAAGCTGCTCCAGGTTGTCCTTTGGGACGGGGGGAACGGGGCAGTTTACGTCCAGGATTAGATTAGAATATGGCCCTGTTCCAAACAGTCTGCAGTCGGGGAGGACCGTTTTTCAAAGACACTTGCGGGTGAAGTAAGGCTTTACCCTGCAGAAGTGACCATATATCCAATATCCGTGGAAATGCACTTTACGCACTTAGGCGACGGGTGTTCCAAGGGCTGGGGTCTGGGTGGGATGGAGACCTAACGCGCAGACTTTCTGATTTGAAAAAGGATGTGCAAAAAATCTCAACGCCCTGCATATAGTAGGTGGAACTGTATGCCCGTAGGTTTTCTGAGATATTTTTCAAACTGGATTTACACCGGTAAGGGCGCTTGGAGAATTGGTGAAACTGGGGCGCATAACTGCCTGCAAATTTATGGAGTCTGCTACAAACTTACCCCCCCCCCCCGAGTGAGCACCTAAGGGAGTGGGAGATCACCAGGAGCATTGGTGGCAGAAGGGGGATTTTTCTGCTTCTTAGCCCATTGCTTTCACCACTAGGCCATGCCCCCCTGGAGCTCCGAACCTTCCTCACCCCAGTCGGGAGTCTCCCTCCCCATCTTCACTTTCCCATTCTTCTTTAAAGAAATACTTGACAATGCAAGGATTATTTGTGAAGGAGAACAGGAGCCTGTCTTTATCGGTGCTTCCCCTCCGTTGATACCTAAGCAACTATAGTCTTGTTTTAGAAGAACAGTGAAAAATGTCATTTCTAGGGAAGAAATGGCCACCCGCACCCAAACAGTAACAAAGTGGATGATAGCATATAGCAGTCAATTGGCCCAGCCAGCCTGCCCTCGCAAGTGTAAACCAACACCAGCTCCTCCCAAGCATTTCACCTGACCTCTCAGCCCTCTTCCATTGCCCTACATTTCTGTCCCAAGCATGTTTACATTTCATCCAGTGCCGGCCTCCCCGGGCTCTGCTGGTTGGCTATCACAGGCCTAGTCATTTTCCTCTTTGGTTATTCCAACACCCAGGCCCCTTCTTATGTCTTACTGTAAGCTTTGAAGTAATCCACACAGCCGCTGAAACTAGTGAGGCCGTTGTCTGAACATGTGGCCACTCCGTGTCCGTTGATATTAGGGTTGCAACCATGGCTGCTGTAGGAAGCCTGATGCAGCCGTACTGCTGATTGACCTGTATTCTCCCCTCATCGGCCCTCTAAAGATTCATATGCCCGAGCAACACTCAAGCCCCCTGCCTTATTTCTTTCCAGCTTGCCCTTAGCACTGTGCTCCGCGTGGTCGTAGAAGGCTTTTGTGATGCGAGTTTCCTTTAGATTATGAGACACATCCGTGCTCTACAACTCTGGCCTGCATGCGGTTACCCCCAAACACGTACATGAGTCTCCTTCTGGAGGAAGTGCAGGCCATTCTGATTTACAGCCAGGATGCAGGGGGACACCACGCTATTGTTACTGCAGCTCTGGATGTAGAAGAAAGAAGAGCCGAACATGGGGAAGGCGTTCAGCAACCCTGCAAAATGTCAGACAGAGAAGTGAAGACGTGCATGGCCTGCAGAACATTTGGATCCTGCCTTCGGCAGCCGCGTCCCAGGGTCTTACCTAGGAACTGGACTCTGGCCTGGTGAGGGCTCAGGGCTTGCACCTGCTGCATTTGTTGCAGGACCATGTTTAACCAGGGCTGAGGTTTCAGCAGTTTATAGAACTGGCCCGGAACATAATCCTGAACTTCGCGGCTGAGGGAGGAAGAAAAGAAATAAATAAACCAGAAATAAATCAGGCTTAAACAGATGTCTCTTTTCAGGCTTCTATACTAACAGCTATCACTGTTTCAGTCACCAAATTGAAACTTGCTTAGTTGTTATTGATCTGCGGGAGAAAGTCTGACTCTAGGGAGTTGCACTAACTAAACCACGCTCTAAATTACACTGATGGAAACGCGTCATTTGCTACCGGTTTATTTTGCCTCAACGATTTCCATGACACCAATGCAGCTTCTGTTAGAGATCATAGTGGGGTAGATATTCAAACAATTCTGGCTAAGACTTATCTGCTTAACTTACAAGGGATTTTGAGCAGTATGGCTAAGTTGCTGAATATCCCTAAATAAGTCTCTAGTTAGCTGGATAAATCTTCTTTGGCTAATGTTAGATCTGCTGTTGAGCAGGCGTAACTTATCCAGTTGACTTAACCAGATAAGTTTGAATATCACTATTTATCCAGGTAAGTCACTCTTCGCCAGAAGGCCCATATCCCGCCCACAACTTATCCGGCTAACTACTTAGCCAGATAAGTACTGAACAGGTGCAAATATTCAGCTGCTGCCATTTAGCCATATAAATCCATACTTATCTGGCTAGGCAGCGCTGAATGGGCCTCAGCATGCCTAGCAAAAGGACTGCATGATCAGATATGTGAACGAAAGTGCGCCCAGCATACGAGGCCTGCACAGCACAGGTGCACATGTTCGGTGACCGCTGCACCTGCGTTCATACATACAGAGTGGGCAGGTAGATGCTGTCCTTTGCTCGGTGTTGGAGCGCTGCCAGTCTTGAGATTTGTTGGAACTGTTGCTCACTGAGTTTCATCTGGGGCACGATGTTAAACAGCCCTTTGAGATAATCTGGCAGAACCTGAGGAAAGATGCAGAGTTTTCTCAGTGCACGCCCCTCCCTCTCACCCGGTCTCTCCTGCTGCTGCTGCTGCTGCCCTGTGTGCGATGTGGAGATGGCTGTGTTCTGCCCTAGCCTTGTTCACGGTTTATGAGGAGATTAATGAGAGAAGACCATTCTGTATCCAGCATGCAACGTATGCCGAATTTTCATGTGGGATAGGGTGTTTCTGCTTTCAGGTCTGACATTTCTGGATCCTCGGGCTCTGTGATTGATTGTCTCCATGCCCTTTGGATGTACAGCATGAGTCTTATTAGTTGAGATGAAGGATGTCCATATGACCTACCGCTATTGCATATCTCATAAATGAGAGGCCAGGATATGCAATAGCGGTAGGGAACACCTTTGATATACAGACGTTGAGCCTGAAAAGGGGTAGTACTAAATGTTTTCTAAAAAGTGTTCATTTGTTTTATTACAGGGAATTAGCTGCCTCTGCAGCTGCCCTCATCATGCAAGCGTGAGGCCTACAAGGATCTTCCTGCTGTGAATTCTGACGTCGCATTTTCCCTGCGGAAGAACAGAGTAATAGTCTCTGATTTCCGCATAAAGACTGGAGTGAGTTTTTACCTGGTTGTAGTGCATAGCAACATACAATTCGTTCTCGAATTTCAGGGGCTGAGCCCAGATGATGCGCCTGAACCAAAACATGTAGTTACTGTCGACCTGTTCCATTTGCGTGGAGACATCCAGGATATATTCCTTTTTGGTTAAGGGACGGACATTTTGACCTGAATGAAACAATGAAGAATGATTTTCCTGGTGGGGTCAGAAAGGTTTTCTGCTAACATGAACATTAGCACAAATGTTTTGTGATCGATACGATCCTTTCTCTGGAGCCTTTTCATGGCGGTAGAACATTATGGAACGCAGTGATTAAACCCAATGGTAGGGATGTGCATTCGTTTCATTCGTTTCCTATACAAGCATGTAATATTAAACAAATGAAACGAATGCACATTCCTATCCAATGGTAGTATTTTACTAACCACTGTTGGAGCTGCCTAAGCTGTTACCTGATCATCCTCCTTATGCTTTGCTGCCACAAATTTCTGAGTAGGTCCCAAACCCTCTGTTCCTCCCTGGACTGAACATCAGCAGCACCTGAACTGTAGCGTGTGTGGCTGAAAGGGCCATCAGTCTCTTGTGCGAAGGTAATGCCACTAAGCTATGCCCCGATTTCCTCCCTTCCCCTCCAACTCTGCCCCCGTCAAAATGCTGGAGAAATCATCTTATCTTCTGTAAGTTGTGTTAGCAAGGCACACCTCTGTTGATGACAGCAAAAATAGCATATTCATCAAAGGCTTCTAGAGTATGAAGTGCCATCTCTTGGCAGATCTCCTCCAGCACGTCAAGAGCAACCTGGGGATGCAAAAATGGAAAACTAAGATTCAGAAAAGTTTTGCTTCCTTGAAAGGACAATGTCTGTACACTCACAAGAGAGCTGCCACTATCAGAGAAGTCATTCCCGCCGTGAGCTTAGGGACCATGTGACCCGGGAAAATCAGAGGCAGGATGCACGGGACATTTTAAAAGCAAGTGAAAAGTGGTATTGCATAAAATCTGTTCTCACAAGATCTCCCAGTAGCTCCATGTTACTGAAAGAAGTGGTCGGGAGGTATTGCAGGAACAGAATACAGGCATAGAGTGCAGTAATGAACACGTCAGCATTTCTAATACATGTGCTCAGAATTCCTAGTCTGGAATTCCTTATGGACGAGAACCTGGAATATAAATTACCCATCATTCTATTCTGCTTTAAAGGCTTTGGATGTTTAATGGGAGACATCCAAGAAAGTGCTCAGACAGGAGCAGAAACTGCTAATGTCTTTTGTGACCACTGGATTAAACATTGCCACTTTTGTGACATTGCCTTCCAATTAGGTGCCTCAGCACATCTAATGACAGCAAACGCGAGGATTCAGCATGTGGCCGGTCAGCAGCGCGCACCACTTTGCCAGTAAGGACTAGCATTGGAAGTGTCAGAGTTCATCCACCTGGGCATAAATTTGGATCACAATCAGGTTTATCGAGTTGGGGGCATTTGGAATTCTGCTGAGAACTGCTGATTTGAATATCAGGGGTGATTCCAGGGGTGGAATGAGGACCTGGAGTGCCACATGCAGGTTGGGGATATTGTCTGTATTGTCTATAATCTTATTGGCCACTGTTATAGTGGCAAGTTACAATGACACAAGCCTTTGAAATTAAAGAACATAAAAGACGCTACTTCTCTTCTGGCCGCACTGATATCGAGCCGTTGCTGTGTTTTCTTGGGTGAATGAAGGCATTTGGGGTGAACATGGAAAACAAATTTCATTTTTCATTTCATTTTTCCCATTATTTCGTTTTGTTTTCAAGAGCATATCATTTTGTTTGCTTCATTTTTTCCCCAATGCAACGCACATTTCTACACTGCGTGCCGTCTGAACAGCAAACACTAAAACAACAGGAATTACATAAACAAGAGTTTGTTAGCTTTCTCTGTCCTTTCGGATGAGAAGCGCCACAGAATGACATAATAACGAACGTGGTTGATGTTTTCATGCCATTTTAAAAAACGTCAACGCATCCTCAGAAGCCGCCTGGACCTCGCCTTCGTTGGGTGAAGGTGCACCGAAAGCACCACCGTCCTCACAGGCAGAACGAGGAGGAGGAGGAGGAGGATGCACGCGGTCTTCACCCATTTCTACTCACTGAGCATGTTTTGATCTTCAGGTGCCTCTCAAGCCCTCCTGGCAGCAGAATCAGCTGTCGCTTAGAACTTCTCCCAGCCTGCAGAGACAGAAGAGAGTCAGGGGTCCAGAGCCTGTCCACCTCACGGGACTCCAGTCTGAAACAGCACAGGTGGGCTAACAGATTTATTCCTCAGTGCAGGCCAGCGTTATCTGTTACACAGCCCATCCTTCCCTGACCATTGTCCGAGTACACGCTTGAAAGCCAAAAACCTAGCAACATTCCTTCCGGCTGCTTCCGCCCTTGCATGGCCTCTTTATAGCTGACTGACTACTCTGCTGTTAGGGGTGAAGAGCTGGGACCTCAGACTTTGCAGGCCAGCAGAATGCATCAAACCACACGGAGGCAATTTAGGGGCCGCAGGAGGGAGCAAGGAAAAGAAAGGGAAACAGCAAATAAACGGTGAAGGTAGCAGGGGAGACGGTAAAAAAAAATTTGGAATAAATAACATTGGCGAATGAAATCCAGTGTGGCTTGACCCTTTCCTTCTGTATTTTACATAGTTTGACTTCTGGGCTGCCATTCGCAGGGCATGGACTGCACTCACCACCATGGCCTTCAGCTCCATTCCACTGGGATATTCGCACCTGCCTCCAAACTGCAGGGTTTTGCGCAGGTTCTGCTCACAGGCCTTGGCGATGCCTAAAAAGAACACACAATTTAAAAGTTCTTTATCTGCAGCTGCCCCTCTCGCTTCTCTCTCTGACACATAAAGGCAGGCGACGTTACTGTGCAGCTCCTTTCCGCTGGCGTTGAGCAGCGCAGAGGGCGAGCCTCTTCACCTCTTCCAGGGCACCGCAACGTTTTCCGCCCAGGACGATCTACTCGCTAGCTCGACCCCCAGCGCTGGCTGCTCTGTTGCGTCGGCTCGGCTGTACGCCCCCTTTGTGTCTTACGCTTTCTAAGAAAATAAATATCTAAAGGTCCTCCCAACGGACTTGTAAGGCGCTCGGAATCCCTGGCTGGGCTGCAATCTATCATTAGAAAGGAACCGGTTTGTAATTTTAGGGGCAAGAAGGTCACAGGTCCTTCTTACCCACGAACGGCAGCAAATTTCAAAGGAAATGCTGCACGAGTATGCTTTAACTTTAAAAATGCCTGCTGGGGCTTGGATCTCTCTACCTGCTGTTAACGTGGGCACAGGTCTGCCATAAAACAGCATGCGCGAGTTTGAAACTTCAAGGTACAGAGCGAGCGTTGCTTTAGGGTCACACCGAACCTGCCCGCCCTCCCCTCCCAAATCTGACTTAAAGAAGGCTCGCTGTGGGCCAGTGCTGGACTGAGGCAGAGCAGTTTCCGGTCAGTTTATCTGAGTCCATCACAATTCAGCATTGTCCATAGAAAGTGACAGGCGATAATTTCCATTTCCCTATGACGCTGTGACCGCTCACAGACCTTCCCAGCTCATGCTGGCAAAAGAATTAAGCTCAACGAGCAAGTCAGAGATGCTGGCCGAGAATTTGTTGCTTGACCCTTATTTCTACGTATTCAAGTGGACTTACATGGCGACCGCAATACTTTTATTCTATAAAAAATGAAGGCTTTTTTTTAAAAATGTGTATTTCCGGTCATCCTGCAAATTCAGGCTAATGCCTCATCCCTGGCCTCCGCAGTTCTGGAGCTTGTTCCGGAGCTGACAGGGAAGGGGTTATAATCCTTGAGCCGGTCTGAAGAAGCTCGAGTAGACGAATTCCAGTTCGGGGCAGGAGGTTCAGTATTTCAGGTTCATTCCTGCACAAGTCACGTTTCCCCTTTTTACAAGCTGTGGGCTAACGTTTGTGCTCAGTACTGTGGCAGCTTAAAAAGCCCCACAACCAGTTCCCCTCCTCATGCATTTTATGAAAAACGTGCGTCCTGACCTTAAATAATGAAGGCAAGAGCACCTGCTCAGGATGTCTTACCTTGAAAATGTAAACCAGGGCTCCTGCACGTATCTTGGAGAAACTTGAAGAGGAAGGGCTTAAGGACGTCGGAGCATCTGTAATAAGCGGTCAGGATATAGAGTAACCGCCATCCTCTTTGACAGCTATCGCTGTGTGAAGCATGAAAGGGAAAATACAGGCAGTGACCGCGTGCTGAGGGCTGCGTCCCACATGAGCTTTAACAGGGACTGAAATACACAGGCAATGCAAGACCCAAAGAGCTGTATTTCTTTACTTACTTACTTATTTATGTATCTCTTATGCTATAGCCCTAAGCAATGGACAAAGTTCTGTCTTACCCACCCTGAGAATAGCAAGGCACGCCAAGTCATTGCTTATCCTTCAACTCACGTCTCCATCTTAGTGTGCGGGGGGCCGATGGGTTCAGCTGTTAACTGGGCATTTAATGGTACGGGATATGCTGTGCAGTGTTGTGGGACATCACCTTCCCGAGTCAGGCAGAACAAAGCCTCCTGTCGTGGCAGGAGATGGGAAGACAAGTTTGTGCAAGTGCTCTTCAGCCTGCGGTCTCTGTCTGAAAATCGGGTTGTTATGCAGATAAATGTAGACGTGCATGTTAAGCCTGACCCAGTAATGCTCCCTGGATCATCTCTTTTTAGAGTGGATAAAAGTGTGCCTGTTGTGAAAGTAGCTGCTTACTTTTAGGTGGCTGGGAATCTACGTCGGCTATTCCACCCCCTGTTATCCGCATACATCCTATCCATGTCTTTGAGAACTGATTCTTAAATGCATGGGCCCCTTTGCAGTCAATCGCTGCTGTGTCCGTATGGCTGATTCAGCCATTCCACCCATGCAACCCCTGTTGTCCGCATGCATCCTATCCATGTCTTTGAGAATTGATTCTTAAATGCACAGGTCCCTTTGCAGTCAATCGCTGTTGTGTCCGTATGGCTGATTCAGCCATTCCACCCATGCAACCCCTGTTGTCCACATGCATCCTATCCATGTCTTTGAGAATTGATTCTTAAATGCACGGGCCCCTCTGCAGTCAATCGCTGCTGTGTCCGCATGTATTGAAACGGGAGCTGAAAAGCAGCAGGGCCAAATGAAAGTCTGCATCCGGGACACTGGGTGACCCCATTTCTGAGTCGGGATATTATAGAAATATCACAGGAGGAAATTAGAAGGGTTTGAAATAAGAAGATTTCAGATAGCATGTGGGTGCCCCGGAGGACAGGAGAGATGAAGGAGACATTTCAATATTCCCAAGAGATACATGCACAGGAGGCGAGCCTCTTCCAACAGAAAGGAGACTCTGGGACAGGGGCTTATGGGAAGAGGGTGAAAGGGGAAGACTCAGGAGTAGTCTAAGCAAATATTTCTTTACAGAGAGGGTAATGGGTGCCTGTGGTGGAGACAAGGGCAGGATCAGAATTCGAGAGCACAGGACAAGCACAGGGGATCTGAGGGAGAGGAAGGGATTATAAAGCTGAGCAGGAGATGTGGATGGTAGCCTGGATGGGCCGTTTACTCTTCATCTGCCATCACCTTCAATGTCTCTGGGTTTCTGTTTCTCTGTCTGACTGACTCATATTGCGTATGAAGAGACAAGCTAACCCGGGCATGGAAGCAGAGGGGGAGGAGCTTACGTTTTGGAGCTTGTGTTATCTGTGATCTGTTTGACGATCTGACAGTAGCACTCATCCTTCAGCACTTCATTGTCTCCACACAGCTGGAAAGACAAATATATAAGGGAAAAGTCGGTAACATTCTCCTTCTTGATAGCTTCTCAGTAAATCTTCCCGAGAGAATTCGGAACCAGAAGCTTAGGGACAGGGCCGGTGCAAGAGTATTCAGTGCACGAAGCAAACCTTCGGTCATGCACACCCCTCCCCCAGCTTACCTATCGGCAGCAGTTCCACCACAGCTCCCCTCGCTGCTGGGATGTTTGCCCCCCCTAAAATTTTGGTGTTCTAGGCACCCGCCCAGTTTGCTTAGGGAATGCAACTTGTCCTTCAGGTGTCAGGTGATCCAGTACCTGGATAGGTGCATGTTTTACCTTTCTCACCTGAAGGGCTCACTGACCTGAGCTCAGCCACGTGGTCGAGGGTTTCACGGGGCGGGGGGGTGGTGCTGTTTGACACCAATGACTTTTTGGTAATTTTGGGAATGGGGGGTTCCTATACCCCCAACAATTTGTTTTGATCATTGGGGGTGGGGTCCATGGTTTAATATGGGGCTCATGCTTTCCGTCTTGTAATTGAGATATTCACCGGATAACAATCGAAGGGGATTTATTGAACAATTTGTGCTCACACACGTTAATGCACATTGTTTGGGTCCTACCATCAAGAACACGTGTGGACGCACTGCAGAGCATGTCAACGCACGTTGTTGTGTGGTAGTGCAAATGAATCGATATACCCTTAAATCGCTAGCTCAAAACCGAGATTTGCTGGTGGTGAGTCTGTGAATGAGGAAGGTGATAGTGAAAGTGGCCATGGGAGTTCCCCCTTCAAAATTTGGCCCAACACGGATACATAGCTGTGGGTATTACACCTGCACTGAAACACACGCAAAGCGCGTGCCAGGAATCACATTCTGCAATCTCCGTGCGTAATTTCTCTGGTCTGTCTTCACTCATTTTGTCTGTATTTTAATTATGTATGTAATGTTGTGAAACCGCTACGCATGCTACTGGAATGCCAGTATTTAAAACGTTTTAAATAAATAAATAGCGAGTAACAGTGCTCAGCCTGCGAGCTTGCAGAGAGTGGGGGCTGGAATAATCGGCTCGCAGGTTTACACGTAAGGCCATGTAAGCGCTTTGATCAGTAAGCAGTCGTTTCTGGCATGCCAGACTTTTGTTTATTCACGCTTCACGTGGCTTTGGCTGCTGTGTTAGTCCACTCGAATGAGTGGAAGTAAAGATCAATAAACAAAAATAATCTAAGGAGAGACCTTTTCATTGGACAAGCTTTCGGGAGCTAACACTCCCTTCCTTAGGTAAAAACACGAACTGAAAGTCAGACGGGAGTGCGTGGATTTTACTATGTAAATAACATGAAATATTGTTCAAAATGCTTTTTTTATTGAAGGGTCTGGCTACATTACTGATAAAGTCTAGGACATGGGCTACACATGGTGGTTCCTTAACCCCTACAAATACCAGCGCACAGAGATTTCCACGTCTTCCTGTGTCCTCCAGGGATTCATTACCTTTAAAATGGTGCACACAACGTCCAGCTCAGACTGCCCCTTCAGTGGATAATCTCCCATGAACTTCATTACAGCTGTGAATAAAAAAAGATTCCACTTCTCGTTAGCACCACTGTCCTGTCTTTACTTAAAAGCAATCCAAAGCACCCAATGTAGCTTCCCACCAATTCAGCCTTCCGATCTCTGCAGGGCCATTTCCTTTCAACAGGAAATGCGTGGGGACGGGGGTCGGACCCTGGCAATTCCCCAGGGGTTCCTGCTCTCTCCCATTTTGTTCAGCGTCTGTGTACAAACCCTGGGTCTGCTGATTAGAAGCACAGGCCTTAACTTATCTGCTCTATGCCGGTGACATCCAGGCCTACGGTGATCTGGACTCTAGGCGAGAGGACAACACGCCTAGAGAAATGTCCAAGAGTAGCTAATCTCTAACCAACTGAATCTAAATCCCCCCCCCCCCAAAATCTGAGGTTTTCTGGATAGTGAGGCTTTCTATTAAGCTTCCTTCACCTCGGATCTTGGTTGAACATTTAACATTCCAGGCCCATAATACGTATTTTGCATCCATTTTAGACAAAGATCTGGCTTTGATAATTCACGCTTCATCACAGTTTGGCTAGATCACTGTAACTCTGTCTGCCGGCATGCCGAAGAGACACCTGTGCAAGCTGCCCGCCAGATGAGCATCCGTAAAACCTCTTCCTGGCTTCCACTTTCCGCTAGATCTAGCTTTAAAATTCTTTGCGTGGTGTTCAGAGCATTAGGGGATCTTGGCCCAAAATATCCATAGAACCGTTTGTCAGTTCCTCGGCCTTTCTGCAGAGGATTTACTTCTTTTCACTCCATCCTTATCTAACATGAGGTTGGAGGACACGAGAAAGGAACGCCTGCGGCCCTGTCCCCTGAGCACAATCCCGAAGGAACTCAGGTGAGAGAGAAAAGTCACTTCTGTTGCAGGAAGCAACACAAAAGTGCACCTGCACGGAGCGGCAGTTCCGCCCTTAACCAATTAACCTGAAGTTTGTGACACAACTGCAACATCGCTCTCTGCTTCAAAAGGCGAGGGGGGAGGGGGAATTGGATCCAGACGACAGCCAACGCTGGGCCCCGACTTTTACAGACCGGGGTACTGGTACGCAGACCCTAGGAATAGAGCGCAGGGCTGCTCCTACGGCCAAGTCCAAAAGCAAAGCAGCGCCGTCTGAATTATGAAGAAGTCTGCAGGCCCCGGAAAAACAATTTTGTAATGGGTTTGACAGGTGCTTGGATCAGAGTGTAAATATTGCTGTTTGTGGGGATCCAGCAGGGAGCAGCAGTTACCTCCGTAAGACTCTCGCTGGGCAGACCAGATGGACCTATTTGGTCTTTTTCTGCCGTCATCGTTATGTAGGGGGAGACTGGACTAGCTTTGATTTTTGTGTTGTCTTTACACAGTAGTTGCACCATGCTTTGATGATTTCACCCATTTATTTTTCGGTGGGGCCCAGGCTAGAATAAGGATTGGAGCTGCCCCTTGAGAGTTGCAGGCTGCTTTCCCATTTCTTTCCTACCTTGGAAAACGTCTGCTGCCGTCCTGCTCGTGCTTGGGTCGCTGAATTCAATGAGTGACTCCTGGATTGGGGACTGTGCAGGGAGAGAGTGAAACAGGGATGAAGAGGAAGGCATCACATCACTGAAATACACAACATCCTACTGGGACATGAATAAGGAGGTACAGCGTCATGTACAGCAGAGATGGGTGCCGTGTGCCACCTGTACTAACTTGATTCAGACCAAGTGGAAATGACTCCAGTTCAGCTGGGCCCTTGTGATTAAAATCCAGTTGCAGCTTCTGTCATTGGTTTAAGCTCTTTTACCTTTGTGAACTTTAACATCTCAGCTGGATCTCTGGACTCTCGCACTCTTACCTTTGTGAACTTTAACATCTCAGTTGGATCTCTGGACTCTCGCACTCTTACCTTTGTGAACTTTAACATCTCAGCTGGATCTCTGGACTCTCGCACTCTTACCTTTGTGAACTTTAACATCTCATCTGGATCTCTGGACTCTCGCACTCTTACCTTTGTGAACTTTAGAATCTCAGCTGGATCTCTGGACTCTCGCACTCTTACCTTTGTGAACTTTAACATCTCAGCTGGATCTCTGGACTCTCGCACTCTTACCTTTGTGAACTTTAACATCTCATCTGGATCTCTGGACTCTCGCACTCTTACCTTTGTGAACTTTAACATCTCAGCTGGATCTCTGGACTCTCGCACTCTTACCTTTGTGAACTTTAACATCTCATCTGGATCTCTGGGCTCTCGCACTCTTACCTTTGTGAACTTTAACATCTCAGCTGGATCTCTGGACTCTCAAACTCTTACCTTTGTGAACTTTAACATCTCAGCTGGATCTCTGGACTCTTGCCCTTTCTTTGATCTCTGCTTTAAGGAATCCCTGAAAGACATAGGAAGGGAGGTTACATGTGACCAATTTAATTTTTTAACCTTCTGGTTTCCTCCCGCTCCTTTGCTCTTCCAGTTCATCCAGAACCAGGGCTATGATCCAGCACCATGCGCTTTTTTTCCCCACAGTAACCTGGGGATCCTATCTTGTATTTTATATTCCCTCCATCCTATGTTTACTCCGGTCATTGCAGTGACAATACTGGGCCGGGGGCTATGCACCAGGGCCTACTTCGAGGACTCTGCAATCATGGTTCCTGAATCTGGTCACTAGGCACTGACCATGACTCCCCCGCACACCCCGCTGGAGACTGTGAGTGCTGCCAATATGGCATCCTCAGATGTGGTTGAGTCTGGGGTGGGAATGTAAGGGGCACAGCGATAGTAGGTGAAAATTACCACTGACTAGAATATTGAAATAAATATTGTTTTCCTGTTGCATTTTTACTGTTCCTGCCCATGCTGTACACACTGAGACGCAGCAGCATGCAGTAATAATAAAGGCCCCTGCAGTGGCATTTCTTGTTGCTGGTGGCATTCACAGACCCTGGGGGGGGGGGGGGGGGCAGGTGTCCCAGTCATTGTGCATCGAAGACATCTGGCGGTCGGATTCAGGGCCCAGAATTGCAGGGGTCCAGAAGAAGCTCTGGAACGTGGCCCCTGGCTGAGGACCATCGCTGCAGTGAACGGGCAGGGGACATGACGTAGGGGGGAAAGATTCCTAGCGCCAGATCCCAGCAGTGGTTACAAGTGAGTCGGAAACCGCCAGGCCCAATACATAAAGGAGATACTGGGGGAGGGCATGAGAACCGTTCCAGGCAGAAGCCCTGCATGATTGCACCTGAGCAGAGCGCGGGCGTTTCTGGGACCCCTGCACTACCCGATGTGAACATTCGGGCTACCCAGAATAAGATTAGTTAGAGAAAACGACTTCATGCAAGAATGTGATTATTTAGATTAAGTTACAGAATTATGTTTCCGTGTATAAAATTTAGATTGTTACATAACTCATTTTACTACCTTTGTGATGCGAAAGACCACGCAGACACGGCCCACTCTGAGTCCTCATATGCGCCTTAGATGGATGAGAGAGACTTTAATTTCTTCCTAATCTGCCTTTTTCAAGATAAATCAAAGTGCATTTTATACATAGAAACATAATTACTGCCTCGCCATTGGCCCTGCCTTTCTCCCGAACGCATTTCATTGGAACTTTCTCAGTTCGTGTTTTCTGGCCCTGGCGCGGTCTCTACCCTCCCCCACGAGCTTGGCGAGACGGGAACGAAAAGCGAGGCCGGGTCTCCTGCGATGGCACGGGCGCTCTCGTTAGATAACTTGCCGCGCACTCACGTTGTTTTCCTCTGTGCGTCTCGAAAATACTTCTTGGCAAACTCCACCATGGTGTATTGATTTCCCTGCAGGGAGATCTCATCCGTGGCCTCCGCCACGTACTCGTCCACGCTCTCTGCGTATTCACTTGGGGCAGGAGAGACCTGAGGAGGAACGGAGCAGGGTGGGAAGCACAAATCAGTTTTCACCTCCCCCGAGACCGTGCTGAAACCGCTATTGTCAGACACGTGACGGGAGGCTGCAGGATTCTTGGCACGTTTTTTGCATTTTTCCCCCCAATCGCTGGAGGCGATATTGCCCAAGGAGGGTTGAGCCCCCGTTAGGCGATCCTGCCCTAGGCTTTCAGGAAGCACAGGGCTCTTCACCTGACGGGGGCTTGGCACTTACGTCTAACTTCCTGTCCAGCTCCTGAGCCACAGCCGCAGAGGCCACAGCCACGGCCAGAGCTGCTGAAGCGGCCACCTTGCCCTGCTTGTTTCTTGGCTCCTCTCTCTTATCCACGGGCAGGTGGACAAAGTCTGGCGCAGCCACCGGCTGCACATACTCCGAAGGAAAAATCCCAGACTTTCCATGGATGGCGCCAAACTTCCACCCTGATTGAGAGAGGGAAACAATTACAGCTCTGTAAGAAAGGCCCCTCTGGGAAGGAGGTCCCTTCCTGATGTGCATCTTTCACCTTTAGTGCAAGACAACCCTGTGAAAGGCACCTCTGGGGCCCTCTGCATGCACACAGCATGTTCTGGAAAATAGCAATAGTAAATCTTACAGAAAAGCTTTTCCACTATATCCCAATTGCATATTGCTCATAGCATGAGTAAACACAGCTTTCCTTCAGTATATGGACACAAAGATGTCATCATTGAAGGATTAAAGTAGAACTAAAAAACATATTCTTGCAATGCTAGTGAGAGACGGAGAAATGGAGGTATGAGCGCACTGCCCACACACACACACAGAAATGGAGGTATGAGCGCACTGCCCACACACACACACAGAAATGGAGGTATGAGCGTACTGCCCACACACACACACACACAGAAATGGAGGTATGAGCGCACTGCCCACACACACAGAAATGGAGGTATGAGCGCACTGCCCACACACACACACAGAAATGGAGGTATGAGCGCACTGCCCACACACACACACAGAAATGGAGGTATGAGTGTACTGCCCACACACACACACACACAGAAATGGAGGTATGAGCGCACTGCCCACACACACAGAAATGGAGGTATGAGTACACTGCCCACACACACACACAGAAATGGAGGTGTGATCGCACTGCTGGACCAGTCGTAAAGAGAGAAGTTTTCAAAGCCGATTCGTGCATAAAACAGTGTTGTACACCAGGAAATGGGCTTGTTGAAGATTGTCTGCCCGTTCTGTATGTAAATGTTTACAGGTAATACCAGTACTGGCACATTTACAGGTAGAGAGGGCAGGGGTTCCTGGGGTAAAGTCTGGGCGAGGTTAGCACTTCTGCACGTTTGTATGCGCATAAAAGTTTGCTGGGAAAAGTCCCTGTACAAACGGCAGGTGCAGGACGGTGCTCGCACTTTTTACCTCTCAAGCTTCAAAGGAAACTTTTTCCCTTTGAAAATTGAAAGGATGAAACGGAGTTCATTGCAGAACCAAGTACCCGGGTAAATGGGCCTGGCTGAAACCCTGTGCAGGGCTTTTAGTCAGGTTAATCTGTGCCCGGGGATACTGAGGTTGGGATGTGTGTGCGCCTGCACGAACAGAAGATGCAAATGCACACAGGTGGCTTATTATTTAGAAACCCCAAAGCAAGTTACAGATACAATAAAACAGACACAGACGATGCACTTCATGCATAAAAAAAAGATACAAAAATACAAACTGTGTGCCAGACTTAAGCCCTAGTACCTGTCATTGATAAAATATATTCCATACAAAAAAAGCAAACTTTTAGGTGAAGAATATCTTATCTCAGGGAAAGCCACCTGCATGCATTGGCAACGGCACGAGCAAATTGAAATGCAGAATGCACATCCAGCAATGTTTATAGATTTAACGAGATTGCACTACCACTGTTTCCTTGACTAGAGCCTTACACACATAAATGATGCTGCCCTATGACATCGCGTGGGTGAAATGTTCAGATGGCAAAATGCGCGATCTGTTTGACAGGAGAGAGAAACACCAAAGCCCGCATGCATGGCCCACAAGCAGACCCACCAAAATCCTGGCTGCCACGTTTCAGCTCCTCCAGGTAGGTCACTTTCTTCCTCACGATGCAGCCGAAATTCTGCTCTGTTGGTAGCCAACAGAGAGCATTAGGAAAATGCAGAGGATGGTTAGCCAGGCGGGCATCCCTTACACACGGCCTCAACTATAATTTGTCATGTCAGATTGGTCAGTTTTTATCCTTATGCTACGAACTGGTCGGTTGCACTGGCAGGATAAATGTGTAAAGACCTAGCACAGCTTTGTCCTCCTGTAGCGCCGCCTTCGGGGGTTGCATTCCTTCCAGCCCGGTGTTCCCAGCAAGCTAACTGGAGCCCCTTATCGGGCGCTCAGATGGGGGGGGCGAGCAAACATGTTTGGACATTCTGGGACAGGCCCGATGCAATATCGTGACTGTGTGCCCGCTCTCCTAACCTCTCCCGGGTGCCCTGTTCAATATTGAAATGGGCTGCCACGGTAAATAGGAGGCGCTGGGGGAAAATGTGCGTCCCTGGCGCCTCCTCGGCATCGCGCGCCCAGGAGAGGCGGCTGTCAGCGGGTTAGGAAAACGGAGGTCAAGTTTACGAGCATCCGTTTTCCTAACCTGCGCGCGGCCACCGGATAGGAAAATGCACGCTTGTTAATCGAGCCTCCCTTCTAACCTGACCGCCGGCTCATTTTTTCCCTTACTCCTTTTCTCGGTTCCTCTGACTTAAAATCGGAGGAACTACAGAAAAGCAGTATTTTCTGTTTTTCTGTTAACTTTAGGGGCTCCTCAAGAATCAACGCCTGCTCCGGGGCAGAAGTTAATTTTTGAGAGTAGAAAAGTGCGCGTCGGACACACATCTATATATATTTTTTTTTTTGCATAAGTGGGTAATGGCCTCAGAAAGATGAATTTACATGTGATGAGCGCCATTAGCCGGGCGCTGGCTTGGACGCGTTAACCCCCACATTGCATAAGGGGTGTTGGACCCGCGTGTAATATTGCATCGGCCTGGAAGCGTTTGAAAAGCACGTTGGCTGCACCGGTTGTGCACTTCCCGACGGAGCGCCTCGTCACTGACCTTTCTCCAGCCCTTCCATCGGCTGCAGGCGGATGATGTCCCCTTTGTGGAAGCTCAGGAGGCTCCAGTCATCGGTAACGTGGCTCCTCACCGCGACCACGTAGTTGGAATCCTGGAAGACGAAGGGCACCCTTGAAGGGCTGAGATGTTTCCTCATTCCTTTGCCTGCACCCACACCGGCAGAGCGGCTGGACCCAGCACCGCTCCATGGTGAGCGATTTTCAAGACCGTGTAGGCAGATTAAAAGCCCACGGGTACTTCTGTCCACGTTTCAAGGAGGACATAGGCACAGACGTTCCCTCTGAACATTGCCCAAGGCACCGAGTACTGCAAGGGGCTTTGCCTCTGCTTTCTCTGTGGATACCTTTTCAAGCCAAAACAATGTCTGGGGTCTTGAAAATGCAAAACGCAAGATTTTATTTTATAACTGTGATGGTATGTTAGGTCTCTGAGCTTCCTTCAGCAAACAGTTTTAGTCCATGCCTGAATAACTGATTTGTAAGTGAGCACGTTTTGTAGAAAGGGGGGAAATGAATGAGGATGAGTTTGAGGAGGAAACGTGCGCACGCTGTCAGCCCCTCCAGCCTAGCCCTGCCCTGGGGGCACCTCCCGGAACCCGGGTAAATGGCTTTGGAAGACGTTCCCTCCATGTTCAGATGCGCCCCCAAGGACTCTCCTGCAGAAAGCGCAGGGCGGGCAGAGAGCTGGGGACGCAGCCCATTCCCAGAAACAGCAGAGATGCCGAGAGCACAGAGGGAGAGGGAAAAGCTGTGCAGAAGATGATAACCTGTACGTGGATGTTTCATCAGGCAGGGAAGGTGCCACAGACATTTAAAAGGAACTCCCCTCCCCCCCAAGGCCTTTGACACTGAGCACAGGGCAGCCATTTACTCCCCAGTCTCCTTTTCATCTGAGGACCAAGACTGATTTGCCAGTTCTCAGGTTGTGGATAACCTGTGGAAACCTGAAGGGGATTCTTTTATTATTCTTGGAAGCTCTGTGTTAGGATCGTGGGAGGCCTCCGAGAGCCGCCTCGCTCACCCTAGACTGCCGCCGACAAGCCTTTCTTCACGGTCATGCTTCCCCTGTCGCAGGTCTCCCTAGGCGTGTGCATGCATTACACGGCACCTCTTAAAGGCTTCACGGCAGGAATCCCTGCTCGGGCACCCGCCGATGATGTCAGCTGCTGCCAGGATATAAGCCCACCTCAGATGTCCCTCAGAGCCTCAGCAACAGCTCTTCCTACTCCTGGCAGTGCATGTAGCCAGAGCTCCTGTATCCTGTGTCTAGCCTTGCCTCGTCACATCGGCTCTGCTGTGTCCGGCCTACCTGCCCTACTGGGTCAGTCCTTCATGCCTCCTCTTCAGACTGACCTCTGGTTTTGACCCCTTGTCTGGACACGGACTACTCTTGATTGCCGCCTGCTACTGACCCCTTGCCTGGACTCTTGACTATTCTTGTTGGTGCCTGCCGCTGACCCCTTGCCTGGACATTGTCCTTACTTGCTTGCCACCTACCTCTGACCCTTGCCTCGCCCTGGCCCTTCGCCTACGTGGTACTCTAAGAAACCCTCACCTAAGTCCCTCCAGGCCCCGGAACACAAGGGCTCAACCCACGGGGAAAGGGCTGGTACAGTTGAAGCCCTAGACCAGTCTCTTGCCAGCAAACCTACGCCAGCTGTCGGTGAGGGCCTACGGGGTTTGCCCCATGGGCTGCGTCAACCTCACCACATCCACAAGGATTCATATCCCTTACCGTCTGAAGCTTCTGCGGCCTTGCTTAGGAGTGATAAGGGAGTCCCCTGTGATAGGCAGGTGTCTTACATAGTAAATGATGGCAGATGTAGACCAAAAAGATCCATCTAGTCAGCCCGGCAGCGATTTTATGCACATTTATCCAAAGTAGATCAAATTCACACATGGAACACAACCCCCCACTCCCTCTGGGTCCCCTTTAGGGTTAACAGCTGCCACACTGTGCAGGTTTAGCCGCAGCAGGGCGGCAGTGTCTGCAGACGAAGTCTTAGGTAACTTGAAGATCTCTGCTTTACTTGGATGTCTCTTCTGGACTGTGTCCTGTCTTTGATTTTGTAACTGCTGAACTGAAGTTTTTTTTGAGTAAAGCTATCATCCTTTTTGGAACACATCATCTGGAATGTGGGCCTGTCCCTAGATCGCAGAACCCGTGTCCCCATCCCTGCAACGAATGAGTCAGTGCTCTGCAGGGGATAGAGGAGTGACCCTCTTCCCATGGTGGGAGTTACATACAGGCCATCTCTTTTTGAATCAAACAACAATGTGGGGAATAACTAGTGTACAATCAAATATAAAAAATAACTAGCTATGTATTTGTTGCTGAGAATCAACTTAAATCTCCAATATTATCTCTTAAAATCATGAAACTTTATTACTTTTATACATTAAAACATAATGACACCGTTACAAGTACACACTATAATAAAACCAATAAGAAAGAATCTCTTTAAATAATTTTATTAAAATAAAAATAAGAAAACATAAGACCGGTGATTGAAACAATTGGCTTTAAAGCAGTTTCCGAATCTTCGGATGTCTTGCCAATACTGAGGTCTTTTCTCTAAAATAAAAATAGTTTAGTTATATTGAAAGTAATAAAGTTTCATGATTTTAAGAGATAATATTGGAGATTTAAGTTGATTCTCAGCAACAAATACATAGCTAGTTATTTTTTACATCTCTTTTTGAATACCATAAATATCACTTAGAAAGCTGAATGATATTAGCTGGTATTTGCATATATAGTAAACTTCTCAACATATCTGAACCTTGATCTCGGGGATGACAATTTTCAAAAGCCATGTACCCACATGCATCGGCTGTCAGAAAACCACCCAGCCAGATGTGCGTATGTGCGGTGCTCAACAAAATGCGTACCTTCACCCATTGGAAAATTAGGTGGCATCAGAGGCGGGGTTATGTCGGGGAAGGGAACAATGCGTGCAGTTTTGCATTTTCAAAATTATGCATGTTGTTTTTCATGCGTAGAAAAAGTACCTGCA
Source organism: Rhinatrema bivittatum (assembly GCF_901001135.1). NCBI lineage: Eukaryota > Metazoa > Chordata > Amphibia > Gymnophiona > Rhinatrematidae > Rhinatrema > Rhinatrema bivittatum. The sequence goes on from NC_042628.1 coordinate 6,595,152, forward strand.
GAAAAAGCAGATCCAAATTTGTGCAGACAAGGTGAAAAGTCTGCATGGAAAAGTACTTGTGGACTTTGCACCTACCCACGCGAGGATTATTTTCAAAGGCATTTCTGGTGGTAAAACGGTGCTTTACCTGCTGAAATGGTTGCCCACCCGATATGAGGGAAAACGTACGCACCCATGTCTTGTATGTGTGAGTGGGGGAGGGGCTGTGCACTTGCGTGCTACTGCAAGACTGCTGGTGGCGGGGAAATTCGGAGCGCCATCCTGACCGCCCTTCATCGGCTGTGTGTGATTTGAGGCTTTGAGTAGAACATTTAAATCGTTACGTGACATAGGCCTGGCCTGTCTTAGGGAACGTCTGTTTCGCCATGTGCGACATTGGTCCGTGCCTTCCCATTGGGAACATATGCTAGAAGTTCCATCATTAAAAGATATAAAAACATTTCAGCAAGAAATCACACTTTTTCATGCACTTTTCCTTTCTGGTGGATAAATTACCAGTAGCAATAAGACTTGTAAATTACTTGACGTCCTTGAGGGGCTCTTGTTTCGAGCAGTGCCAGGATTCTTGGCCATTCTGTAGTGTTGCTTCTGCTGCTGTTCATTTTGTTTTCATATAACGTTTGCGGCTATGTTATATGTTTGCATGTTGTGTTATTGTATTTGCATTTGAAATGTTTTTAAATGTTCAACTGTAAACCGTTCTGGGTGTTCACAGATAGGCAGAATGTAAAGCAAACCAGATACATAAATACATTTTCAAACATATGCGCGTACGTTTTCTCTGAAAAGATCTGCGCTCATTTTAGCAGGTGATTGTGTGCGGGGAGTTTTCAAAATGCACATACATTACTTTGAAAACTGGCAGAACATTTTTGTTGATTTTCGTATGCAGGCTGATGCAAAATTACCTCCTGCATGATCAATAAACCACAGCCTATCATGTCTTATGCCTCCCCTTCCCCTCTCCTTAAAAAAACGATTTCTCACCTTCTTGAGGTCTGTGATGAAGTAGTCAATTATAGTTTTCACCTGAGGGGCTTTGCATGAGAAGAGGATCAGCTTCTCATTGGTCAGGTTGAATTCCAACATGTTCTTGGATGGAATCGTCACAAACATAATATCTGTGTAACTGGAGGGAAGGATCAGGGGAAAAATGTAAAAAATCACAAGGGAAGGGTTACTTAGACAAGATACAGGAACAGGGGCTGAGGTGTGTCCGCCTGTGGCGCTTACCTTCCCTAGTTGGCAGCACAGATCCAATGGCCAGCTCCCCACATTAGGGGTAGGCTGGGCCGCTGTTGGCCAGCTCGGGGAGTGCCCAGGCAAGTCCAGGGGTACGGGTGGGAGTGGTGAAAGATACAAGAAGAGGGCTGGGTGATGCATGATTCACCCTACCCCTGGTTCCTCTTTCTCTGGCACTCAGGGCAGGAGCCCAGTTTGCCTGCCTGTATCACTGGCCCTAGATTCCCACTTTTGATCTTTTGTTTCCCAGATCAGCCAGGGCTGGGGATGCTAGAGAGGCGACAATCGCAACCTCCGAATAGAGAAAGGAGTCATAATCATCAGGAGACAATGGTGACACCTAGTGGCCTGATATAGGTGCCATGATTGCTGAGTCCTGGTGCGTGGACCCTGTCGAGGACTATCATTGCAATGACTAAAGTAGGCTAGGAGGTGATATAAAAGAGAGGCAAAAGTCCTGAGTACTTGCAACTGAGAATTTGGGGCACAGATCCCAGCCCTAGCTCCAACTGAGCTGGAAAGCCAAAGGAGCAGTAGGTCAAAAAGTAATGAGCTGCAGCCTCTGCAGGTAAGAAGGTACCAACATAACTTGCACCTCCGGTATCTGCAGATAGACTACGCACTGCAAATCGTCAGCAGCAAGTCAGGCACAGGTTTACTACTGGTGTCGGGAACCCTCAGGGATCCATATTATCATCAAATCTTTTTCATATTTATTTACAACCGATGTGTAAACTCTTGGAATCTTTTAATATCTATTCTACGCGGAACATGTACATATGTGTTTTCCCATATCATCTGATCTTTCTTTAGTTTTAAATCAAATTTCAATCTTGTTACATGACAGAAAATGCTTTAATTTTATGTTTTGCAAAGTCTCAACTATCTTTTTTCTATTAGATTCACCAATCTTGTCCGTAAACTTGGATTTCAGTAAACTGGAATATACCCACCAATTGCACTCTGTTTTATTACATTATTTACAAACTTTTTAAGATGCTTTTGATTTTTGTAATGTAGTTCAATCGTTCATACTAACTACAGTTGATTATTGCAATTCTCTCTATATGGGATCCCTAAGACTCATCTGTGTGCTTTGCAATTACTACAAAATTCAGAGGTATGCATGATTATGGGCGCATCAATGAGGGAACATATTACCCCGCTGTTGAAACAACTACGTTGGTTGCCTATTTTGCAAAGGCTTAAGTTTCAAAATCCTTATTTTAATTTCTAAATTCTTGCAAGAAGATGCTCCAAAGTACATTTCTGATCTTTTTAAGATATATGTCCCCCTCAAGAACATTGTGTTCCTCTAATTTAAAATGATTAGAGTTACCTACTAACAAAATGGCCCACTTGCAGCAGACTTGAAAGCATGCATGGTCCATAGCTAGGCCTTTCTTGTGCAATACTATCACAGATGAGATCAGAAGGTTGTAAGATTTTAAATTATTTAGGAAAAAAGGTTAAAAGTATTTTGTTCTGTGAAGCATTTCTTAATTTATTTTAGAAAATGAAGAATCTTATTTTATATGAAGTCTTTTATTATGATTGTCTGTCTTTGTTCATATTATTATTTTTTGTTAAATGTGGTAATTTGCCTAGCATAACACACACAAAATAAGTATTTAAATAAATAATAGACACAGGTACATATTTCCCTGTCCCAGCCCAATCACGTCCCGGAGAGCACCCATTTTTTGGCTGCTAAATAGAGCTGGAAAACTCTTTAAGAGTTTTTCTGCCCGGATCAGAATTCTTTATTCAAAAGAAAATTCTATTAACAGAAGGGTCAATGTTCAAACTTTTTGTCTCTCCAGCTTTGTTCACCATAAGGGTAATGAGTTAGCTAGAAAAAATGTAGCTGGGGGGGGGGGGGACGGGGGGACAAAGTTACCTGGACAAAGCAGTTGAACATCAACCTCTAGGATAACAAAATCTTTTCAATGCTAAATAAATGGGAAAAGAGATATTCAGGACTGGGGCAACTGTTGCCCCAGCTGTAAATATGAAACCCATTTCCTCTAAGAACAAAAGGGCTGCATTGCCATCCACAGTCTCCACCTACCTGTAGCTCTGAAGGACTCTCAGTTGCTCTGGAGATGCACCGCTGCTTTTGACCAGCTTCAGCAGTTTAATCCCTGCATGGGAAACCCCAAGAATCTGAATGCCGGTACCAACACTGCCCTGAAAGCAAAGCGAAAAGGAGAGGCACCAGAGGAGCTGAGCTGAGCTGGATAACTCATCTTTTAAAACAAATTATATTTCTCCTCCAAAAATCTAGAAAGATCATTTTTAGCGCATTCTGCCCTGACCTGAAGATGGGAGCACTGCCCAAGCTGGCCACAAATGAAAGTCCAAGAAATAGGAATATCATCCACTTATTTCCTGAGCTTTAGTCTTTCAAAACCTAGAGAGGTATTCGGGAAAGGTAGACCCGGGATCTAATTTCTAGTTCTAGGACCAGGGAGCATGTGCTTTGCTGGCCTCTCCCACGTGCAGCTCTCCTGGCACCTCTGTAAACAAAAGGATAACCTTCCTCTGATTCAGGTAAGCCCCATACAGGGTAAAAGCAAGCCCAGCAGATCTTCAGCCTGTACCCCACACTTCCACCGGACACAGCGGGACCACGTCCGAGCTCGGCGCCACTGACACGGCTGAAAGACACATTTGCTGCAGTTTGGCTGAGCAGGAAATTTTCAAGGTAAAGTGACTTCTTGCCCCCCCCTTCCCCCTGGCCCCTTTGTGAGTCACCTCCCCATTGTTCATGGTCCTCCCTTGCTTTCAGCTCTTACTGCTGCCGGGAAGAGACGCGAGAAGTAGATCTCCCAATCCTCCTTGGCCGCAGTCACCACCTTCTTCTTGACGCTTTCTGAGGCAGCAGTAGCAGTAGGCGAGTCCAGTCCGTTTTCCGCTGCAGCAAGAAAATCACAGCAATACCTCCAGTATAACTGGAAAATGTTTGGGGGGGGGGGGTGAAAGATGCAAGTGAAAGTAAGACTGACATAGACTGTGCATACAACACCCTAAAGTCTGCAGCTGGCTAGCAGGACTGCATGGCAGATCTCTGAATGGTTCTGCATCCTCCGTCCCCTGGGAATTCAGAGCTCAGCCTGCAGATTCCAGGCTTCCATTGTTGCTTTTATGCCACTTCCCCTTCTGCTGATTATCCCTAACCCACCACTGACTGCACGCAGGCCCCTTCTGGTTTAGCATACAAATTTACGTTTTATGATCCATGACATTCAATGCATTTTCTTTCTCACAGGCCGATGCAGTACAGTGCGCGCCAGCAGAGCGCACTGTTAACCCGCGATTAGACGCGCGTTTTCGACGCGTTAGCTTTACCCCTTATTCAGTAAGGGGTAATAGCGCATCGAAAACACGCGTCCAACCCCCCCCCCCCCCCCCCCGAACCTAATAGCGCCCGCAACATACAAATGCATGTTGATGGCCCTATTAGGTATTCGCGCGCGATTCAGTAAGCAAAATGTGCAGCCAAGCCGCAAATTTTACTTTAAGAAATCAGCACCTACCCAAAGGTAGGCGCTAATTTCTGCCGGCTCCGGAGAAGTGCACAGAAAAGCAGTAAAAACTGCTTTTCTGTGCACCCTCCGACTTAATATCATGGCGATATTAAGTTGGAGGCCCCAAAAGTTAAAAAAAGTAAAAACAAAAAAACCCAAAACTTTAAAATGGGCTCGCGGTTCACGGGTTGAAAACCAGACGCTCAATTTTGCCGTAGTCCGGTTTCCGAACCCGTGGCTGTCAGCGGGCTCGAGAACCGACGCCAGCAAAATTGAGCGTCGACTGTCAAACTCGCTGACAGTCACCGCTCCTGTCCAAAAAGAGGTGCTAGGGACGCGTTAGTGTCCCTAGCGCCTCTTTTTGCCACGGACCCTAATTTAAATAAATTAATTTACTGTATCGCGCGCACAGGAGAGTGCACAGTATCGGCCCGATAGTAAATGACACCCACAGTAAATGATGGCAGAACAAAAAGACCAAATGAGTCCATCCAGTTGAGATTTTTCTACTTGGGGAAGATGAGCAGATAAATTCCCATATGCAACCCAATACCAATTCCCTACTCTCATCTTGTCTTTTGTCTGATTTCTCAACCCTTTTCCCACCTTTCATATCCCTCCTAAGCATGCCCAGAATCTGTTAGGAACTGGCCTCCACCATCTTCATTCATAGCCATTTCAGGCCTCTATGATTCTTACAAGACCAACCCTAAATCCAACACCCAGGCCCCCTTCCAAATCTTTTTACCAACAATCCATACAGTTACCAAAACTAGCAAAGCTTCCCGCCTCCCCACATTCATTGACGTTTGGGTTTTAAGCATGATCACTCCGTGCGGGTTACCCCGATGCCTTCTTGGAAGCCCAATGCCGTCATACCACTGTTGTTAAGATAATAACCAACTGGATTTTTTAATTTAGTGTTTGACGGCGACTAGCAGTAAATTATAACAATGTGTAAGAATTAAACCATGGATATAAACTTGGGCATAAATGTGAAAAGGCATTTGGATGCGAGTCCATTTGTATCATGACGTGTACGTCTTCCCCAGGGAGATCAAGAAAAAGAAGGAAAATGCATGCGTGGGAGCCCAGAAGGCACCACAGATATTACAGAATACTTTCTCTGCTCCTTTCTTCCCCAGTGACGGATCTTTATAGACGTGCATCCCTGGAGCATAAATATGTTTAGTACTGTAGAAATGAAGAGTGCAAAGGAGCCTTCTACATCTGGTGGCATCACCATGATGATCCCCTTCATCATCATGGCTCACCGCTGGCCTGATGTCCACCAAGAAATGATTTTATCCCTCATGCAGTCCAAGCAATTAAAAAGCCATTACCTAACAGGGCTTTCATTTTTAACTTTTCTTCTTTGGTGATCCTGATGCAGGCATCTGAGAGCGTGTCATGGAGAACCTGAAAGGTCAAGTACACAGCACTAGGGGGACAACTCTTCTAAGGCACAAGGCTTTCAAAGTACCCGTTAAATAGCCCCAGTGTTTCTGCAAAATCTCACCTGTTTGAAAATCAGATCCAGAACCAGTGGGTGCTTAAAGCTGTCCTTAGGGTAGAACACCTGTATCGAAGGAGAGAGGAGCCAGTTAGGTCGAGAATGCAAGGGAGCTGCAGCTGCTGGGACTTTCTTCAGGGCATTTAGGGGCACGTGTTCAGATGCTGGCCGGCAAACTTTGCTGGGATATTCGGCGGCGTGCCCATGCTGCTGAATATACTCGGCTAAGCGCTGAACATGGGAAATATTTCAACCCCACCTTTGTCCGATTAAATTCCCAGTTTAGCTGGACAGATATTTTTGAATACTGACTTCTTAATGTTTACCTTCTTTTGGGTATTTAATTAATTTTATTTAAACTGTGTTATATCTTGGTTGGGTCTGAATGTGTTGGCTTACATTTGGAAAATTTGGCTGTATTTGTATTACTAATATTGTGTATGTTAGAGAGGGTGGTGGATGCATGGAACGGCCTCCCAGTGGAAGTGCTGGAGACAAAACCAATATCTGAATTCAAGGAAGCATGGGATAAACACGGGGGATCTCTGAGGAAGTGATGAGCATTATAATGCTAACGTAACTGGACGGATGGGCAGACTGGATAGACCAAACAGTCTTTTTCTGCTGTAATGTTTCTATGTCTCTGTGAGTTTTGCCCATACAAACGTTAAACCATACATGGCTGAAAATGGGAACTAATAACAACATGAAAGGAATATAATCACGACAGTGTCCCATAGTGTCTGCTTTTCTGAATATTTCGGAACGTTAGATGTTTCTTGCCAATTATGAAACGCACAACTACGAAAGGGACAAGCGTCAGAGCTGGGCTCTGTCCTGATACCTCCTTCCTGATGTATATTTTCCAGGGCACGCCGCTGTAGGAATAGTACGCCCCGCTGTACTGCCTGTGGAGCTGCGTCTGGATCTGTTCCTTCTCGGGTGCCAGCTCCCGGGAGACTGTAACTGGAATGAAGACAGCAGAGAATCATCCAGTGCAGCAGGGAGACACCGTGTCCCTCTTCCAGCCATGTAAAAACCTCCTCTCTGAAGCGATGCAGGCATTTCAGACTGACGTGCGCCCTACTGCAATGCGAGATTCCTCTGCTATGGGGTTCTACTAATCAATCAATTTGTCCTGAGACTAGCACTGGGCTTTAGCCCTCCAGCGCTAGCAGACGTTAAACTTTGCATGATTTTGCTGGTTGTTCACAGATATAGGAGCCATTGAAAGCTCGGTGCGGCTTCCTTATCTGTAGGAAGCACAATGCAAGGACTGGAACTTGGGAGCTCTGAAAGTGCCGCGTGAAGCTACTGGATGCAGACCCAAATGGGGCAGCTGGAAGAGACTCGCGGCCCCCCTCCCCAGGCTCTACCTGAAGGGGCAGCAGGGGATCTCACAGGCTGGGCAGGCACGGGCGTGGAAGGCTTCTTCATTTTGGTGCTGGGAACCGGTCTCACCATGGCCACCGTCTCTTTGGGCACCTAAATTAGGAGGAGCAGAGGGGACGCGAGATTGTTAGCGTGACAAGCTGTAGAGAACCCCTGTATTCACCAACACACAAGAAGCGTTGTCAGGGGAATTTTCCAAACTCTGGGGGTAGTTACAGCGTCTGCAGGGACCTTTCCTCGTGGACTTTGCAGAAAATGTCCCCAGGAAAAGCTGCCTGCAGAGTTTTGCACCTGCTTTTCCCATAAAATAAAAAGCAGAGTTTTTGCAAATGGAAAATTAAGCGCATTCCTGCCTTCCCTGACCTGACCCCCTCCTCTGATCCCTGGAGCGTTGTTGAGCCCGGCGTGAACTTTTACCCATGTATGGGGTGGGACATTTTCAGACGCTCTGAGGTCAGTATTCAGTAGCCCATTTAGAGGACAAGATAGCCGTATAAAGTTAAGCTGGATAACTTGTCCTGTCCCGCTGAATATACTTGTTTAAAGTTATCCAGCTACATGTATCCGGGTAAGGTTAAAACACAACCGGCTATGTTTGAAAATAACCAGTTAGGTTATAAAGTTAACCAAATACACACAGGCGGATAAGTTGCTACTTATCTGGATATATTTAACAGATATAGAGTAAGTAGGGCTGACCATGACAGCTTAAAAAAAACCAGAGATATCCAAGAGGCCACGGCTTCACCTGCTCCCGGCATCCGATAGGCAGTGCAGGCAGCGTAAACTACACTGAGTTTACACTTCCAGCACTCCCATGTGCAACAAACGTTCACATTCACTACAGAAAAAAACTAAAAGACAAACTCTGAACCTCTTTCTCTTTCAGAGCATAATGTAAACGTCCGGGAGCACAGTCCAGTCTAGCAGTGGAGAATACGGCCCAGCCACCCCATTCAATACCCAACAGCTGTGTGCACCGTCTGACTTCCCAGCGCATCCTAGCAGATAACGTTCAGGTGATTGCAGATCAGATCCTGTTCCTGAACCGTTTGGGAATGTGCTAATCTAGAGCTAGGTTACCCCTAAACCTGAAACCAAATCCTCTGCTGAGAGGGAAAGACGTTGATCTCCACGATGCGGTCTACATACGGGGGGCCTGTAGGATTCGACTGCTGGGCCTTGCGCTGCCGCGGCTCGGGCTGCCACCTTCCCCTTTAGTATCTTCAAGGCTTCCTCATGGGGATCCAGTTTTTTCCGAAAGATCCTCCCGGCTTCCCTTCTGTGAAGAGAAGCAGACCAGAGAACAGTCAGGGGGCCAAGATCCCCAGCAGCCCGTGACCCTCTGGGAGTAGGAATGGCTGTGATTTCGGGATTACCAGTGGAAGACCTGCCCTGTGCCACCTTCCGAATCACAAGACTTACTCCCATGCTCTGGATCCCGATGCTCTGCTGTTCCAGAGCTCCAGTCTATTACCCGATGTGAGCTCCAGCAGGAAGCTTTCACACAATGCAGTTATTAAGAAGAGCACCAGCTGTAAATTTAGGGAACTGGTCCTTTTTGATGTATTGTTATTGTATCCTAGTGGCGTTTTGTAGTATTATTGTTATTATGCTATATTTACTCCATTATCCTGCTTATCATAAACTGTTTGGTTTGAGGAAGGTGATATGTAAATGCCATTAGCTGAAATGAGCAGGGTCTTCTCCCGTTCTGTGTCAATGGAAAAAAAAACCTTATATAGATCAGGCCCAAAGGGTCTGTTTTCGAAGGCTTTAGCCACCTGTCTTTGGGAGTTAAGTGGATAAATCAAAGGCTGGCGTGGACCGACCACTTAAATTTAGGTGGCCAAAAAGCAACCAGGATTAGGGGCAGGGCTAGGTCAGGGGAATCAAGCTAGGTGTTTAGCTCTCTGTTACGTTTGCTGGTTGTGCACTCACCAACACTGCCACAAATGCAGGACGCCACCAGCACCGACGTGGCTCCGACACCACCATGCTCCCCCAGACCCCTCCTAGGTGTGAACGCCAATGCTCATAGGCCCTGCGGCAGGAACAGCAGGAAAGGTGCCCAGTGATGATGTCAGTGTGCCCAGGGATTTAAGCCCCAGCCGTGCTCCTAGCAGATGCCTCGGCGGTGGGTCTCCTGCATTGCAGTGCGTGTTGCCTCAGCGTTTGCCTCTCCACCCCAGCCTTGCCTCTTCTGCCTCGTCTCTCCAGCCTGCCCTGCCTCATCAGTCCCCCTTGCTTCGCCCCTGCCTTCTCCTCGGACTGACTTCTGGATTTGACTATTGCTTGCCACCTGCCATGACCCTTGCTTGGACATTGACTACTCCTGCCTGCTGCTCACCTCTGACCCTAGCCTGGCCCTGGCCCTGGACCTTCTCTCATGCTATTCTGTAAGCCTACATCCTGCTGGCCCCCAGAACCCAAGGGTTCAACCTGCGGGGAAAGGGACAGGTAAAAGTGAAGTTCCTGACCAGACATATCCCGGGGTACTTTCGTCTGCCGTCAGTGTGGGCCTAGGGGGCTTGTTCCCTAGGCTGTGCCAAAACACACCACTGTGAGTCTTAGGACAAAGGGCAGGGTACCTTTAACCTCCAGACCTTGCTCCACATTTCAGACTGAACGTGCGTGCAGAGTCCCGGTGGACGCTTGCAGCTGCTTTTACCTGCGGGTACTTCCTGCGTGGGACAAGGCACACGCAGAGCTGAAAAATGTGATCTGCGAGTGTCACTTTCCTCCCCTGAGAGGCCTCCCCTTCATGTGGCTAAAAGCAGGCCCAGACGGGCAGACGGAAGAGGACACAAGTGAAATGCTTTCTACCCGCAACAGAGGCTTTGAATATTGCCCTCAGAAAGTCTCTTCCTCGTATATTTATAACCTGGATTACCTTACAGAGAGAGACGCGAGGCAATGAGCCAAGGAGGATCCCTTGTCCCCTTAACTGAGCTACACCAAAGCCATCGGATCTCAAGCAGCCCGGCCGCCTGATCTGGGAGCCCCATGTTAGCGCTGATCATGTCCAGGGAAACCCACTCTCACCTGGTCTCTGTCTGCCTCATGCCCAGTGGCTGCTGGTACTGTCGGATGATGTCCTTGATTCTGTGCGTGGGTTCAGGGAAATGCTCAGAATTCATCTTTGTGTGACGAATCAGATCCTCGGGCAGCGGGCTGGAGGCAGGAGCTGCTGATGAGGGAAGTAAAGAGTCTTACACCATCTTTGCTCAAGAATCCGGTTTTTTGAGTTTTGTGCACTATGCGGCTGATGTAATAAAATGTGTGCTAAGATTTAAATGCACGTTTTTACTCTCATTTCCTTTACTCAGGTGCTAAACAACAAGTTAATTCCTGATGCACTAAGCTAAGGGTACAGAAATACATCAGGAGGTTTTTTAGAAAATGTGCACTATCACAAAAATATGTGCACACATGAGTAAAATCATTCATGTAGCATAGTGCACCTTATTACATCAGCCCTTTGTAAGTAATGCACAAAAAACGGCACCAAGACAGGGCCGTTTTTTAAATATAAGGGCAGCCCTGTAGGATAGAGAGTGGGCCACATAGAGGCCTATACAATAAAGTTTAATGTGCACATTAGCAATTTGTGCATGCTAAAAATAGTGTGCTGAGCAAGAAGACCTTATCATGCTTACTAAAACAATCCCTCACATGCATGGAGTAAAGCCAGCACCAAAGGTGCTAGACCTAGTTCAGGGCTTCCCAAATCTGTGAAGAATATCCACAGTGAATATGTATGAGATAAACTTGCAGTAAACAGTGCCGTCTCAGTATAAGGCTCTCAGCTTATAATGTCACATGTGCTGTAAAGAAGCCAAGCTCTGGTTCTCAGCTGCATAACAGATCATTATTACTGTCCAACCCTATCATTATCACATTACTGAAATAAGCACGGACACACCAACCCACGTGAAAAAAACAAAGCCATGTGTCAGAGTCTTATCTAAGAAGAAGAGCATCAATGCATGTTGATATAATAACAATAATATTTATATATCACTGTTAGCATGCACAGCCCTAGACACGTGGCTACAAGGTTCCTGTTGTAATGAATTTACTTGAGTGCTAGTTGGTAACTTACTCAAGGTCGCACAAAGTATTAAGAAGCCTAATCAGGTTGGAGGCCCCCACGTTTCAGAGCTTTGTAGTCTGACCAGATAGTTCCACCCTCGGACATTTTACACGAAATCCAACATCACTGCGCATCCAGGCATCAATCATCAAACCGGACATTACCATCAGACTGGACATCACCAGACTGGACATCACCACCAAACCGATCACCACCGCCAAACCATCATCAGTCACCAAACCAAACATTACCATCAAACTGGACATCTCCACCAAACCAGGCATCAGTCACTAAACCAGACATTATCATCAAACTGGACATTGCCACCAAAGCAGGCATCAGTCATCAAATCAGACATCACCACCAAACCAATCACCAACACCAAACCAGGCATCAGTCACTAAACCAGACATTACCATCAAACTGGACATCACCACTAAACCCGTCAGTCACTAAACCAGACATTACCATCAAACTGGACATCACCATCAAACCAGACATCACCACCAAACCATTCACTACCGACCCACAAACCAGGCATGAGTCACTAAATCATAAATTGCCATCAAACTGGACACCACAACCAACCAGGCATCAGCCACCAAAGTAAACATTACCATCTGGACTTCAGCAAAATGAACATCACCAAACTGGACATGATCATTGGCTAAACTGTGTGATTTATAAGCTTTGCCGAGGATGGCAGGAGCCTGCAGTTCATTCAGTGATACTCACATCTCGGGAGTCAGTGGAGGCTCTTCAGGGACCATCATGTGGCTCTTTAACGAGACAGAATTTCTAAGCAATAGTACAGAACAGGGCTAGAGCTATGGTTAGAAATGTAAAGAGGTAGTAGGGAATGACTGAGCCTGAACAGGTGAGGGGCAGCACTGCTGCAGAGTGTCCGTCCAGGCCCCTGCACGGACTGACCTGTCTGCTGGGGAATGCCTTCAGCCTGCTCTTCAGTGCCGTCTCTGCCACCCACCTTCCCTCCACCTTTCATCCTCTGCAAGATCGCGGACGGCTTCTCCAAGTCCTGCACGGGAAAGACAAGGAAGTGTAAACCCCAGGGGAAACCTGCAGGAGGTATGCAGAGGTGAGCAGGAAAGTTCCCTTGCTCAGCCGACTTGAAAGCCATCTCCATGGCAGCAGCTGGCATCGGACACTGCATGATATCCGTCGCTGGCAGCTCAGGTGACAGTGTGGAGTGCCTCAGTGCATCGCCAGCGCCCTGCACCCCCTCTGCGACCGGAGCAGGCGGCCTCGCGGATTTTGTAGTGAGGGCTGAGAAGGTGAGCGTGGATTATTCCGTTTTAAAAGTGGAATCTTCGGGGTGGTCCACGGCCGTTTATGTTACGGGATAAAAAGAGTATTTCTGCAGGGGGAGATCCAGCAAGGCGGCAAGAGGTATCTTCTACCTCCGACTGAACTCCGACTGGGGAAAAGCAGAAAAAAAACCCCAAACTGGGCAGGCATGGAAAGCCTAAAGAGGGCCGAGAAGAGCCTATGGAGACCAGGCTGACACAAGCAGCAGGATCCTCAGTGATACCAGAAGGTTTCTAGGCCTCAGCACGACTACATTGGTTGAGTGGGTCTAAGTGGATTCTCTGTGCTCCCCCCCCCCCCCCTACAAAGAACATTCAGACTTTCAACTACGCTACAGAGAGCCTTCCCGGGGGCTTTTCGGAGGCAGGGTTAATTTCAAAAGTACCGACTACAGGCAGAGCTAACGCACTCACTTTGTGCTTTCATTTGGGGAGGTTTAAAAGCCTGAACCGTGCTCGCCTACTTGTGTTGTTAGGGGCCTCTTTGAAAAGTTACCCTTAAAAGGGCAAAGGGGCCTGAAGAAAACATGGGGGGGCAGCACGCTGAGGCCCCCCCCCCCCCAGCCCTTAAGTCTTTTTATCGGCAAAGAGAAGGGAAGTTATAATTCTTGCTGTGGAGGGATCCCATGGGGCATGTGGCTTGCTGGGTTTTACAATGGAAATAGCAACCAATCACAGAGCAGCTGTAGTGGGGGCGACCAATCAGGCAGTCACCCGTTGGTTGTTCTGCCTTGCTTTGGAGTTATTTATTTATATACGGTCACTCCATGACGATCATGGCAGCTTACAATAACACATTCATAAAATAAACATAAAACACAATTTAACAATGTAACACAGAACATAAACATAACCATAACAACGCTGCTTCCGTCTCGTAGACAATGCCGCAAGCCGTTCTGAAAAGCCAGGCCTTTTTAAAGCTCTTAATGTCTGTTAAAAGGGCCAAGGCAATAAGCTGCGTGCGTCCAAACTGGGTGCCCGTTTTTTTTTAACGCGCGCACAGCCAGGTCTCCCGGGCGCCCGATGCAAGTATGGAAGTGAGGTGACGCGCTAAAAAGGACGGGCTAGGGATCAATTGTGCATCCCTAGCGCGTCCTTGGCATCGGGCGCCCAGGAGACGCGGCTGAGCGCGGTAAATTGAGCGTCCGTTTCCCTAACCTGGGCGCTGTCAAGACTTTTTTTTTTTTCATGTTGCTGCTTTCTGCGGTTCCTCCAACTTAGTATTGCGAAAATACTAAAAGTAGGAGGAAGCATGGAAAGCGGGATTTTTTTTTGTTTCTTTAGTGAGCCCTTCCGGGGCTGGCGTTAAATTTGCCGCGTTAAAAAGCACGCGTTGGGCGCACGGCAATTTTTTTTGCATCAAGGGCAATAGGTAATAGCCTCATCTACCTGACATTTACATGCGATGAGCGCTATTAGCTCTGCGTGAGTTTGGACGCGCTAATCCCCTTACTGCATAGGGTGTTAGCCTAGTGCGTCCAATCACTGGTTAAGCTGTGCGCTAGCCTGAGCGCACAATATTGCATCGGCCCCATAGCTCGCAGCTCCTCTGGCATTGTGTTCTACAATTTAGGGCTTCCCACCGAAATCTCTCAGTCCCTAACCTCACTTGGAAGGGAGGGTGTGGATAATAGTCTCTTGTTCGCAGATCTGAGAGGTCGTAGGGGAGTATGAAAATGCGGGCATGCTCCAGTCCAGTCAGTCCCCTCGGTATTGACAGTTTTGTGAATGAGATGTAATATTTTGTGTTGCATTTAAAATTGTACTGGTAGCCAGGGCAGTGACGATAACACGGGTGTAATATTCAGGGATGTTCAGGGAAACAAAGGCATTCTCCATTCTCCTTTGCTCCCACTAAACCTCAGGTCAACAAGGAGCTTTGAGGCAGTCTTGATTTGGGAACGTCCTGGGATAATTGTCAAAGGCTGCTGGAGATTAGGCCGGCTCAGTGTGTACCGGATGCATTGGCAGTTCTTTCAAAGGCAGTGACTAGCACTATGTGGCAGAGTACGTGATCCCCGATAAGACATGTTCAGCCAGTTCTGACTAATACTGCGAGTACCCGTGGCAGAGGTGGGGATTGGGGAGAGCCAGACGCTCAAGCAGTCCCCTCTAATGCTGTTTGTGCCAGGCATGAATGCTCAGCCAGTTTCCAGTAATGTGGATAGCTCCCAGGAAAGGGACACGGGTGCCAGGATGAATGCTCAGATAATCCCTACTAATGTTGTAAGTACCCAAAGAGGATTAGGGAGTGAGAGTACAGTGCCACAGGTAACCCTCAGTCAGTCCTCGCCAAAGCTGTTAATACCCAGGGGCACCGTGCCAGGAGGAGCATGGGTGATTGTTCTGATGCAAGCTGATACCCACCAGCCTGTAACACAGCATGCTCAATGGCCGAGAGCGATTCTAACAGCAAAAGGGTCACATGTCATCGTCTCCTGTATGAAAGGCAAACAACCGCCTACGTGCAATTTTTATATTACTTAGCAGCAGTCAGAAATGTACTCACATATATTTATCTCTAGGAAGAAATGGGTTTCTGATTTAAGGCCAAATCCAGACCCAAGGGGTAACATAAATCAAAAAAAAGGGGTAACAAATCAACAAACCCACTCACAAAGGAGGACACACACTCGACCTCTTCTTTACAAATGCCGGCATATCCCAAACAAATCAACCTGACTGTCAACAAGTCCCATGGTCAGACCACTCCTTAATCACCACCAGTTTTTCCCTACCACAACCAGATTTTAAGCCTGACTCAAGACCCGCTTTCCTCTACAGAAAAACATGTAACTCTGAACTCCTCAGCAAAGTTATAGCCCCAGAACTACCATCCATCGATGTTTCTACACCTAATTCCGCTATCCAATCATGGTCCAAAATAACAAAAGAAGTAGCAAACACACTTTGCCCACTGACCACCAAAAAACCGTCTTCAAAGGCATCCAAAAGACAACCCTGGTTCAATGATGAACTGCGAAATCTCAAAAAACTACTTTGGCAGAAAGAAAGAAAATGGCGTAAAGCCCCCTCTCCGGCCTCACTGTCAGACTACAAACGCACGCTCCACCAATACAAAATCAGTACACAGAAAACAAAAAGAGACTACTATGCCCGTCAGGTTCATCACATCATCAATGATTCGAAAGCTCTATTCGCCTTCGTTTCCAATCTCACTAAACCCATCACTCCTGATATACCACCCGAACTTTCTCAGACCAAAGCAGACGAACTGGCTCTTCATTTCAGCAAAAAAATCTCTGAACTCCTTAATCAATTGCCATTAACCACTAGCTCTCAAGATAACACATATATTCTCCCTAACAAAGATATCCAACTTAACACATTCGAACCCATCACTGTCACAGAGATACAATCGGTGCTGAAGAAAATGAAACCTTTATCACACCCGTTTGATCAAATTCCCTCCAAAATGCTACTTCTCATTCCTGATATTATATCAAAATCACTTGCTGAAATTATAAACTGTTCACTATCCCAGGGTATCTACCCAGATGAGCTAAAAACAGCTTCAATCAAACCCCTCCTAAAAAAATCGAATCTAAATCCAAATGATCCCAACAACTTCCGCCCTATTTCCAACCTTCCATTCATAGCCAAAATAATGGAGAAATTGGTGAACACTCAACTTTCCAACTACTTGGAAGACCACGGAATTCTGTCTCCAAACCAATATGGCTTTCGAAAAGCTGCAAGCACAGAAACACTACTTCTTTCACTCTCAGACTTCCTCCTCTCCGGAATCGATAAAGGCAAAGCATTTTTACTAATCCTCCTTGACTTCTCGGCGGCCTTTGATACCGTCAACCATTACCTCCTGCTAAAACAACTGGCAAATATTGGAGTGACAGCTACTTCACTAACATGGTTCAAAACCTTCCTGGAAAACAGAGGTTACAGGGTCAAAATACATAATACAGAATCCCAATATCACCCCTCCACCAGAGGGGTGCCACAAGGTTCTTCCCTGTCACCCACTCTATTTAATATATACCTTCTACCACTTTGTCAATTACTCACAAAATTAAACCTGAAACACTTCCTCTTCGCTGACGACGTACAGATTGTGATCCCTTTAAAAGAATCAATCTCGATAACAATGGAATACTGGGACAATTGCTTACTAGAAATCAAACACCTCCTCAACAGCCTAAACCTAGTCCTCAATGCGTCGAAAACGGAATATCTCCTTATAGCACCTGAAAACAACAATACACTTTCAAAGCCTCCAACACTCCTACAAACCACCCATGTAAGAGATCTAGGAGCCTTCTTAGATAATCGTCTTAGCCTCAAACCATTCATTAACAGAACTACCAAAGACTGCTTCCACAAATTACATATCCTGAAAAGAATAAAGCCACTTTTCCATGCGCATGACTTTAGATCAATCCTGCAAGCAATAATCTTCTCCAAACTAGATTATTGCAATTCTCTTCTACTAGGCATCCCAGCTTCCTACACCAAGCCTCTACAAATGGTACAGAACACAGCAGCCAGAATCCTCACAAACTCCAGGAAAATCGACCACATCTCCCCCATCCTCAAAGACCTTCATTGGTTACCGATCCACTTCAGAATTATGTATAAAACCATCATGATTATCTACAAGAACATCCATCAACACACTCAACTGGACCTACAAATCCCTTTTAAAAAACACACATCAGACAGACCCATCAGGGAACACTACAAAGAATCACTACAGGTTCCACATGCCAAAACCTACCATCATAAATCCTACAGCTCAAGAGCTCTCTCATCAGCAGGTCCAATCCTTTGGAACTCCATCCCACCGGACTTAAGACAAGAACCATGCGCTCCAACTTTTAGGAAAAGACTAAAAACTTGGCTTTTTAAAAAAGCTTTCCCAGATCTGGATTAAATTCCCCACTCATCATCAGCATAAACACAAAAGTTAGGAACTGTAAAAAAAAAAAAAAAAAATCCCACTAACTTCACACGCAGTCACAGCAACATTTTATTATACTTCACAACAATATCTTATCTAATCATTTTGCTACACATCTACATTTTATAATATTATACATATTTATTAATTGACACAGCTGGTTAAAATGCTTATAGTCGTTCTACAATTCTTCCCCTTTCATATCCAAGTTATTTTTCCATGTTTTTTTGTAACTTTCTCACATCCAAAATATTGTTATAATATTTGTTAAGTTTCATACTATATTTGTTCTTGTATTGGGAAATGTTCTTTACTTTGTTACTCTCTGCCTTTACTCACATTGTTAATTGTAAACCGGGTTGATGTGATTCCTATCATGAAACTCGGTATAATAAAAATAACAAATAAAATAAATTGTTCCCAAATGTGAAATTTTAAAGATTTCTGTTGGGAGTTAGCTGTAGCCTGCGCCATAAAAATCATTTTCAATTTTTAGGAGATAGAGTCAGATTTGCTGACGTGCAAACTGCAAAGAGCATGTCGACCTTCGGCATTATGCTATAACAACAGGGGCTGACAGGCAGCTGGCTGCAAAGTGATGCTACAAAAAAAAACAAACCACGAGAAAAACCTGCAACCGATCATCTATAAATGCAAGAGAAAGCTTTGCTTACCCCGTTGCCATAAGACAAGACTGGGTCAAACAGGCTGTCCAGGTAGCGGTCTAATCCTTTCTGAGTTGGGGGCTCACTAAAGGAGTCTGAATCTGTGGGCAGGAGCAAAGAAAACAAGAGCGAGCCATAAGGAGAGCGATGTGATCCCTTCCGTCTCACGCCATGGACTGCACCTCTCAAAACCCAGGATGTTAATGCACTGAAGCAGGTGATCTGAATGTCGTTCCCCCCTACGCCACTGGGCGCTTTCCACCATGATAGGTTATGTCATCCCCGCTGGCACGCAGATCTCATCCCAGTCCGTTCTGCTACTTGACCCTTGATTTTGCTTAGCATCTGGTCACAGGTTTCTCAGCCTTGCCCAGGAGCCTCTGATAGCTCCTGTCTGCAAATCCACTGCATTCACTAAGGTGGGGGATTCTGATACTCACCATGACTGTAATAGCCTTCAGAGTCGGGCATATTGGCAGGCAGGACACTGGGAGCCCTGGTGGATGGTGGAGGAGGAACGTCAGCATCTGCCTGAGGGCCATTCCTCAATGATCTACAGAGAAGGGGATGAGGAGAGGAGCACGGTTACTCTGAAACCGACAGTTCAGTGGTGGACACTTCATGGTGCTGCTTGCAGGAAGTCCCCAGGCCTCTGGTTCTGCAACATTCATTTCAGCTTCTATGCTGCACAAAGTGTTTGGATATTTTGGGGCTGGAGAAGACTGGTATCTTCATCCAGGCCAGCATTGTGCAAAGACACCAGTCTGCAGGAGCTTCCCAGATCATGGAAGTCCCTGCCTTAGTTTTGCTGGAAAATTGCATGATGAGGGATAAAAGAAAAGACCATAATTTCAGTTCCGAAAGACATTTTCCTTGTGGAGTAGCCAAGCATAAAATGTGCAATTCTAACCAGTAACTGGAGTAAAGTCTGACAGTAAGAAAGTCTAAATAACTCAGTATTACAAAGCGACTTCAGTCAACACAGTGGCCTTTAGCTTTTGGGAATGTGTCATTTAATCTGGGCAAGTCACTTCACCTTCCGTTGCCTCAGATTGGAAGCCCTCTGGGGCAGAGACCTGCCCACTACACGTGAATGTAACTCACTGTGAGCTAAATATGAATAAGGAGAAAGCCCGTGGTAGACATCCAGTGGTCCACTGTATGTGTACTATGACTTGTCTTTGACCTCTACGTTGTATCTGTTCTGTAAAGTGTTTTTACATAGTTATTTCACTTCACAGGAGATTGCCTATCCAGATCTGCCAAGTGACCCAGTCCTGGCATGTCTCACATCCTTCTTACACTGGTAGACTCCAGTGCCAGTAGTGCTGGTTTTACCAAAAATCCCATAAGGCACTGTGATGGAGCGGCCATATTATCTTCTAGACACTGGGTTGCTTGGGAGCTCTGCCTGGCATTCATGTGGTGGACCTTTCATAGCATCCCATTCTACTATTAATACCAGGTTAAGTTCTGTAACAATAGTGATTTTTAAGTAACAGAATGAACAAAGCAGCCACACGTGACTGTTAACAGTGGCAGGACAGTTTCCATAGATGTGAATAGGAAGATTGGCTTGCTTGCTTGGGAGAATCCAGGGTTGGGGACAGCCCACACTGGACAGGAACAGGAGTGACTAGATACCTACAGGTTGATGTTCTTATGGTTCTGATCCATCCTCTCGGAGGCGATGATAAAGTAGGACTTCTGTTTTGGGAAGTTCCTCGGGAGCTCCAGGTCCGAGATCAGATCCAGGATATAGTCGTGACCTGCAAGCTCCGCCCACTGGCTCCCATCCTTCATGCAGATAGACCATCCCTTCCAGCCATCTGCAACCCCCCTGAGCAGACAATCAGAGTACAACTCGTGAGAAATGGGAGAATTAAAACAGAAGAAGATGTAAAAACAACGATACGGGATTACAGTTAGACACCCGTTAAACTGATGTCATTAATTCATGACTTTAAATAAGATGTAATGAAGAATCAGAACTGATTTTATATGATTCCATATAGTGATTGATATAACTTGATCTTTGTCCTTCACCCATTCCATGGGTGAATAAAACAACCTGTCTGTGGGAAAAAATACACAAATTGTTCAGCTATGCACTTACTTTTATCCATGCACTCTGGAGGAGTTCCCGGAGGGGTGGAGAGAGCAACAACGTACCCAGGCTTGTGCTGAAAAATTACCCGCGGAGAACACAGGCACAAATCTCTGCCGGCAATTTTTCACTGGGCAGTAGCCCAAGCAAACGTAAAGTACAAGCTGAGTTTGCACCTCAGTGCTTGGTTTTAGTTATTTATGGCATGGTGTCTGTATGACTTATAGGGAGTGATTCTTAAAACAGGATTTACATAGATAAATCCCAGTTTTATGAATGTAAAGGGCCTTTTGAAAATTTCCCAGGGAGGGGCATCAAAGTTTGTGCAAAAGCCATTCTGGGGGAAAAGGTAGGGCAGAGATAGAACTTACACATACACAGTCACACACGCACATACTCTCACACGCACTCACACATATTCAAACACACACACACATATACAAACACACACCCATATACACTCACAAAGACACATACACACATTCACACACACTCATACACATTCACACATATTCACATACACACATAACGTTGTGCCTGCTGCTGAGCTGACACCGGTTATGGCTCGCCTGCGAATTTTTCAAAGCGGATTTCTGTATATATCCTGCCTATTCCTCTGCTAGATAGGAGGAGAAGGGGATGCACTAGGATGGAAGACCTTTGGGAAGGAAAGGGGCTGAAATCATCTGAAACTGTTCAAAGTCCATCCTCTCTGCCCAATGCAGATATACATTTTTACTTACAGATTCAGCATTTTATGAAGAGGAAGGAAGTGAAGGGGGATTTATTAAAAGGAAAATCCTTTTTGATGGATTTTTGCAATTATGCTGATAAAATACCAAGAGCGATATCTAGAATATAAAACATTCATAATGGAGAATTTAAAGGAAAACCAAATACCACTTCACATGGGAACGTGATGTGGGTCAGACGTTAGAGGAGCTGCTTTTCATACATGGGAAAGAGCTCTATTCCAGCTCTTCTAATCAAACATAGTTATAAAGTATTCTATAAATGGTGTTGGACACCTGAGTGACTACATACATTGTATGCCAAAGTGCATGATAAATGTGAAGCGGTAATAGTTGGGCAGACTGGGTGCGCTAAATGGTCCTCCTCTGCCACCATCTACGGTTACATGACACTGGTCTTTAGAGAGCGATTGGAATAACCAAGGAACAGGAGTCACGTACGCAAGGTGCAATCAAACGCATTCCTTCCAGTCCAGCCTTTTCCTTAGTTTGTTGGGGGTTTTTTTTAATGCGCGGCGCACGCAGATCTTATTTTCAACCGGTGCCTCATCCTACACTGCCGACGACCAAATGTGCAGGAGAAATAAAAGCAACAGCGCCATGTTTCATACCTGTGCCTCAGCACATCCCTCGCTACCTCCTCCCCGACCATCCAGGAATGTATGGGACAGGGAAGCTGCAGACCTGCAGGGAGAGAAAATCAACATGAGGTCAAAATATTATACTGCGATTGATCGCAAGAGTCTGCTCAGGCCAGACTGGCTAGGAATGTTTACTCTGGACCCTGAAGGTTAGAGCTGCAGCTTACCAGAAAGCTCAGCATAAACTTCCCTGACTGGACTCTACTGGTTCGGTGATCCAGAGCAAAGTGGAAGAGACCTCAGTAACTTAGAGAAATACCCCAGAAGGTTTCTCTTCCTTACCATCAAAGCAGTGGACGTCCAAGGCCATATTTGCTCTCTCTCTGTTGGCCGTCCACTCCAGTAAGGAGGGAGGGTAGGTTCTGGCCGTCTCTGGCCCGTGCTGGGCCTTCTGCATGGCCTGCATGAGCTTGTGCTGACATACGGCCTTGTAACCATCGTAGGCATAATCAGAGACATACCTAAGAGGAAAGAGGAGGCCATCACTCATGCAAACCCAGCAATAAACCTCTGGCCCGGGAATTCGTTCTGGTGCGTCGGCAGCGCAATGCAGTGGCTGCAACTGGAGACACCAGTTCCAGTTACATCTGCATCTCTCACTGTGTGGTGTTGCCCAATCACTTAACCTTTATGAGTTCAAGTTCACTGGGGCAGGGCCATTTTAAACACATGATTTATCTTGCAAAGTAATAAATAATACTACTATTCAGCCAGTGACATTTCAGTCTCGCCAGTTCCAGGAGCTGCCTAGATGAACATGCTCCCTGAGGGCATACAGTGCTAAAATAAGACTCACGGGTTCCCAGTTGTTTTTTCTACAAATCTGGGGCTTACTTCCATTGTGCTCCCTCATGGAAAAGCCTGGAGAGCCACCGGGGTTCACCACTTCGATGAAGGGAAATTCAGCAATACGCAGTGTGTGAGTATGTGTTGAGAACACGTACTCGATTTCATGTAGTCTTTTCAGAGATATTTATAGCGCCCTGCGCGCTACCTGTGCTACTTTCTAGCTCTCTGTTTGCACCCTTCTACTTATGGTAGAAAGTCCCAGTTTTCCTTTTCCTCACCAACCAGTGTTAGGGCACATACTATAACCAAGTTTCCATTCTTCCTGTCATAGATGTTGGGCAATAAAGATCAGGTGTGTTTTGCAAACACTTCTACCATTACGAGGAATTTCCCATATAGTATATGGACCCTCAGCTAAGAATTCCCACCCCTTACTATAGCCCACGGATGCAGAATGTCTCCTCTGTTACTTTCCTGAGGGTCTTCCTTCAAGAGATCACCTCCTAAACCAGCTCTCCTGCACAGCCCGGTGAGGGAGAGGGATCACGTTTCTGCCTCTGCCTTTAATGATGCCCATACATCTCTGCTGTAAATTCCTTCTCTTCACCTGTATGACTCTGTTCTGTTTTCTTAGGCCCTTAATGGCTGCCGGCAGGGCTGCTGATCCCACTGCTACTGCGAGCCGTGGTTCTAGAAGCCCCTTGTTTTAGGAAGTAGAGGCATTGAAAAGGATCAGTTTCCACACTCTCTCTCTCTCTGTCACATTAACTGCAGTCGTGCTCACTTTAATAGACATTTGTCCATATTCAAAGAGGGTGCGAATCCGCTGAGGCATGAGGCCAGAAGCAACCAACCACGTTCTTCGTTGTTGGGGTTCGTGTTTCGCCACACCTGATTGGCTATCTGAGCAAGAATCTCATCCCTCAGTCCCGCATGGGATAGGCCCTTCTGAATGATGTAATTGCCAAATAAATTCTCCTGGAATCCATTGAGATGTGGGTCTCCCATGAATCTCAGAACCTAGCAGAAAAAAAAAAGAACATCAGAGCTTCAGCAGCAACAAAGAAACAAACAAAATAGCTTAAGGTTTGGGGCCAACGTGTTCTTATGTTTTTAGAGATGGTCTAACCAACTAGGGAGATAAAAGTCCGTGAATTTCAGATTTGGCCTCAGTTTTAGAAAGGTGGGAACACATGCACTTGTGTGAGGTCAGGGGCCACCATGCAAGTTAAAGACTTCCGGGGCCCACCCTAGTTCAGAAAGCAATTGAACACCACAAAAAGAATCCTCAAAATGCACTTGTAAAGCAAAAAGTGGCATCTCCCATTCTTTGTTGGGAAACTGTGAGCCATACTTCCTGGAATGCAATAGTAACGTAAGATATTACTAAAAGAATACAGTGCCAAGTTTCACAGGCAAGCGCCCCAGGATGCAATGGGAAAGGGAAGAAACGCAGGGCCTTCCCAGAATGCTATAGGGTGCTCGGAATATTCTGATTTCCTAAACCTGGAATAGAAAAAAAAAAAAAGACAAAAAACAAGCAGCAGCTCACAAATGTTTTCCAAATGATTTGCAGTGCAAATAATTTGGTTTCTCAGCCTGTTCTTGCTTTTCCTTTCTGAATTATGTATTGTTTTTAATGTAATCCACTCTGAGCACACTCTGTATGAGTACTGAATACATAGACTCAGACCTACCTGCTTAAAAATGTCAGTGGCGTCGTGTCTCAGTTCTTCTTCCACCTGAGTCAGAGTGGACCCCAGTGGCACCGTAAGCATCCCAAACAAAGGCTCCTGCATGGTTAAGCACAGACCGACTGATTCACTTTTGGATGAAACATCTCCACATTTAAAAGTATAAATCTATGGCAGTATAAGAACAGCCCAACCTCTGCACTTTAATTCTAATCAGCAATCCCAGCATTCCTTGCTCCTTTATTCCATACAGGGTTTACAGAACACATGCACAGTGGAATGAACCTGTTCTTTTACACTGCAGAACATTTTAAAAACAAGATTTTAAAAGAATCCATTCCGGAACACATGCACAGTGGAATGAACCTGTTCTTTTACACTGCAGAACATTTTAAAAACAAGATTTTAAAAGAATCCATTCCGGAACACATACAAGTGTAAAGTACGCAAATGATTCATTAATATTGCCATCGAAAGAGATTTCAATTACACCAGTATTGATTGTGTAAATATTTCATCAGGATATGCTAGGGAGGTAAAGTTCCTGGATGTCATATATGGCTGCTTCATGGAGCCGCTGATCCTGGAACAGGGGTAGCTACTTTAGATACAGTCCTCACTGGAATGCAGGACCGGGTGCAAAGGGTAACAGTGATGAAGCTGCTTGATCATAATGCAGTCATATTTTACATAATCACTGGACGGGAGGGCATTAAGTAAAACTACTGCTGTAACATTTAGCTTTAAAAAGGAAAGTCAAAATATAATGAGGAAATTAGAAAAAAAAAATAAAAGGAGAGGTTGTACAGCTTAAAAGTTTGCAAGAGATATGGACATTGTTTAAAAATACTTTATTGGAAGCCCAGATAAAATGTATTCCATAAATTAAAAAAGGTCAAAGGAAGACCAAACAACTGCCAGCATGGTTAAATGGTGAGATGAAAAAGGCAGTTAAAACTGAAAGGATGTTTTTAAAAAATGGAAAGCTGATCCAACTGAGGAAAACAGAAAAGAACATAAGCACTGTCAAGTTAGATATAGCACATTAATAAGAAAGACTATTTAAAAAAGCTTGCCATAAAGGCAAAAAACAATGATAAAACATTTTCAGGTACATTTGAAGCAAGAGGCTTTTAAGAGAGTTAGTTGGACCACTAGATGACCAACGGGTATAATGGACACTCAAAGAGGACAAGGCAGTAGCAGAAATTGATTATTTTCTTCAGTCTTTACTGAGGAAGATATTGGGGAGATACTCATGTGGGAAAAATTCTTTGATGGCAATGATTCAGAGAAACTGTGAAAATGGAAGATGTAAGACAGCAAACTGACAAATTAAAGAGTAACAAATCACCAAGACTGGATGGATTCACCCCAGTGATGTGAAAGAACACTAAATATGAAATTGCAGACTTGTTACTAGTAATATGTAATATATCATTAAAAACAACTCTAGTGCCTGAAGACTGGAGGTGGCCAATGTAAGGCCAATTTTTAAAAAGGGCTCCAGGGGTGAGTTTGGAAACTATAGACTGGTAAGTCTGACGTTGGTGCCGGGTAAAATGGTAGAAGCCATTCTTAAAGACAAAATTATTGACCATATGGATGGTCATAGCTTAATAGAAAAGAGCTAACATGGATTTAGCAAAGGGAAGTCTTGTTGTACCAATCTATTAGATTTTGTTTATATATTCATAAACATTTAGATAAGGAAAACTGGTTGACAGAATGTAGTTGGATTTTCAGAAAGCATTTGACAAATTTCTCTATGAGAGACTCCACAGGAGATTACAAAGACACGGGATAGAAGGCAACATCCTATTGTGACTTGATGGCTGGTTAAAATTGGGAATCAGAGAGTAGGACTAAACAGTCAGTTGTCCAAATGGAGAACAGTCATTAGTGGAGTGCCCCAGGGATCTATACTGGGACCTGTTCTGTTTAAGATATTCATAAATGATCTGGAAAAGGGAACATCAAGTGAGGTGATCAAATTTGCAGTGAAGCACAATTATTTTGAGTTGTTAAAGTAATAGTAGAAGGACCTTGCAAGACTAAGGGATTAGGCACCTAAATGGCAGGTGAAATTTAATGTGAACAAGTGCAAAGTGATGCATTTATAGGAAAATAATCCAAAGTACAGGTACCCAGCGCTGGGTTCCATATTAGAGGTCAGCACCCAGGAAAAGGATCTTGGCGTCCTTGTGGACGATATGTCCAAATCCTTAGCTCAGTGTGCAGTGGCTGACAAACAGGCAAATATAGTGTTAGGTATTATTCGGAAAGGAATAGAGAATATAATAATGCCTCTGTATGGCGCCATAGGGCAATCACACCTAGAATACTATGAGCATCTCTGGTTGTCCCATCTCAAAAAAGTTATAGCAAAACTAAGAAAAGTGTGAAGAAGGGAAACAAAAAATGATAAAGGGGATGGAATGGCTCCTGATGAGGAGAGGCTGTCCAGCTTGGAGAAGAGAGAACATGATAGGAGTTTATAAAATCATGAGTAGGTTGGATCAGATAAATAGGGAACGGTCATTTGACCTTTCAAACAGTACTTAATGTAACTCGCCTTGAGCCACCAATGAATAGGCATGAGCCAAATAAAAACAGCATAAAAAAGATAAATACTAAGACTAGGGAATCCTCCATGAATCGACCAAGCAGCAGATTTAAAATGAATCAGAGAAAGTATTTTTTTTACTCAATGCACAGTGAAGTGGGCAGCCGGCTACAAACCAGGGTTCAAATCCCACTGACGTTGGGCATCACTTTATCCACTGTTACTTCAAGTACAAACTTAAGGGGTCATTTGCTAAGCATTTTTCCGACAGAATGGGAGAAAACATTTAGTAAATACACCCCATAGATTGTGAGCCCTCTGGGGATAGGGAAACACCTACAGTACCTGAATTGTAATCCAATTTGAAGTGCCAAAAAGTGAAATATAAATCAAATAAATCAATCAATCAAGCAATGGAATGTGCTCAAGGCCTCTAGCAGAGCTGGATTTAAAACAGGTTAGGAGATGCTCTTGGAGGAAAAGTCCATTTTCCGATATTAGCCAGTTAGAAGTGGGAAAGCCACAGCCTATCCCTGGGAGCCAGCAGCAAAGAATGGATCTGCTGGGCACCTGTGACCCTGTCGGAGAGAGGATGCTGGGCCAGTGGACCTTTGGCCTCACTCAGCATGGCAACATCCTTTTATTGGATAACTGAATCCATCTAAGACTGAAATAGTTCATTTAACCTCTATCTCAGAGACTTCTATTGGTCCACCTTCACATTGGTCCATAAATGGAACATCTATTCCTATTACACAACACGCCACAAACCTAGGAGTCATCATAAACTCAGATCTATCCATGAAACAACATATTTCATCGTTAACAAAAAAATCTTTCTACAAATTACAACTCTTAAAACGTCTCCGTCCTCTTCTCTTTTATCAGGATTTTCGAACTATTCTACAATCTCTAATCTTCTCTGGTCTAGACTACTGCAACGCTCTCTATTTAGGACTTTCCGATTCTATAATTCATCCTCTGCAAATTGTTCAAAACAGTGCTGCTCGTATTCTGTCAGGTACTCCCATTCGAAAACATATTACACCCATCCTTCAATCCTTACATTGGTTACCAATAAAATATAGAATAAAATACAAAGTTCTTACTGTTATTCATAGCTTACTACATAACTCATCTTCCACATGGCTTTGCTCATTACTCCGTATATATAAACCCACCCGTCATTTAAGATCATTAACTCAAAACTTATTAGACATCCCCTCCCCACGACAGGCCAGACTTGATATTACTAGAAGAAGAGCATTTTCTGTAGCAGGACCCACCATTTGGAACTCGATACCCAATTTACTTCGTTCAATATCCAATACCCAACAATTTAAGAAGACACTAAAAACATATTTATTTCAATTAGCATTTAATATTCATCCACAATACACTACGTCAAATAATCAACATTTAGCAACCTAATAATTTCTTCCACATCTTTAACATCACCCTGTTTCCACCTACGCCTTCCCTCCCCCCCATTCATTTTCTCCTACCTTTTTTCCCTTCCATAAAACATCTCTTACGGCCCAGCTCCACTTTTACTTTTTATTATTTAATTTAGATTTTTTGTTACCATGAGGTATATACCAATTATTGTATTTTAATTTTATTTAATTTTATCTTTAATTTTTAACTCTATTTATTTTATTTTATTTTTCATTTTACAATGTAAACCGTTTTGACAAAAAAACCTTGTTTTGAAAAACGGTATATAAATACTTTTAAATAAATAAATAAATAAATAAACTGTCTCTTTGCAGATATTTGCGTCAGAGAGAAAACAAAGTGCATGTTTTTGTCCAAATCTGGACAAGGTAACATTCTTCACCCATAAGAGAAACTTCCCTGTACCAGATGTTTTATAAAAAAAAATGTCATCTCCTGTAAACATATGAGTGGTGGCAGGATTGTATCGGGCTTCCAGAAACGCATCTGGATGCTAGCACCGGGTGTCGGTTATAAGCCATGGGGCCTCCAAGAAAGCAATGGTGTAACCGGCCCAGAGTGGTGATTATTTACAACCCTAAACAGCAGACGTAAGATTGCACGGGGCTTGGAGAAAGGTTGGGGTGACCTGCAGGGAGAAGCCATGGTTAGAACCCAAACTTCGCTGAGCGTGGGGAGGCCAGATATTGTTTTACAATCCTCACTAACCCTGATGGCTGTGGGGATTATTACAAAACTTGATAATAAGGAACAGAAGGGGGCCTGCTTGTTTGGCTTACGTACGGGTCTTGTGAGAAGCAAAGGTGAAGGTGGCAAGGACTGAAATGGCTTATTGGAGGAAGCCATCACTGTAACAGATTTCGGGCTTGCCTGGAAGAGATGGGAGGGCAGTGGTAGGGAAAGAGTTGACAGGTCAGGCATCAGACATGGCGGAGGGAGGACATGGCATTGAGTTACATATGGGAATTCATATGAGCACCTACCCAAAGTGGAAGCATCTTAACTGGGTAGACTGAATGGGTAATTTTGGTCTTTATCTCGCACCCCGAGTCTTTGCATGAGACTTTTAATGAAACTTAGTTCTAAGTTTTGAAAGTGAACACTGCTCAGCCTAGCCCTGCTCTATTAACGTTTAGAATACTTGCCAATCTAATCCCTGCACTAGCCCTTTGCAGGCTAAGCCAATATTCACCCCTGTCCCCTGCCTCCCTCCGGAAGCACCGGGTGTGCCACTGCCCTGGATCTGTCGTTTCCCACCAGAGGTCCAGCTGAATTTCCTCCATGCTGGAGATTTAGACACCGTCCCTGCGATGCCTTCATGCATAAAATTAACTGGCTGAATTAGGACTTTGAGTGGGGTCGTTAATTGG
Source organism: Rhinatrema bivittatum (assembly GCF_901001135.1). Lineage (NCBI taxonomy): Eukaryota > Metazoa > Chordata > Amphibia > Gymnophiona > Rhinatrematidae > Rhinatrema > Rhinatrema bivittatum. The sequence continues at coordinate 6,625,231 of NC_042628.1, forward strand.
CAATGCGTCTGAGAAGTGCAAGTTAGCTTTGGGTTAGCTTAAGATCTATTTCAGACCTTTGCAACAAGAGTGATTTACTCTGTTAAAGCAAACTTAAAACAATATCTCTCACATGTAAAACCATTTATGCTGCTATAATAAAATGACTATTATCCTCCAAGAAAAGATGTAGATATTCTGCTCTCTTTGCATGAATTTGGATCTTATTTTATCCGATTTAAATATCAGATAAACCATGTAAGACTAATTGTCCCTTTCAAACCCCCCTCACCCTCCCCGTGATGTGCACCGCATCAAAATGAATAAGCTCCCAGCTGTCATTCATCTCTGACCCCCTGCCGGTAAGAAGACTTACCTTGAAGTGCAGTCGTACGTACTTGGACATGGGGTGGTTGTTGATGTCCAGGGGCAAGGTGAGCTGCGATTCTGCTTCCAGTTTTGGAGCCTGGACTGGTGTCACACACTCTTCATTACTATGTTTCTGAGCAGACGCTGTAAATCACAGGGTTTGCTTTTAGTGATTGATCTTTAGGCCCTGGGTTTCGGTGGCAGTAGTAATAATAATTCGCATTTGTACAGCTGCATCTTTCAAGCGATCGAGTTCACCCCTAAGCTGCAGCCAGCGTCCACCCCCACCTGAGGACTGGCCCCCCTCACCTGCAGCTGCCTCCAGGAGCCCCGAGAGCTCAGCCGGGATTTCCAGGTGGGTAACTCTGACAACTTCTCTCTTTGTCAGCTCCTGAGATCAAAAAAACACACACAGTGAGCATGAATGCTGCAGGATTCTGAACTGCCTGCCTCGCTGCTGTCTGCCCCGTCGCACAGAGCAGATCTCACTCAAAAAATATCTTACATCTTAGTTTTAAATGTGCCCCATGCTAACTTCATGGAGTGCCCCCTAGTCTTTCTTTCAGATAATAGAAAGACTAGGGGACACTCCATGAAGTTAGCATGGGGCACATTTAAAACTAATCGGAGAAAGTTCTTTTTCACTCAACGCACAATTAAACTCTGGAATTTGTTGCCAGGGGATGTGGTTAGTGCAGTTAGTATAGCTGTGTTTAAAAAAGGATTGGATAAGTTCTTGGAGGAGAAGTCCATTACCTGCTATTAAGTTCACTTAGAGAATAGCCACTGCCATTAGCAATGGTTACATGGAATAGACTTAGTTTTTGGGTACTTGCCAGGTTCTTGTGGCCTGGTTTGGCCTCTGTTGGAAACAGGATGCTGGGCTTGATGGACCCTTGGTCTGACCCAGTATGGCAAGTTCTTATGTTCTTATGTTCTAACATATAACAAATTCACCATTAAAAAGTTATGAGACCTTCATATAGCACAGAATAGGCACGAAAGCGTTCGAATTCCTGGTAAATACGTATGCTGAAGAATAATCACCGATCCCTGCGTGAATTCCCACTTTTGTTATTGTGAACCAACAGAAAGACATTTTTATATATATTTTTTCTCTTTTGCAAGTAAAAACTGTAAGAAAACAGACTTACCTTGTACGTGCTGGGTTTAAAGATAACGGCAGTGAATCCTGAGCATCCTTACTCAAAATCCTGATATGCTACCACCAGCCGGGCAGCTGAATAAGGAAACGCCAAGATCACAATTACCGCTGAAGAAGGAGAATGTTCCGAAGCATTGCAGGGTTGGGCTGGAGGTCAGGGCTGCACGGAGCAGGACCGAGTTGGTCTCTATGCACCGGCACTCACTGCCGTGATCTTTAAACCCAGCACGTACAAGGTAAGTCTGTTTTCTTACTGGTTTTACTTGCAAAAGATAAAAACATATATATAAAAATGCATTTCTGTTGGGAATTCATGCAGGGATCGGTGATTATTCTTCAGCACACTTGTTTACCAGGAATTCGGACGTTTTCGTGCCTGTTCTGTGCTATATGAAGGTCTCTCGTAACTTTTTAATGGTGAATTTGTTATATGTTCCAAGATGTTTTTTGCGTGAGATCTTCTCTGTGGGATATACTTTCTATTCTTTCACTCTTTGGTTCATTAGTATGCTTAGGCTTTGCCACAAATGTAATAAATCAATGACGGCAACAATGATTATGCAAGATAAATTGGTAAAAAAAAAAGATTGAAAGACTTGCCAGCGGGCTTTACCTTCTCAATTCGCTGCCTTTCTTCCTCTGCGAGCCTGCGCTCTTCCTCCGCGATCCTGCGAGCTTCTGCTTTCATCTGAAAAGCAGATCAAGAGTCGGAGCTTGACAGCAGAGAACCCAGCAAGGAGTCCCACACGGTACAGAAACAGCGCACATCCTCTGCTCTAACCTTTCCCCTGCATTAAAATCCACACCGCTCCCGCGCTAGAAGCCCCCGGTGCCGCGGGATGCAGTAAGCTAATGCCATGGAAATGGACCAGACTGAAAAAAAAAAGCAAACTAGACAGAAAAGTGAGCCAGAAATAGGAATTAACTAATGCAGAGCAGTGCTTTATAAAGAGACACAGGGTGGGAGATGTTTCTTGTGTGCAAAACTAGTGCCGCGCTTCCCAATTTGGGCAGAGGGAAAAGAGGCGCACCCCTCCCAACATTTTCCCTATTCTGTTTTTCGTTTCTTCGATTCTCTGTTTTGATGAAACAAAAACAAAGCAAGAAAAAAAACCCCATGAATCTCTCTTCCCAATGCGATCTGGGTGACAGGGTGCAGACCCCACCCAGGCTTACAACTCTGTGCCCCCCCCGGACCTCAGAAAGTACTTACCCCATCTGCCCCATCCCATGCAAAGCTTAGGGCCCTCGTGCTCCTGCAGGCGGCGGGCATGGACCCAGCGTCTGCACAGCTGGCACAGCTGGCACGGGTGGGGGGGAGGGGAGCCAGACTGCCAGGTGCAGGGTCTGCCGCCTGCTCTGCCGGAAACGCTGGAGGACGCTGTGATTAACCCTTATGAGCGTGAATGGTTTAGAAATAACGGGGCAGACGTGGCTACAGAAATTTCCAGCCAAGTAGCCTTTCATGCAGGTCACTTGCAAAAGCAGCCACCCTGGGGGCCAACCGGACCGATTGTCCTGGGCCCACTTTATAGGGCCTCGCACCGACATTGAATCAGGAGAAGCGATGCTGGCAGAAATGCACCCACACCCCCCCAATTCAGTGGCCAGGCAATGCTGCTGCCTCTCTCTCCCCTTCTCCACGGCCACGACCCCGGCCCTCTCTTCAACGAATGACCCACTCCTCCCCTGCTGCTGAATCTCTCGAGGAAGGGGGCCTGCACCCCTCTATTCTCGGCAATGAAGGTCTCTTACACCCCCCCCCCCCCCCCCCCCCCCCCATCATCACTACCACCACCACGTCCAAGCTTTCGGGGCAGAATTACACCGCCCTGACCACCGTCAGCGACGTAGCGTGAAAACCTAGAAAACCCCCACACTGTGACAGCAGGTGAGGACCAGCACACCTCCTGGCTCATCGGCAGAGCTCTCTAGACTGGATGCCCCCCCCCCCCCCGGTCCTCTCCTGCTCTCAAATACCACAGAAGAGCCACGAGGTGCACCGCGCTGTGACCGAGGGCTTTGCCAGCTCGGCGACTGCTGCCCGCCTTCCTGTGCTCGGATGAACACGGAGAGCGCAGCTGCTGCAGGGCATTAGTGACTGGAGAAAGAGGACCTGCTGAAGCCCCCTTCCATGGGTTGAATCTTACTTTCAGGCAGAAGACAGACATCGCCCATCTGTTCTAAAAATGTCTGCCTTGTAATTCAGGTTTCAGGGGGTCCAACGAAGGCGCAAAGTGCACGAGCCTCACCGAGCACCTGCCTGCACCGTTTCCTTTCCATGCCCTGCACCTCTAAGTGTGCGGGGGCAGCTTCGCTCCCTCCCCTCCCTGGCCGGCGCAGGCCTCCGGGAAACGTCTCCTGGCGATGGGGCTAAGAGTGCACTAATTTCCCTGTGGGGAGCTCGTGGCCGCTTGGGGTGTGAAATAGGTGCAGGAACCTCCCCGGCCTGCACAGAACGCGCCAAGGGGAGGGAGCGTCCCCCCAGTGATTGCTTCGGTGTTTGGGCAGATTCCTTTGAACATTGCTCTCGCCAGGCTTGGATCCTTACCTTGAGGTATCTCCTGCGGTTGATGTACATGTGCACCAAGGCCCTCACCTTCATCTGACTCTTCCACAGGTTCTTGTACTTTCGCCTGCAGGGGAAGGAGCGGGACAGCGAGTTTCGAAGCAGCTGTGCAAACCTCCGGGACCCACCCCTCCTTCAGCTTCTCGTCTCCGGCCTCCTAGGATTGCAGCTTCCACCGGGGCTGCAACGCCACACGCGCCTTCCCCTCGCAATGGCCCGGGTTGTTTTCCCCCCCCGAGCATTGCGGTGACGGGGAGCAGCGTGCGTGCATCCCCCGATCTGGCCCATCAGGCACCGTGCAATGTCTGGGAGTCCCCTCAGCTCTGGGATTAAAAAGCCGCCATTTCTCACAGCTTCGAAAGGCTACAGTCCAGAATAGTTTACATCTTTCGCTTTTTTTTTTTTTCATTACAGAAATCTTTTGCTTGCATTAATAGAAAAATGCCATGGCCCTGACATCCTGGGTCTGACTGTGGAAGACATTCCCCACTCAACGCCAGGGTTTTCCTACCTGGCGAGGCATCCTCTTGCCTGGGCCTGAATGAGAATAATTTTCCGTCGCAGGGAGAAATAGCGTCTCCGCACGAGGAAGCCGCGGGCGATGCGCTGGAGGGAGACCGCGGCCAGATTCATGACGCGATCTCGCTTGCTCTCCAGGACGTGGTACACCTCCTCCTTCAGAAACAGCTGCAGGGAGGAGCAGGAAACGAATACCATGAGACGCGAATGCACAACCTGAGGCTCCTCACCGCTCCCGCGGAAGGTATCGCTCCTCTCTTTCATAACTCCATAGCATTAATACGCAGCGGAGCAGGTCCCGAGTCTTTCCCGCGCCGAGAAAGATCTTAGGACAAAGGCCTGGCGTGAGAGCTGAGAGGGCACAGGCGCGACCTGTGCACGGAGCTCGCCCCTCCGCATCTCACGGTGGGAGTAATGCATCGAGCCCTGCCCTCAGGTAACAGACGCAGGCATGCAGCGTACCTTGCTGACTCCGGTGCAGTAGCTGGACTGGGTCACCGTGCACAGCTTCTTCAGCAGGGTGACACAGCTCTCCCCGTCCGCAGGGATGTTGTGCTTCAGCCCCATCACACACCTGTACCTGCACAGCGGAGAATGAGAAGATTTAGCCGGCGGCACCTGCACGCCTCACGCCTGGCTTTTTTTTTTTTTTACTGAACAGCGGTAACGCGTTTTCGTGCGTTCAGTGCCAGCGTTGGCGCTTCATGAGCGGCAATGGCAATGCAGATATTTTAGCGTTAACACAGATTTTTGCATTAAATTATAAAAAGTTTGCTAATCAGCTCATTTAAATGTAATTAGGGACCTTCATTTTCAGTTTATATTTTATTTTGCCTGGGAATTTCAATGTCTGAATAAAAAAGAAATCTGAGGGGAAAAAATGACTTTTCCACTGATTTTTCTCCTGTGTGTCATATCAAAGTCATTTGTTCCACTGACTGTTTTTGTAATAACACTGAAAATCATTGGCAAAATAAAACAAAAACTTTAAACGAGGGTCCTTAAATGTAATGTGGCTTGCACTAATGTAAAAATCTGCATTAATGTATGAAATTATAGCTTTTGTGCTAAAGGTCTGTGCTCATGTGCCTTTTTAACACATTATTGCACGTTAAATGTGCTGAAGTGTTAAAGCACGGATTAATGTGCACTTTTAGCGCATTTTAGCTACCAGTTCCCAAGATCTCTCAGCCTGGTGCAGTACAGGAAAGGGGAATGGAGGGAAGCAGACGACCTAAGGTTAGATTTTGTTTATGGGTTGTGCTTTCCTTATTGCATCTGAGTTGAGTCTTACCCTAGTGAAAGCTGACTGTAAGGGTTTTGTTCTTATTTTGTTATGATTAATTTGCTTTGAATTGTGTTGATGAATTGCAGTTTTATTTTATTTAATCTTTGTAATTATGCATTCTGTTTTAATATGTTGTCAGCCGCTGCGGATGGTCCTCTGGACTCATAAGGCAGGTTACAATAGAATAAAACAGTAAAACACAGGAAAACGTCCTCTCCTTACCCACATCCCGCCTGCTTGCAGGATCTCCCATGATATTTGCTCCATGATCCCCCCGTTTTCCTCTGCTAAAGACAGACACCCTCATGACCTGCTCCCATCTAAAGGTGTCATAGTAATTTGGTTCTGCCCTGAAGGGAGCTCAGCCTTAGGGATGGAAAGTTTCTGGAGCGCGTGCACTTTTAGCACAGGGAATGGAGAGGTCCTTGGATGGACCTCACCGTGTGGACTTTGCACCTCAGGCCACAGTGTTCCAAGGGGAGTTTGAAGATTGGCTTGCGGGCTCTATCGGGTGGCCCTACAAGTTACCCGAGAAGTTTAAAAATCACCCCTTGTCCTTGACTCTTATGCAAATACTCAGGAGACCTGGTTTTTTTTCCCTTGGAGATTCCTTCCCTCAGCCACAGTACCTGTCGAGGAAAACCTGGAACGCCATGCGCACGGGGTAGCCCTCTTTCCGGATGCGTATAGTTTCCAGAATGCCAGAATATTTCAGTTGGCTCATGACCACGTCTGACTCAAAAAGGTTGGGCTCCTAACAGAAGAAAATTAAACGCAGTTCTCACTACGTGCGGCTTTCTCACTCATATCATCTACAGACAGAAGGGAATTCTTATCTCAGGCCTAAGGATGACACTGCTGCTGGCCCACTAGTACGTGCATCGGTGTTTAAACATTTCCTCAGTTTATCCAGAAAACAAACCATATAACCCTAAGTACTATCTAATTTACTGCGCCGACCAGCAAAATGTACCGAGGTGTTCTCCAATTTTATACCTCCCATCCCTATAGCCCAGTCACTGTCCTAATAATTCTTTGGCCAGCGCTTGAAAGCATTGGATATTTTTTTAAAAAGTAAGATTGGAGAACGAATGCATAAACGAATCGGCTTCAGCTGATTTACAGAGCGCGATACTGAAAAGGGTAACTTTGTGCTTAGAATCAAAGAGAGAGAGAGAGAGCGGAGGGTGTTCCAGGGAGTCTGCATAAATTTAGGAGGGTAAGTCAGAGCCCTAAAGTCACCCGGGAATATTCAGAGGCACGTCCCAGTGAATGACCCACCTGCTCACCGCACCACTCAGTATGGAGTCTGCCCTGAGAGAACGCCTGCTGCCTCACAATACAGCCCCTAACGTGCCACGAAGGCTCCCGTAAATGCAGAAAGAAAGGGAAAACCCACACTTGTAAACATTGCCCACAGCGCGTTTCGCTTAACCACCGACTTGTCCCTACGGGTCGAGGCAGTCTGCTACTCCTCCGAATATTCCCAAGCATTCAAGCCGCCCAGCCCTGGTTCTCACCTTCTTGTTGTTCGGTTTGATACAGCGGACAAAAAAAGGATTGCACCTGTGAAAGAGACCGACACTTAGCAATGCTTTCCTCAATCCATGCTGAGCCTCGTGGCTCGGTCTCGTAACAGGGCCCACGTCCCCCTCTCTCACCTCTCCATCTTCTCCATCAGTTCCAGCAGGGACTGCTGGAACTTTGCGGCCACGGTGGGTGGCTTGTAGCGACGGGTGACTGTGCTGTTCTTCCCCATCATGGTCTTCTGCTGGGCAAGCTGCTGGGCGTGGCCAAAGAAAAGGTTGGCCACCAGCTTGGAAGGAAGAAGCCAGGAAGAGTTATCCAACAGGACTGGTAGAGGCTCTTCTTTATTACCCACAGCAAATACAAATCCATTTTATGACGATTTCACAATCATAACTGACATAGGATAATATTCACCACAATACACAGTAAACATACATCACAATAATGGAGAGAATCAAAAATCCCACGGAAATCTTTGAAAGCCAAGAATGATTGCTGCATACACCAATCTGTCAGACCTTTCCTATGTATTTACTCACAAGAAAAACATGTATTAATCCCAGATTTATAAACTACCCAAGCTTAGCCCTAAGGCCCCCACCATTCGGTAAGAAACAGGTCAAGGCGTATTACAAGGGGCATGGAACAATGATGGATGAGGTCACAAACACTCTACCCTCCCTCATTCCATTTTGCATCTACAGTGCTGACCACCGCAAGGCATCTTGGACATCATTTTCCTCCAGAGCCAGCCACTGAAATGCTGCATCCTGGGGATAATTTTTTGTCAGTCACTATTAAGATGCACGGCAGGGATCAGTTCCCCAGTGCTGCATCATGCGAGTCATTTCCACCCAGCGGCAGAGGGATTCATGAAACAGGATCACCTCCGTTCTCTCTAGAACCTCTTCAGTTTGAGTGGAAGCGCCCTGGAAGCCCTTCTATTGTTAGGACTCCTGGAAAAAGAGCAATGAGTTTCTTTGTATTAACATTAACTAAGGGTTACCCGGAGCTGAGTTACAAAGGAGTCTTAAATTAACTCCTTCTGTGCAGCACATTGAGATGGAGAAGATGACAGGAGCCATCGGCACTAAACTCGGGTGGAAATCAATAACAGCATCAGCTTTGGGTTAATTTATACCGATCTGATTATATCATTTTCCCCCCTGCACTTCACAGAGAAGAGGCGGTGAAAAAGATCTTCTCCTGCTCTTTTTTGCTCCTCACTCTAATTTCCAGGATCATTACCACCCCCTCCCCATCATGTCCTCCCCATACAAGCTTACCTTGGTTTTGCTGTTGACAAAAAGATCCAGGACGTCTTGGCGAACCTGGTCATGATTTTTGTCCAAGAACTTGTGTACCTAGAGAAGGCAACGGGACATAAGTTATGTGTCTAGAGACCAAAGGATACGTCCACAGGTCCTGTGAGAGCGGTGCATACCTGACTCTCATTTGAATGCACTGCCACGCTTCTCTTTTTCCACCATAGATGCCCCTTCTCCGAGCACTGTTGCTAGGCAACACTGTTTTACATTCATAATTTAAGAAGACACAGAGGCTGGTGGCACCTTATAGACAGATTTATTGAGGCATAAGCTTTCAAGGACCTCATCACCTCAGGTGCTGATGAATTAGACTCAGAAGAACATAAGTGTGCCATGTTGGGCCAGACCAAGGTCCATGGAGGTCCTTTCTCCATCGGTGTTCAATTCAAATCCCAAGTACCCAGCCAATCCAAGAAAGTTGATCCATTCCTAGTTACTCCTTCCCAGGGGTCAGTGTGGCTTTCTCCAAGTTTATCTGACTAATAATTGTTTATGGACATTTCCTCTAGGAGCTTGTCCGAACCCCTTTTAAACTCAGCTACTGTATGCTAGATCCCTTGACCCTATCTTATAGACTAACAGATTTATTGAGGTGAAAGCTTTTATGTCACGCGAGCTGCTTTGAACCAGCTTTCAGGTCTTACTAGTCTGTTCTATTCTTTTGGGGACCTCTGTTCCCAGTAAAGATGCACAAATTTACACTGGGGTTAGAAAACAGGAAACCTGACACCTCCCTCATTTCAACTGAGCAAGGAACCATGAAGGTCACCCTTCCAGGTGGAGATCGTGCAGGCAGCAGCAGCGAGTACCTGGTATGTAACTTTGCCTGCATAATGCTTGATGGTGAACTCGGGGAGAGGCATCTTTGGCTTGGAGTAGAGTGCGTTGGAGCCATGGTGGTAGTGACACTTCTGGAGGAACGTATGGTCTGTCGCCTGTTAGGTGTGAGAGAAGGAAAATGAATGCGCACGCGGCATCGCTGCCTGCCGCCCGTCGTACATTTAATGCACTGCAGTAAAATTCACAAGCAGGGAGCTGATCAGTGGAGAGGTTTGGAATAAAAGGGCACTGGGTAAAGAATTAGTTTTCCTATGTGAGGGAAGAGAGCGAGTGATGGATGAGGGGGAGGGAGAGCGATGCTGTGTTAGGGGAGAGAAGGACAAGGGATAAGATGTTGGGAAGTAATGGAACTGGACAGAGACTGAAGGGAAAGGATGGCTGAACGGGGAAGATTAATTAGCAATCCCATGTAAAAGCCCTTAGGAAAGAAAGAGGACAAGGCTGAGCTGGAGCTTGGAGGAGACGAGAAGATGCCAGCTACCTAAACTGTTATGTTCTAAGCAAGCTACATTTTTCTTTGTCCTTTATTCGTCTTAAGAATTGTAGCTCTGGCTGTGAACTACCGGGGAAGGACTCACCTGTGGAAAGCAGCTCTGGTCATCTAATATCCTGAGAATGCCATGAGGCTTCTGGGAAATGACATCAATGCAGGGCTGATTGTCACTGAAGGTGATTTCCCGCCAGTCAATCTGCTCTCGTATGTACTCCTCCTGTGATGGAAGATACCTTCAACAAGTAAAAATCAATGGCTCTTCTGATCTATGGACACAGTGTGCATGCACTATCAGCAGATCTGGTCGACCAGGGCTTAGGGGCAGCATCTGCACTCTTGGTAAGTAATTTTATAACTGTGCGTGATGGGGTAAAGTCAGCACATACCTTCTCTATGTAGACTTTACCCTGAATTTTCAAAGTGAACTTGTGTGCATAAGTCTGCTCCGATGTGTAAGAGCTGCAGGGTGTGCATAAACTCGCCCGCAGAAAATCTCCCCCGCTCTGTTGAGGACGTAGCTTGTACACACGGAGTATGCATGCAAGTTCCAACACTGCCCTGACTTCCCCAAAGAACTCCTCTCTCCAGTTTGTGCAACAGTGCGCACGAAACCAAGTGACGCATGCATGGTGCTCAGGTCAGTTTTACAGGAGCTATTTAATGGGTTTGGCCCTTTCTGGGTCGGGAATTATGAGGGTCACTCTCAAGCACCTCTGGGTCCGCTGCTGAGGGAGAAGGCCTTGGCTAAGAGCACCCGGGGGAGAGGAGGGGCAGTGCGAGGAGAAAGTGCATGAGGATAGCACGGTGCCTTGGCCTGTGGTAGGAGTGCTGTGGTTGACTTGGGCCAAGGCACTGTGCACTAGGTGAATAGGTGAGAGCGGATGAAGGCTGGGGGATGTACAAACCAGAGTATTATGGGATAGACAAGACCAAGCAACTTCTTCTCTCATCGCTTGGAAACAGAGAAGCAGATGGCAGAGAAGGACCTCAAGGTCCATCAGGTCTCCCGAGCTCCATTCCTGCTGCAGTACCACAGACCCCAGCTGATCTGTGGCTTTCCTCTCCCTTTCTGCCTATCACTACCCCCCAGGAAGTCGCTCCATGCATCCACCACCTTTTCCTGTGCCGCGATTTGCTTTTCCCTTCCCCCTCCCCCTGCTGTCAGTCGGAAGCCCCTGCATCAGGTCACACTCACCTGCTCCTCCTTAAAGACAATTTTATTGAAAAAGAACTGGAGACACTCGTTTGCATAATTGATGCAGAGCTGCTCAAAGCTGTTAAAGCTGAGGTCCTAGAAACAATGGAAGGGGAGAGGGAGTGTTAGAGACTGTGGGGGTCAGGGCAGTGGGTAAAGGTTCTGCCCCGTGCTGTGGTAATTACTGCTGTCAGATTCCCATGACTCCCCACTGGAAAGTAATCAATAACTCTAACATTTAGTCTGCTTGAGCTGAAACAGCGCTTCTTCCATTTTATACCCCCTGACTCTCTAGGCCCCAAACGGCAGGGATTGATTGATTGATTGATTGATTGATTGATTTATTTATTTATTTATTTAGCAGTTTTTTATACCGACCTTCATAGTAGATAACCATATCGGATCGGTTTACATTTTAACAAAGGGTAAAACTGAGGTAACAATTCTGGTAAATAATAGATAACAAAGGAAAAGGAATAAGTCAAAGTTACAATCAACAAGGTATGGAAAACTTGGAGGCTTAAAGACAAGCTGGAAGGAAGATAGAGGCAGGTAGAATAAATATAACATGATACGAATAATTTAACGGGTTAGAGCATATGCTTTAACCAGGAAATGCCAGTGTCCATTGTTCAGGAGGAAGGGATCCCTAGTCCTTTCAGAGCCAGGTACATCTGCACCCTGAATCTGTCCAGAAGCTGTCACTATTGCACCGTGACCACTATTCCTTCCCTTCGGGGGGGGGGGGGGGGAGGCTGTGAATGCCCCCGGCAGACCCAGGAGCAGGAAGTAGATGCAGGAACCACCCCAGAGATGGTGCCCACTCTTACTCAACCACAAAAAAACTGAAATCCTACATCTCAATGAAACAACACATCTCCTCACTGACTAGAAAATCATTTTACAAATTACAACTCTTAAAACGTCTCCGTCCTCTACTTTTTCGTCACGATTTCCGAACTATTCTACAGTCACTAATTTTCTCTGGTCTAGATTATTGTAATGCTCTCTACCTAGGTTTATCTGACTCCACAATTCAAAACAGCGCAGCCCGCATCCTAGCTGGTATCTCTCTTCCAAATCATATCACACCAACTTTGCAATCCCTTCCCTGGCTACCCATAAAATACAGAATAAAATATAAAGTACTTACTATCATTCATGGTTTAATACACAACTCTTCCTGCACTTGGCTCTGCTCTGCTTCGCATCTATAAACCCGGTCGACATTTAAGATCACTAACACAAAATCTATTAGACATCCCATCACCACAACTGGCAAGACTAGACCTTACCAGAAGGAGAGCGATCTCTGTAGCTGGACCCTCCCTCTGGAATTCTTTACCGAATCCACTCCGTTTATTAACTAATCCATTTCATTTAAAAAAAAAATCTCTGACAACATATCTGTTTCAATTAGCATTCAATACTTCATCAAATACACAATAATAATCACGCAACCCCTCCTCCCCCCTCCTTTTTATAGCATTTTTCCTCTGCAACCCATTATAACTTTACAAAATCAATTACTTACTCACCCCCTCTCCCCTTCCCCCCCCCCCCCCCCCCCCCCCCGTTACTTACATAAGGCGTTTGATGGCACAACCTCTTCTTTCTATTAAGATTTTTATTTTTAAATATAAATTCTTTGTTCTATTGTTTATATCCCAATTTGTGTAACTTTTATTCATTTTAATTTATTTTCTAACCTCTTTTATTTTATATTATTTTTTGTAAACCGTTTTGATAAAATGTACATTTTAAAAACGGTATATAAATACTTTTAAATAAATAAATAAATAAATAAATAAATATCACCAACAACGCCACCCGCAACCTTAAACATCAAAGCACAACTACCCCTCCTTAACCAACAACTAACCCTTTCAGCCAGAAACCTGGGAGTCACTCTGGATACAGAAATCAACCTCAAAAAGCACATCAACACCACCATCAAAGATGGATTCTTCAAACTCCAGACCCTCAAAAGACTCAACCCGCTCCTCTTCCCACACGACTACAGAGCCATTCTCCAGACCTTACTCTTCTCAAAGCTTGACTACTGCAACTCCCTTCTGCTCGGCCTCCCTGCTGCCACGATCAGACCGCTGCAGCTTCTACAAAATGCAGCAGCCAGATCCCTGACAAACAGAAAGAAATCGGACCACATCTCTCCAATCCTCAAGGACCTGCACTGGCTACCCATCAACTTCCGAATACAACACAAAGTCCTATCCCTCATCCACAAGTCACTCCACAATGACAAATTAAATTGGTTAAACACACCCCTACGATACCACACACCGAAACGAAACCTCCCATCCTCTAACCCTGGTCTTCTTCACATCCCCACCCCGAAAGAAGCACAGCTATCCACAACAAGAGAACGCCCACTGTCCATAGCCGGACCCTCACTTTGGAACAACCTTCCAGCACAACTCAGATCAGAACCCTCAACCCAGCTCTTCAAAAACCTCCTAAAAACCTGGCTCTTCCGACAAGCCTTCCCCAATGATCCCATCCCCACCACCTTCCCGTCTGACCCTTGTTACGCATATTCTCTGCCTCCAATGCTGATTATGCTTATTATGTTACGTTTTCGTTGTTGGATCTCAAGTCTCACAAAGCTACTTTAGTGGTCTTTTTCATATGAATCTAAATTTTTAACTCTTAATTTTTTAATTTTTACATTTAATGTTTAATTTATAATTTCCAATTTTTAGTTCTTGTTAATTAAGTTGACCCTTAGGAAATACGCAAGAATCCTTGTTTCATTATTTTCATTGTTAAAAATATGGTCACTGTCAGAAATAAGCACCCCCCCTGCTTATTTCCTTTACATTATCTGTAAACCGTTGTGACATCTCTGATCTAATGCCGGTATATAAAAATGTATAAATAAATAAATAAAATAAACGTCCCGCTGAAAATACTTGTTGAAAGTTATCCGGCTGCGTAACTTTAACCCTAAGCAGGTATTGATTGATTATGCCCAGTTAGGCCTAAAGTTATCCGGGATAACTCGTTATTTACCCGGATATCTTTAGACCTAAATGACTTCTGAATATGGACCACCGCATGTCCTTTTAGCCACACTGAGGGACAGCAATTTTCTGACAGCCAAATTACACCCATAAATCACTATTTACCCATGTGAATCATGTCCTGCTCCCTCTCTCGCCAAGTTTAAATCCCCATCTAAGGACCCACCTTTCTGAAACTGCTTTTCAGTCCTATGACTGATTGTCCGCTTCTAGTCTTGTTAAGTAACTTTCTTTTCTTTTTAACCATTGCCTCGCTTTATACCCCAAGCCGCTTGTCCTGAATGTTTGTCTTATTAGATTGTAAGCTCTATGGAGCAGGGACTGTCTTTTTGTGTGTTTGTACAGCGCTGCGTATGTCGTGCAGCGCTATGGAAATATTTATTAGTAATAAATCACTAATTACCCATGTAAATTGTAAGGATGTGCAGGGAAAGGTTTTTTGTTTCAGTTCACATTTTTTATTTTCAGATAATTTTTTATTCGTTTTTCTGTTTCGTGGGCATTTTTCATTTTTTTTGTTTATATTTGTTTTGGAAAATGGCACTCGCTATTTGCGAATACTGTGCACCATTTTCTTAAAAGAACCCGAAAACTTGGGGGATTTTCAGGGGGATTGTGCCAAATAAATTGCCTGATTTGGCTTGGATTACCATGCATTTTAAAACAAATGCAAATCCCTAGTAAATAGCTTTAACGTGCCCTCCTAGTGGATTAGCAATCTTCTGCAGGGCTGTGCAAAGAAAAGATGCACTCCAGGTGGGGACTGCCAGGCCCCCCTCACCTCAAAGCCATAGATGTCCAGAATTGCAATGGAGAAGGCGTCATGCTTGGGATAGACCAGCTTGTTAATCCTGTCCGTGAGCCAGCTGAAGAGCAAGGAATACAGGATCTTGGCAATAGCATCTCTGGAAGGGAAGAGAGAGATTAAGGGATCGGGCAGGGTGGAAGAGCCAGGGCGTCAGGTTATAACCATAATGTCACAGCCTGATCCCTGGGGTGG
The DNA here is from genome assembly GCF_901001135.1 of Rhinatrema bivittatum. Lineage (NCBI taxonomy): Eukaryota > Metazoa > Chordata > Amphibia > Gymnophiona > Rhinatrematidae > Rhinatrema > Rhinatrema bivittatum. The sequence continues at coordinate 6,640,550 of NC_042628.1, forward strand.
GTCTTTTTCACAGGGATTTTCTCAGCAGCTGTCAGGGGGGTAAATTCCCCAGCCTGTAACTTCTGCTCCCCTAACTAGCGGGCGGGAAGTGGCACTGTATTACGGCATTTTGAAATCCCCGTGTGTGCTCTGCACCGAGTCCAGATTTACTCACGCACAACCTAGGCAAGCGCCTCTGGTGCTAAATTTTCATCGCAGGCTGCCTTGCTCCCTCGCAGGGCGCTGGCCCGCAGCAGCGGCTACTGCAGAACAATTCACAGGGCCCGGGAGCCTCAGGTGCTCCCAGGCCCCTCGCACGGATCCTGTGCAGCAGGAGGGGCCCGGGTGTGGCTGGGCCTGTCACGGCGGGAGGGTCTCCCAGGCCCTTTGCTGTTATGGGCTGATTGCCAGGCCGGGGGAGGGAAGGATATGGGTGGGTGGGGGGGTGGTTCCAGATCTCTTCCACCCCCGATGAGGGGAAGGGAGCATTTTCCCCGCTCCTCCTTTCTGAGGGCGACCCTCCACCACCTTCTCTATGGGCGCAGCTTATTAAAATCGGTCTTGCTTTGTGCCCCTGCCTGCCTCAGATGTTTAACGTGAACCTCCATGTGAGAAATTATTTCTACGTTGTACTGAATTTCCCCCATATCCTGGACTATAAGACGCTTTGATCTATCTTTCTTTTATTCCATGGTGTTACAGAATTTCACTTTATTACATTGTTTTCTGGTCAGTCTATATCAAGATTTTGTTCTTGAAGATTACTGTAAAGTTCTATAAATAAATAAATAAATAAATATATATATATATAAACTCCTTGTGGGCCCCTCCTTATCTACCGTCTGCTTCCAGCGTGGCTCACCTGGCATCCACAGCGCTCTCCACAGTCAAGGGGGTGAAGATCTTCTCTCTCATCGTTTCCTGCAAAGAGCAGAAATAAGAATCAGCGCTGCCCGGGGTGGGGCGGCTTTACTGTTTCTCCTGCCCGATTTCTGCCTCCCTCGCAGTGCTGCTAGCTCCGGCAGGGTTTCCCCGAATTTTACCCCTGTGTCTGAGCCAGCAGTGCCTTCAGGATAGGAGCAGCCTCATGGGCCACTGAAAAAGGGACTAGCGTGGTCCCAGAAGATCATGGATGACATCCTTTCTGGGTAATTCTCAGGTTGGGCACTATCCTTAGCCGGTCCAATACTATGGAACACAATGCCACTCAAAACAAGATTACAGAGAGATTTAAAACTCTTCAAAAAAAGTTTAAAAACTTGGCTTTGCAAAAAAGCATTTTACAGTGAGAACGGAGAATAAGAAATAAGAAATATAAACGAACAGGCAAATGAACGTCAACACACAGCACCAAGTCACCAGATGCATTTTTGCATATTTTATTACTTTCTCCTACTTAACTACTAAGAATATAGAAATTCAGTATAAAGTACAATAATTGTATGGTTACCCCCGTAACCATATAAATGGACAAGATCCATGTCACCTATCATTTAATTTTATTAGTAAAACATGTAACCCGAAATGTTATTGGCACTTTGTTAGAGATTTTTACCCAATCATGAATATACGTGCCTCCCTGTAAACCGTTGTGATGGTGCATGACTAAACGACGGTATAGAAAAGTTTTTAAATAAATAAAATAAATAAAAACTCGATTTTTTTTCCGATTACTTCAAAGTCCTCATCTCTAGATGAGATCAGATTACTTACTGTGACTTTGTAGGTGACTGCCTTCTGCAGCCCCTCTGGGGAGATCTGTAGGAGCTCAGATACCACACGGATCTCTCTTGCACTCACCACTGAAGCCACTTCCTGGGAATCTGTCTGTAGAGACCAGAAGCACCTTTTCAGGCCCAGGAAATGCCTCCAAACACTGAACAAACTCCCATAACAGATTACCCCGTAATAACTGAACTCCTTTCCAAAGAATTACCTTCTTGCCTCAACAAATAACCACAACTTGAAAGGATTTGGGTTGTTTGATGTTATTACAAAAGATATAAATAAATAAACAAAACAACCTAAATCCTAATATGCGTTAAAATGGGACCCGACGTAGCCCAGACTGGTCTGGTGTTATAGTGCCTGGCTGTTACAGAGGTTGAGGACTTACTATCCTAGTGAAGCACAGTAATTATGTTTAAAAAAACCAAACCACTCATTTTGTACATACAGTGGTCAATATTCAAAAGATTTGTGTGGTTAAAATCAGTTTTAAACACAAAAATGTAACTGGATAAAAAGCCCTGTACTGCCCGGTTTAAACAAAGTCGCCGCGCTTGCAGATTTAGCCAGTCAAAAAGATCTGAGTCGGGTCACGCCCAGAGTGATTGTCAGACTTAACCAGTCAGCACTATATTCAGCACTAGCCAATTCTGTCTGCACAAATGGTTGCCCTATATCGAACTGAGCGAGTTTGGTGCTATTGGATTCGACTGGAAATTTAGTCACAGCTTTAGCCAGTTGGCTGCATCTCAATATCCAGTTAGTGGCACTTTGAATATCTGCCTCACAGCCAATACGATCTGTCCATTGCCCTCATCTATATGAAAAGATCATCAGATTGTCTTCTAATATTATTCGGCTGCCTAGGAATTCATGGGAAAATGATCGGAATACAGAAAAGGACATGAAGCCATAACACCAAGCAAGACGGATTACTGGAAAGTCTACAAGAAAATGATCAAAACCCATCCTTGTGGACAATTCTGGAGAGACTATGCAGAAGGAAACGTTTCCGTCCACACTCATTAATGGTGTGAGCTAAAATGGAGAAACTGGACACAAAAAGTCCCCAAAATAAAGGGAAGGTGGGTAGATGCTAATTATCTTAAAACGCAAGGTATTTTCCATGGAAAGGAAGATCTAGAAGAAAGGATCACGGTCTGGGGTGCAAAGGTGATAGACTCGGGAGTAACATTAGAAAATATTTCTTCATGTAATATACGGTGGACGCCTGGAACGGCCTTTCAGGGGAGTTAGTAGACACAAAAACGGGAACAGAATTCAAGAAAGCTTGGGATAAGCACAGAAGATCCCTTATTGCAAAGAACTGAAGGGAAAGCCATAGGTCAACTCTGTAGCAGGAAATAAAATGGGCAGAGTAGAAGAATCTTCTGACCTTTAAATGCTGCCATATTCTATGTCCCTCTATTTCTAATTTCCCTATGTTCCACTCCAATGCCCATGACTCCTCCTACCATTTCCTATGTCCTATCTCCCTTATTATCCCGTCTGAGACACCCAACACCTCCTCCTCTACTGCTCTACCCTTTCCCTTATGACTCTGAAAAATGGAAGCAAAAATCTGTCTAGAAGATTAATAGTAAAGCTCAATATATGGAGCTGGAAAGGAAGCTTCCAGAAACGTTGTCATAGGAAATGGCCCTATATTGTCGAGGGTTTATGTGTTGCCATGTGTGATATTAGATGTGGAGCTGTTTCTTCACTTGCGTTCCTTGAGTAAAGATCAATATGTGGACAACAAGAACTAGTCTTGGTAGACACCACGTGAATGTAAGTCACACGGCTGTTGAATAAATTCAGATATAACTCACATATAAGAAATGTTTTGTATTGACATCGTAAAAATGGTCAGTAAGATCAATAAATGCCAGTTTTTGTGCCACCTACATCAAGATGGCAGGTAAAGGCTGCCAGCCAACCTAGTTCTGCCTATTTTCCCTTCCTATGACACCGTATCCGTTGCCGATACCTTCCCACCGTCCCCTCCCATTGGCGAGTACCTCATATTTCTCAAAGTAGATGTTGCCCAGGTGGAGGATGGAAGACAGGATTCGGAAGATGCTGTTCTGGTCCTCCGCGCTGAAGTTCAGGATCTCCATCGCACTCAGCAGCCGTCGGAAATCCTCAGCGTCACTCTTCCCAGGAATATCACAGTTTTCCCCCTGCACCGAGAGTGGACAGAAGGGCTCATGCTTTACTGTTGGCAATGTAGAGTGGCCAGCGATCGGGGACCCGCAGAGGACTTCGGAGACCCAGAGATAAGCAAGGTTTGCTAAAAGCCCAGTGCTTCCTCGCTCTGTCCTGCACTCATTCTCTGCCAGCTCCTCGGGATTTATGAGCCTACCTGGCACCTATGGTGCACTCACCTTCTCTACCTGGTAAGCTGCCACTGATTTGCTGACCGCTGCAAACTTACTCAGCGTCTGTTTCTGCTAATCCTGCCTGTCTCTTTCTTTTCTTTTTCCTGACTCAGCAGCGTTTCTATGGCTTTCCAGCTCGGTCAGAATAGGGGATGGGATCTGGTAGCAGCGGCTTTTACTCACAACTGTAGGGATTACTCTACAGATCTGTAACCCACACAATCATCCAGGGATTCCCCCACGGGCCCTGAATCTGAACACCTTGCACGATGACCGGGAATCCCAGCTCTGATCAACCTTAAGGGGCAGAGGACCTCAGTCGGAAGCCCTCTAAGCCTTTTTTTGTTCCTGTCCCCTACGTCTGGAGCTCACTTACAGTATACCGGACCCCCCGTTTCTCCTCCACCTGTCCCCATATAAAACCTCAGTCTACCACCACGCCAGTCTTGGCCTCATATCTCTTGTATAGTTTCCTTTCTTCCCACTGGATTGTAAGCTCACCGGGGAAGGGAACTCCTTTATTTGTTGTGCTTGTGCGACATGGGTTGATTATTCATGGCACCCTGTCTCTGTCTGGATGTTTGTAGCTACCTCGTACCCAGCAGTGCACGCCGTTGGTGCTACAGAGAAATCAAATCATTTTCAAGGAGCTCTGTTGGAGTTAGCGTACGGTTGCTGGGAACCTAAAGGCTCGGTCCCAGTCAGCTTTAGAAGAAGAAAGGAGGGGGTGAATAATTTGTCTTTCAAATCAGATCTCAGATTTCAGTGGCTCGAGCCTGCAAACAGTCTGAAAGGTTTGTCACCGTCTAGGCCCTGACTTGTGCATTCCATGAATATTGATATTTATATTCAGATTAACCTTCTGGGAGCCGAGACGTAATCCTGTCCTGTGGGGAAGGGTTAGGTCCGAGCAGGTCAAACTGTGCTGCTCATCAAGAGCTTCCACAAATACTTACAAGCCAATGTCAAGTAAGGTTTGTACAATTTCCCTGAACCAGGCGGACATTCGTGCAGAGTTTGTTAAGTTATCCACCCCTAATGACAAACATGGGATATGCCCGATTCTGCGGTCTCCAGAACAAGCTGGGAAGTTTGGCAGCTGGCCAGTGATTTAGTAGCCAGGTAGCCGGCATGCCCCTCACATCTGGGCCCTGCTACAGCACCTGGTTCAGGTAGTAGTAGGTCTCTGCGTCCTGGAGGCAGAAGAGCTCTTTCTGCTGGGAAGGGAGGCCAGCCAGCATCTCATAGAAGACGTGATAGTTTCGTTCATTTTTGGCCTAGAATGAGAAGGAAAGGCCTATCAAGGACTCTTTTATTTTCTCTGCCATACAGGGAGAAAGCCGTGCAAGAGTTCTGGACTGACCTGGAAAACGATTCGTGATTTTTCCAGAAGATATTGTGAAGTTATGGCACCACAGATCACACCCCTGGGAGAGACAGAAGTGTCCAAATAGTGAGTTCTGGGCTCTGCAGAACAGATGGATGTTGAATAACCTCATACAAGAGATGGGTATGACATGGGGGACAGACAGAAAGAAGAAGATAGTCAGGCAGATATTGTATACAAGTATAATGAGTGAGATATCAGATAGGGACATATAGACAGAATGACCGATAGACAATTTATTTATTTATTTATTTATTTTATTAAGGCTTTTATATACCGAATTTCTTGATACAAATCAAATCAATTCGGTTTACAATGAACTAAGTAGAATATACAATTAACCAATCAACAAGAGATACAGAGCATACAGTTACATTATAACAAGGAAGCCTTAACTTGGAGTAGGAAAATAAAGAAGGGGTGAACGGAGCAATAAATATATAAAGTGCAATAAAATAGAATAAATACTATATACAGTGGAGGGGGCTAGGAGCCAACCTCTCTTTAATGGATATTAGGCATGAGAAATTTGGAAAAGTTTTGTTTACAGAGATGTGTGGTGAACAATTCTAGATCAGGCAATGGAGTTTGTGGTGGGGAAGGCTTGGCTGAACAGCCATGTCTTTAGTTTCTTTTTAAAAGTTGTTAGACAAGTCTCCAGTCTGAGGTCCGGAGGCATGGCGTTCCACATGGAAGGGCCTGCTGTAGAGAATGACCGGTCTCTGATGTTTGCGTGGTGCACTAATTTGATTGTAGGAACGTGTAAAGATCCCTTGTAAGCATCCCTTAAAGGCCTGGCTGTCGAGTGCAGTCTGAGAGGATGAGACAGATCAAGCGGGGTTTGATGGTGGATATTTTTATGAATGATTGTGAGAGATTTATGGAGGATCCGGAAGTTTACTGGGAGCCAGTGGAGATCTTTTAGAATAGGAGAAATATGCTCTCTCCGATTGGTATTTGTCAAAATCCTTGCCGCTGCATTTTGTAGCAGCTGGAGCGGTTTAATGGTAGAGGCTGGAAGACCATGCAGGATGGAGTTGCAATAGTCGATCTTAGAGAACAGAATGGCTTGGAGGACGGATCTGAAATCGTTGTGGAATAGGAGCGGTTTGAGTTTTTTGAGTACTTGTAACTTGTAAAAGCACTCCTTAGTAGTGTGTTTTATAAAATGCTTTAGGTTAAGGTGACTGTCGATTAAGACTCCAAGATCTCTGGCGTGTGATATATGTGGAATATTTTGTGATTGGAGAAGTATGGGACTACCTTCTGGAGTAATTAGTAAGAGTTCGGTTTTAGAAGTGTTGAGCACAAGGTTGAGGCTGGATAAGTAGTGGTTTATAGTTTGTAGATGAGCGTTCCATAACTTGAGTGTTGAGTCCAATGATTTGGATATAGGGATTAAAATTTGAAGGTCATCTGCGTAAATATAAAATTTGAGTTTGAGGTTTGAAAGTAGGTGGCAGAGGGGGAGAATGTAGATATTAAACAGGGTGGGTGATAGGGAGGAGCCCTGGGGGACGCCAAAAGGAGCATTAGTATGAGGTGATTCCATGTTTTTAATTTTTACCTTATAGCCTCTATTACTGAGGAAAGATTCGAACCATCTGAGGGCTGAGCCTGTAATTCCTATGTCTGAGAGTCGGTTTAGGAGGATGTTGTGATTTACCGTATCAAAAGCCGCAGAGATGTCGAGGAGGGCTAAGAGAAATGACTGTCCTTTATCAAAACCAATATATAGTTGATCCAGGAGGGAGGTGAGGAGGGTTTCCGTATTGTGTTCTTTTCGGAAACCATATTGTGACGTGTGAAGTATATTGTGGTCTTCTAGGTAATTTGAAAGTTGCTTATTTACAATTTTCTCCATGATCTTAGATACAAATGGGAGATTTGATATGGGACGGTAATTGTTGAGGTCTTCCGGGTCCAGGTTGGATTTTTTGAGTATGGGTTTGAGCGTGGCCAATTTGAGTGCGTCCGGGAATGTTCCTTGTGTAAGGGAACAATTGATGATATCAGCTAGATATTTGGATATGTATTCTGGGATGAGGATCAGTAACTTGGAGGGTATTTGGTCCAGTGGGTGGGTCGAAGGTTTCATTCTTTTTATCAGCGATTCTACCTCTAAGGTGTGGGTTGAATCAAAGGAATCCAATCTTATGTCTGAGTTTGGTAGGAGAACTGTGTCCGGAAGAGTAGGATTTGTGTTGACAGGTAATCTGGCCAGGGTATTGGTGATTTTATTTTGAAAGAATAAGGCCAGGTCATTGGCCTTTGATTGAGCTGTATCGTCAGGGATGTTAGGAAGAGCTGTTTTGGTCAGTTCCGAAACATAGGAGAAGAGGGCCCCTCGCATCATACAGCATATCGTGGATGCGGTGAGCATAGAAATCTCTTTTTGTTCGAAGTATTGCTGATCTGTACTGGTGGAGAGTAGTTTTGTATATGGAAAGAGTGAGGGGATTAGAGTTCTTCCTCCATTCTTTTTCTTTCCGTCTTAGATTTTGCTTCTGAGTGCGGAGTTCATTAGAGAACCACGGTTGCTTATTTTTATGGGAGGGGTTTATAATTTTTTTTGACATTGGGCATAGTTCGTTAGCTATCATTTCAGTGATGTTTTGCCATGAGGTGATAGCTGAATTGGGATTTGAAAGATCCAAGTTTGGGAGATTTCTGATCAGGGATTTGCCAAGATCTTCTGAAGAACAAGTTTTCCTGTAGTATAGAGTTGTAGGCTGATGAGGTGTGGTCAATCCTGTCAATGACCTGAAGGTGGAGTTGATCATAAAATGATCTGACCATGGGACTGGAAGGCATAAGGGGGGTGAGAGTGGGGAAAGATTAGAATTTGTGAAGATAAGATCAAGAGTGTGACCCGCTTTATGTGTTGGTTGGTTAATGTGCTGTTTGAAGCCCATGTCCGAAAGTGCTGATAGGAAAGCATCACAGTTGGTCGATCGAGGACTAGCATCAATGTGGAGGTTAAAATCTCCAATGATTATGGCAGGAGAGTCTAGTTTTAGGTATTTGGCTATAACCTCTATCATGGGAGAGGCATCTTGATCTAAAAGTCCAGGAGGTGCATAGGTGAGTAGGATTTGAAGTGACTTCGATTTGAATAAGCCTACCTCAAGTTTGGGTATAGTATAGATAGGTTGTTGCTTGAGGTTAAAAAGTTTTTTTGCAGCTATAAGGAGACCTCCTCCTTTCTTTTTCTTTCTGGGTAAGGAGAAGACATCATATGTTTGTGTAGGCAATTGATTTATTAGGACTGTGTCTGAGGATTTTAACCAGGTCTCTGTGATGGCACAGATGTCTGGTTTAGTATCTAGCAGGTGGTCATTAAGGATGTGGGTTTTTTTTGTGATTGATTGGGCATTGAAGAGTGATAAGGTGAATAGAGCCAAACCAAGTAATTGTGTGACTGGTGAGATCATTACCGGAGTTAGATTTCTACGGGTTATAGGTTGATATCTTAGTGTAGGCTTCATCTTGGAGAAGGAGTAGTGATGTAATATATGTATTGGGTGTCCTTGCAACATGGTTGTATGAGGGAGATGACTTTGATGGTGTAGTCAGAATCAGGTGTCCTATGACGTTATGGCGGTAATAGATTGTGGAAATGTTCTTTAAGGAGGTCTGAATGATATGTTTGGTTGTGTAATCTTTTGCTAGATGAATGCTGAGGCTGTTGGTTGACTGCTGAATTGGCTGGTTGGATGCTGAGGTGGTTGAATGCTGAGGCTGTTGAATGCTGAGGCTGTTGAATGCTGAGACAGTGGGTTGAATGCTGAGGCTGTTGAATGCTGAGACAGTGGGTTGAATGCTGAGGCTGTTGAATGCTGAGACAGTGGGTTGAATGCTGAGGCTGTTGAATGCTGAGACAGTGGGTTGAATGCTGAGGCTGTTGAATGCTGAGACAGTGGGTTGAATGCTGAGGCTGTTGAATGCTGAGACAGTGGGTTGAATGCTGAGGCTGTTGAATGCTGAGACAGTGGGTTGAATGCTGAGGCTGTTGAATGCTGAGACAGTGGGTTGAATGCTGAGGCTGTTGAATGCTGAGACAGTGGGTTGAATGCTGAGGCTGTTGAATGCTGAGGCTGCTGGTTGGATGCTGAGATAGTGGGTTGAATTGAATGATGAGTGGATGCTGGATGAGTTCTAGTGCAGTATTGGTGTGATGCAGCTCGGGGAAGCGATGTTCGAAACGAAGGGGCGAAACAAAGGGGCAGGCCCCTTTGTCGCGCTCCTTCGTGCGCGCGACGCCCGGCGCGCGGCGCCAGGAGAGTGGTGGTTTAAATAGCCCGCCGGTCGCGCCTCTGACGTCACCGCCGCGACTTTTTCGTGGGTGGTCCGGGGCGAGGGCTCGCGGCTCTGCTGGGGGCCTGCTAGAGGCGAGGGCTCGTGCTTCGGGTCGAGGCTGTGCGAGATCGGCGTTACTTAGCTCCGATGGCGGCTGGCTGGAGGCAGAGACTCGCGGTCTCTCAGGTAAGTGGATGCTGGAGCGACGGGCCGGCGATCGGCGAGGGAGCCCGATCGGGGTGAGCGGAACAAGAGGCCTTACCCCGACGGGCTTCAGCGCCGATCGCGCAGGCCTAGTTCACCGCTGGAGCCCCGTGGAAGATGGAAATCAGATGGAAATCAGATGGAAATCAGATGGAAATCAGATGGAAAGATGTAGCTAGAAAAAGAGAAGGCTGACACATAGTATTGTGGCCTCCATTTGTAAAGATTCACAGAGAGTTTAACATTAGACGCAGTATGTGATTAATGGTGCTGTACATTCGCAAAGAAAGCCCTATGATATGTCTGGGAGGATGTCTGAAAGAGGAGGGGAATAGGCAGAAGGTCAAGAAAAGGAAGGTCAGACACAGTAAGTAGCAGCAGATAAAGATCAAATTGGCCCGTCCATTTTGCCAAATTGCAATTCTATGAATTTCCAGACTCAGCTCAACACCAGCTCCCCATCCCCTTTTTCACCTGTTTCCTACCACTGCACTCCCAAGCATGCCCAGTATGTTTCAGAGTACCGCCTTCTACTACGTCCACTGGGAGGTCATGTCAGGCTTCCTCTACGATCCTTACAAGACCAACACTAAATCTACCACCCAAGTCCCTTTCCTAATAATCCATTCAGCCACCAAATCTAGCAGAGTCATCATCCAAAACATCTGGTCTCTCCAGTGCCCAATGCAGTCCTACCACTGCTGTTAGAGTTGTAACTTCCACTCTGCCTACCCCCATGGCTTGTGGTGCTTCTGCAAATAAGGATTGCCCTGTGTTTATCCCATAACTATCTGATGTCCGTCACCATGCGAGTTTCCACCGAGCATTCTAGGCATCCACCACTCTTTCCATGAAAAACCAGTTCCCAATATTGTTCTTGCGTCTGCCCCCTGGGATCTTCATATCATGACCTTTCCATTGAAAACAGTTTGATTCCTATGCATTATTCATGGTCAAGGGTGCACACAGCAGAGCGTTACCCAGATTCAGTCGCTCTCTGCTTTGCATGAAGTGACTCTGGTGCATGGTTCATTTACATATTTTGGTTATCCTGAAAACTGAACCAGCTGATGGGCTTTGCTAACCAACACAGAGAGCGGGCGGTTAGCACATCTGTAATAACACGGCATATTCCACGCACATGGCTTCACTACTTACTCCTCCAGAAAGATTTCCACAAACTTCCCAAACCTGCTGGAGTTATCATTCCTCACTGTTTTGGCATTTCCAAAGGATTCCAGCAGCGGTGTCGCTTCAAGAATCTGCACAGTGGAGACAGCAATTATTCAAGGTACAGGCAGGAATGAAATGTCAGCAGGATCCATGCATAGATGTGGTACTTAGTCTGGCTGAAAAAAAAGGACATCAGTCCATGGAATCAACCTTCTCGGCTTTGGTTAAATATTTGCCTGTGGTGGCTTAACGGGATGACAGAAAAGGCTCTTTCTTAATAGGTAAAATGAAATTGTTCCTGACTCCCCTCTGACCCCTAGAAGCTGGTTGAATGGTGATCCAGTATGATGACATAGCAGAGAGATTATGCCATGTTTGGAAATAATAAATACCGAGAAGCTTTGGCCATTTGTGTTTCTGAAGCTGAAATCTTACCCTTTGTCCCATCAGCCTGTGTTTCAGGCAGTGCTGCCTCTCCACATGACTGGGAGTTTTGTCACAGCAGAATTTGACAACACAGGTTCTACTTGGGACACACAATGTCCATTGCAAGCAGTGCCTCAGATACAGGGGGCACCAGTGACTGGGAAAAGGCCACAGAGCAGACTTGCTCCCCGCACAGAGATGCAGGGGGTCATTCTGCCCGGGACAGGAAAGTGTTCAGTGCACACAACACACTCCTACCTCTGTCTGCAACGGAGAGCGCAGGATGCATGGAGAGAGAGAGAGAGAGAGAGAGAGAGGGGAGGCGATCAGGAGCAGCAGCAGCAAGGCTAGGGCTTCCACACCAGCCCCTCCATCCTCAGCTCCCTCTCGTACCGCATTCAGGTCCCACCTCAAATCTCTGCTTTTAATTTAACCCTTCTTAGTAAAGCAAAACCATCCTGAGGCAATTTGCACCATTGCAGGGTCTATGTTAACATTTCCACTGTCCCCTCCCTCCCTCCCCTGCCCTCTAATCAATTGGCACGTGACTTCCTATCCCATTGCAAATATTGCTCTACAATATTTAATCCTAACATTTTATTCCAAACAGAGTGGCTGCACTAATCATGCATTCAAAGTATTTCCTCATCATTTTTATAATAAACACAGCTCCGGAAACCTTTTCTTTGCTTTGTCTGTGTGTCTTGATTAGATTGTAAGCTCCAAGCAGCAGGGACTGTCTGTACAGCACCGAATACATCTAGTAGTGCTGTAGAAATAATTAAAATGTTACGACTGGTGGCTCGTGGGATGGCCCCACAAGCCACCACATTTACCCCTGACACCACCACGCAGGACCCACGGCCAAGATGCCGCCTCCCATGAGAACTGCTCCACGCGGTAGGAAACGCTGCCAGCCACCGCTCCCCACGTCCTTCCCTAAGCGTGTGCACACCCGAGAAGCTTAAAGGGCCCTCGGCAGGACAGGGCCACGATGACGTTGTGCTCGTGGCCGAGTGGTTACGGCGATGGACTCGAAATCCATTGGGGTCCCCCCTCGCAGGTTCGAGTTCTGCCGACTTACGTTCCTTCCTACCAGGGCAGTGTTCACTCTTACCTGTATGTGTCTCCTGGTTTCATTAATAATAACAGGACCCCAATGGGTTTCTAGCCCATCGCCTTAACCGCTTGGCCATGACTACATTCTCTCTGTCATCTTGTATCTCTCAGCAACATGAATGTAGGGGCCACCGAGCAATGTTAAAGACTGAGTTGCCATTCTGAGTAAAGACCAAAAGTCCATCAATCCCAGGATCCTGTTTCCAGCGGTGGCCAAGCCAGGTCACAAGTACCGGGCAGGATCCCAAGGGATTGAGAGATTCCAGGCTTGGGTACTTGCCAGGTTCTTATGGCCTGGATTGGCCACTGTTGGAAACAGGATGCTGGGCTTGATGGACCCTTGGTCTGACCCAGTATGGCAATTTCTTATGTTCTTATGGCATCACCAGCCTTAGCCCTTATAAGGGTTCTTCAGTCCGCCTTTCCTTGCTCAGCAAGAAGTCCCCCGGTGCCCTTGTGGACCAGTGTGTGTTCCTTCATGTGTGCTTGCCTTTCCTTGTACCTTGCCCTGTTATTCCTGCCTTGCCCTGACTGTTTCCTTCTCATTGTCTGAGCCTTGCCCCCATCTTCTCTGTGCCATGTTGCCTAGTCCTGTTTGTTGGGTCTGTTTTGTTCCTTGTCTGTCCTCAGCTTGACTTCCTGGAATTGACCTTGGCTTGGATTCGGACCTCCCTTGATTGATGCCTGGCCCTGATCCTTCGCTTTAAAACCGACTTCACTTTGTCTGCCGCCTGCCCTGACCTCTGGCCTGTTCTCTGTTTCCGCTGTCTGCTGCCTGCCTCGACCTCTGGCCTGTTCTCTGTTTCTGGTGTCTGTTGCCTGCCCTGACCTCTGGCCTGTTCTCTGTTTCCGCTGTCTGCCGCCTGCCCCGACCTATACCTGGTCTTTTGCTCTTGATCTGCCCTAGGGAGGCACCTAAGACCTGCCAGCCTCCAGAACCCAAGGGCTCAATCTGCGGGAGAAGAGACTGGTATAGGCGAAACTCCAGCTGGTCCCACCACAGGGCTTCTCCAACAGCTGGCAGTGTGGACCTAATGAGCTTGCTCATTAGGCAGTGCCAACCACACCCCAGCACTAGGGGTCCACACATCTGGTGAGTATTACACAATAATAGGAATAATAGCAGTAGAAGTAGTAGCATGTATCTGTACAGCACAGCATACATCTAACAGTGCTATAGAAATTAGTAGTAATAGTAACAGTAGTAGTAGTAGTAGTATGTGTATCTGTACTGCACAGCATACATCTGGAAGTGCTGTAGAAATGATTAATAGTAAAAGTAGAAGTAGTAGTGTGTGTATGTATAGCTCAATATATGTCTAGCAGTGTTATAGAAATGATTAATTGTAGTAGTAGAAGTAGTAGCTTGTGTATCTGTACAGCACAGCATTCGTGTAGCAGTGCTATAGAAATGGTTAATAGTAGCAGTAGTAGTAGTAGTATGTGTATCTGTACTGCACAGCATACATCTGGAAGTGCTGTAGAAATGATTAATAGTAAAAGTAGAAGTAGTAGTGCGTGTATGTATAGCTCAATATATGTCTAGCAGTGTTATAGAAATGATTAATTGTAGTAGTAGAAGTAGTAGCTTGTGTATCTGTACAGCACAGCATTCGTGTAGCAGTGCTATAGAAATGGTTAATAGTAGCAGTAGTAGTAGTAGTATGTGTATCTGTACTGCACAGCATACATCTGGAAGTGCTGTAGAAATGATTAATAGTAAAAGTAGAAGTAGTAGTGCGTGTATGTATAGCTCAATATATGTCTAGCAGTGTTATAGAAATGATTAATTGTAGTAGTAGAAGTAGTAGCTTGTGTATCTGTACAGCACAGCATTCGTGTAGCAGTGCTATAGAAATGGTTAATAGTAGTAATAGTAGTAGTAGTAGTAGTAGTATGTGTATCTGTACAGCACAGCCTTTGTCTAGTAGTAGTAAGAACATAAGAAATGCCATACTGAGTCAGACCAAGGGTCAATCAAGCCCAGCATCCTGTTTCCAACAGAGGCCAATCCACATCACAAGTACCTGGCAAATACCCAAACATTAAATAGTAGAGTAGCAGCAGTAGTAGCAGCAGCAGCATGGGCTTTGCTAGGTACTTCAAAGATCCAGAGCTCAGGCCCATAGATCCCTCCCCTCCCAAAAAGGGTTGCCAACTTTTCCACAAACCAGGACTGGACATTTGAGGACAGGGAGGGACCCTTCCCACCCCTCATTTGTATAACTTTGTCACCACTGTCCCTGAACCTGTCTCCTCTTTCTCATCCCTTCTATTCTAGCATTCCCAGGGCAGTGGCAATTAACAATCTACCGATGGATCAGCAGGGCCATCAATGATGAGTGATGCACTCATGAATCAACCTGAAATACCACAGGAATGATGGAACATAATCTGCAAAGATGCATGCATTCCGTTAACTGCATTGGTGCATGTGCATTATGGATGCATTGCTCATTTTTCCCAATGTTATGGAAATATTATGAGTGCATCAATCATCCACATTTCACTTGAGTTGCCGAGGGACCCAGTCACATCACATTCCAGCACACAGCCACTTACATACTGCCTTTGGGTTACAGTTTTATAGACATTTAAAAATTGCGCCTTCTTCAATTTGATACTGAAAATAAATTGACAATGAATCCTCTGAAAAAGTGAATAAACCTCCAAAACCGAAACTGCCAGCACACAATCTTACTGCCAGCACACAATCAGTAACAACGTTATCTATGAAAAGGCAACACTGCCAATATTACGCCAGGCCCTAAAACACCAATACATCTCCTATTATGAAAACAGAAGAAGCTGAACTGCTGATGCAGTGCCAGAACCAGTTCTGCCAAAGAAGGGAGCGCTGTGCTGGAGCTGCCGCCAATAGCTGCCAGAGGACCAAAGGTTCGCTTAGGGTGCCAAACGCTGCTGCGCTGACCCTGTCTTGGCTGCTTACTATGAGAGTTCAGTGAATAAGAACAGCGCTGTACGGAGGTGGCACCTGTCTAGGATTTCATTGTTGTGACAGCTAAGGGAATCTGCTTCTGTGTTAGCGTATTCTGACTTTGCAATAGCTCAGCAGCCTCTATCCCGGGATAGCCAGGTGTCCAGGAAGTAATGCGAGAGTGCCAGAGAGACTAAGCAACGGAGGCTGGCCTGCCCTCCCCCGCCCACCTTGCACTGAAAGTCTGAAGACTCTGCCGGTTGTTTTCAGGTGTGTGATAATAGTGGAGAAGGGGCATTACAGTAACAAGGGACAGAGATGGCCTCCCGCCTGCTATGGTGCCTGTCAGGCATTACAGGAGCAGAGGACAGAGACAGGACTCCCACCTGCTGCGTCACATTCCTCTTCTGGTTGACCGCTGCTAAGTATCGCAGGACCAGCTTAGTGGCTTCCGTTTTGCCGGAACCACTTTCACCGCTAAAACAAAAGGAAAAGCAGTTAAATTTACTTTCAAATCAAAGCAAGAAAAGATAAAGATTCCTAGGGAGGTTGTAGAAACTTGAATGCCCCATGTACAGCATTTCTTCCATGCTGCTGGTGCTCCTGTGACCTCAGCCACATGATCCCAGAGACCATCATCAGCATAAACGACCCTTAAGCTATGACAGAGGAAGAAGCTGTCGCTTCCCATGGTAGCCAAGCCTTCCCTTCTGGTACCCTGTGGCTAGCACATGCCAATTGTTGTCATTGTGTGGGGGGGAGGGACTCAAAATTGCCATCTTCACCCCTACATCAGTGCAAATGTGCACATTTAGGATGGGCCGCAGGTGCACTGCATACACAGAAAAGAAATTCACTTCTGCTGGCGCCAGGTGTATCATCTCCCGAATTTAGTTTTTAACAAACCAAGAAAACCAATACACCGTTGTTTAACCCTATGTCCCTAGCTCTTCAACATTTCCCTGGGAGAGGATGAAATCTCACCTGCTCTCTATCAGCTCTCCTTTGGGCTTATTGAATGGGAGATTTGGGGTAGATTCTCAGAGAGCTGCTGAGTGATAAAGTTAACTGGTTAAATCTCACACAAAGAGCCACTGAGAGATGGAATTAACCAGTTAAATCTCACACAAAGAGCCACTGAGAGATGGAATTAACCAGTTAAATATCACACATAGAGCCACTGAGTGATGGAGTTAACCAGTTAAATATCACACATACAGCCACTAAGTGATGGAATTAACTGGTTAAATATCACACAAAGAGCCACTTAGTGATGGAATTAACCGGTTAAATATCACACAAAGAGCCACTGAGAGATGGAATTAACCAGTTAAATCTCACACAAAGAGCCACTGAGAGATGGAATTAACCAGTTAAATATCACACATAGAGCCAACTGAGAGATGGAATTAATCAGTTAAATATCACACATAGAGCCACTGAGAGATGGAATTAACTGGTTAAATATCACACAAAGAGCCACTGAGAGATGGAATTAACCAGTTAAATATCACACATAGAGCCACTGAGTGATGGAGTTAACCAGTTAAATACCACACATAGAGCCACTGAGAGATGGAGTTAATCGGTTAAATATCAAAGAGCCACTGAGAGAGGGAATTAACCGGTTAAATATCACACATAGAGCCACTGAGAGATGGAATTAACCAGTTAAATACCACACAGAGCCACTGAGAGATGGAATTAACCGGTTAAATATCACACATAGAGCCACTGAGAGATGGAGTTAATCGGTTAACTTTGCCAGGTTATTCAGTCACAGCTCACTTTGCTACAGCTGCAGCCGACTATCCAGGTAAATCGAACAACACAAAAGTTGTGCAGTTAGATTTAAAGATGCCGTCTGTGTGGCCATATTTAAGAGGACAAATTTAGCTGGTTACTGCTAAATATTCCTCATTCACCAGCTAAATCTGAAACCCTTGCCTGCCACACCTCAGCCCTGAGAGATTTTGTTTAATCCAGATTTTAGCTGGATATTGTGGTAGGGAGGGGGAAATAATTTTTAACCAGTTAGATTAATGCTGTTAAAAGTGGATTTTAACCATATAAATCTTATCAACAGCACAGGCTTAGTTTTACTGCTTTAAACAATGTCTGCTTCATATTACTCCATGCTAATAAGTAATGAATATATTTGTTCGCATAATCTGATGCCATTGGACAACTATTGAATGCCCTCCCCTCTCGATTTATAGTAGCACAGCACTCCTCTAAAATCCTCACCTGACGATAATACACTGGTTGTGTTTGGCATCCATCATTTTGTTGTAGGCCACGTTTGTGATAGCAAAGAGGTGCCTGAAAAAGACAGCATAATGTTAATGGTCACAGGCAAGGACCAGCATGGCCAGTGCACAGGGATCCCACTTCAGTCATGCTCAATGCCTCTCACTGTGGGACCTCGAAAAGGTCATTTAAAGACACAACACTAGCCAATTTTTGTATAGACAGTTCAGTTGTCATTTAAAGGGAAAAAAATAATTAAGAATCCCTAACTTCCTTTCTCATGTTGTATATTTCAGTACTGAGGAGAAAGGCGCACAGGGTGTTTTTGAAAGAACTGTCTCCTTAGCTACTCCCAACATTGGTAGCAAATGGAGTCGCAGCTGTACTGATCCTCCTCAGAGCCCCATACAGGTCTGACACTGATGCACGTAAAGCATGAATACAGCACGGACAGCGGAAGAGTAGATCCTCAGAGCCCCAGTCAGGCATCGCGCTGATACAGGTAAAGCATGAATACAGCACAGACAGCTGAAGAGCAGATCTTCATCAGATCCCCTTGCAGGCTTCACGCTGATACAGGTAAAGCATGAATACAGCACAGACAGCTGAAGAGCAGATCTTCATCAGATCCCCTTGCAGGCTTCACGCTGATACAGGTAAAGCATGAATACAGCACAGACAGCTGAAGAGTAGATCTTCATCAGAGCCCCAGGCAGGCCTCATGTTGATACAGGTAAAGCATGAATACAGCACAGACAGCTGAAGAGCAGATCTTCATCAGATCCCCTTGCAGGCTTCACGCTGATACAGTTAAAGCATGAATACAGCACAGACAGCTGAAGAGTAGATCTTCATCAGAGCCCCAGGCAGGCCTCATGCTGATACAGGTAAAGCATGAATACAGCACAGTCAGCTGAAGAGTGGATCTGCATCAGAGCCCCAGTCAGGCATCACACCGATACAGGTAACGCATGAATACAGCACAGACAGCTGAAGAGCAGATCTTCATCAGATCCCATTGCAGGCCTCACGCTGATACATGTAAAGCATGAATACAGCACAGACAGCTGAAGAGCAGAGGATCATCAGAGCTCTATGCAGGTCTCACGCTGATACAGGTAAGACATGAATACAGCACAGACAGCTGAAGAGCAGATCTTCATCACAGCCCCATGCAGGCCTCACACTGATACAGGTAAAGCATGAATACAGCACAAACAGCTGAAGAGTAGATCTTCATCAGAGCCCCAGGCAGGCCTCATGCTGATACAGGTAAAGCATGAATACAGCACAGACAGCTGAAGAGTGGATCTGCATCAGAGCCCCAGTCAGGCATCACACTGATACAGGTAACGCATGAATACAGCACAGACAGCTGAAGAGTGGATCTTCATCAGATCCCATTGCAGGCCTTGCATTAATACAAAGTAAAGCATGAATACAGCATGGACAGCTGAAGAGCAGATCTTCATTAAAGTCCCATGCAAGTATCACATTGATACATATAATGCATGAATACAGCACAGACAGCTGAAGAGCAGATCTTCATCAGATCCCATTGCAGGCCTCACGCTGATACATGTAAAGCATGAATACAGCACAGACAGCTGAAGCGTGAACTCAAGAAAGGTATTTTTTTAAACATGGAATATGGCCATAATTAAAGGTGCCCACTTTTTATTCCAAAAAGTGTGAGGGCATATGTGATAAAGTATATTAATAAAAAAGAAAAGCAAGATAGGAATAAGAGCAAGAAAGGATGCAGTAAAACCAGAAAACGGGGCGAGTTAATATTTTAGGAGTCTGAGTTTAGTGTAGAAAGTTTAGTGACAATTATTTTCCTGGGCAGCACAAAGAAGGCATCTTATAAATAATAAATATTATTACCATGCACAACACAGCGCTCATACTACCTGTGACACTTAGTGATCAATATTCAAAAACGAGCACGTGCGTCCATGAGCGCTTGGTTCCCGGCGCGCACGTGGACACGCCGATTTTATAAATGCGCATGGATATAAAATACGATTCCCACGCGCACATGCGCGGCCAATTTTAATATCGGCGCGTGCATGTGCAGGCGGGTGCTGTGTCACGAGTGCAACGGGGGAGGGGGATTTACAAAAAATACGCACGGTGACACGAGTAGGGCCTTTCCCAGTTCCCTCCCAGTCCACTGCAATTAAGGAACGGACTGGGAGGAAACTTCCCTATCCCTCTAACCATCCTTCCTACCTTTTCCCCTCTCCTCCCTGATCCCTAACCTCTATCTAGCAAGCCAAAATGTTTTGTTTTATAACTTACTGCTCCTTCCAAGTAGAAGTAACTTCCCTGGGACAGTCGGCCCCGCCCCTCCCGGCCCAGACCCCGCCCCTTTTGGATGACCCGCCCCCTTCTGTGCGTACCGGGAGATACACGCGTGGCTGGGCCATTTCTAAAATGCACTCGGGGCGTGCTCAGCCCGGACACGCGCATTTCTCCCGGATTTTACACGTGCAGCCTTTTGAAAATTCGGCCGTTAGCAAATAGTAAGAACAGCTATGTGGTGGATGCCCTAAGCACAGCCCAACAATGGCGCCCCCTCGGCCCTTCCTTTGCTTAAGTGACAAGACATTGACTCAATAAGTGCTGAAGGTGAAATAAGAGATTAAAAACTCACTCTTCTTACAGAGGCCATGCTCCACAAGCATATTAAATATAAACTTCTATTGAATTGTATTTAACACTAAATAGCAGTAAGCAAGATAAGAAAATTATTTACTTATAACTAGGGGGCAACAGAAAAAAGCACATTTTCCGTGCTCGATGCCCCCCCTTCTCTTGCTGCTCCATGCACGAGCCCATTTTGCTTAATGGTTACTCCAGGGCTGCCTGGACTGCCCTTCTGGAGCAGGTGGTAACGGAATTATTGTAGCAGCTCAGCCAAGCGATCTCTACTGATAATTGCAACAGTGCTTGGAAAGGGAGAAGACTTCAGATCTGCACGTACAGAAGCGAAATATGGAATCCCATCCCTCTGTGTGCAAGGAAGCCGCGAATTCCTCATCATCGCAGCTACAGCGCCATAGACTGCACCTGAGCAGTGGCATTCACTTCTGGCCAAAGGGGGGAGATCTGGGTGAGAGATAATCCTTGTCCACTGCTGGCTGGGCATAGAAAGAAGTTTCTGTGTTGAAGTGGCTTCATTGGGGCTTCTAATTTTGTGCTTTGTCCATAAATATCATAGTACCACTGGTTGGCCTCTCCTGTCTCTATATTCCCTCACACTCTTCTTGGTAGTCGGCTTAGTGGCTCGAAACAACCATTGTGCTTCCAAGAGTGCACTGGGCCAGCCTGGATGGAGCCGCGGTTACACCCCTGAATAGCGCTGCTATGATTGCATTGTGCGGCCCAAGAAGGGTGGGATGACCTGCACGGAAAGACCATGGTTCATTGACCACAGAGGAGGCAGATCTTTTGTTTACCCCAGTCTTAGTGAGATGGGGGAGGGGGGCCTGGTGTTGCCTTGGATATAGGTTTTATGAGAGGAAAGCTGAAGGTGGCAGGCCCTGAAATGGCCTAGTGGCAGAGGTGGTGGAGGCCATCGTCTTGGCGGATTTTCGGCACGCTTGGGACAGATGTGGAGGACCCTGGTGGGAAAGGGGTTGGGAAGACGGGTAAAAGAGTTGGGAGAGGGGCAGTTGGTGATAGCTTCCATAAGAAATTGTATGTGTGCAGCTGCCTAAATTGGATGGACCATTTTGGTCTTCATGTGCCGTGTTACAAAGTTATTTAAAACATAAAAGTGCGAATGCCTGGCTTCGGCACTGAATCTCATAGGGGCTGCCAGCCATCCGGGGACCAGTAGCCAGTTCTCTGCCTTTGCCAAGGGGGTGGAACGGGAAAACTGCGAGCACTAATGGTAGAAACTGTAGAGAAGGAAGCGCAGACCCCCCACCTCCCGAGCTGTGGGGGCACCCAGGAAGTGGACGAGCACGGCAGAAGACAACAAATCCTCGGAGTACTCACGGCGGATTCTCGCCCAAGGACCTGCCTTCGTACTGTAAGACGTATTCGGTGCCATAAATGTTGTACATTTTATAGGGGTTCACGGACACCAGGATGCTGCCAATATATGTCTGAAAGGAAAACAGAGGGCGATTATTATTATTAATTCCAGGAAGTGCAGAGAGCAGAGGAGGAGCTTGCTTGGAAGGCCGAATCACTTACATAGATAATTTCTCTGTCAAACCTCATCTTCAGGTTGTTTAATATCGCCTCCTCCTGGAGATCCCTGCAAGGCACAGTAAGGGGGACACGCACCGGTCAGCGAGGTGAAATCCCTTCCTGTCGGGGCTGGCACCGGGGCAAATAAAGGATCTCAGGACGAACTTTAAGGGTGGGACACAAAGAGAGCAGATCAGCTGGCCGGCACGGTTTTGAAATGGAGCTGGAATGAGCTGCAGTTTCTGCAGGGAAGAATAAAATCTCACAGGGGGGGGAAAAAAAAAAAGGTGCAATGAAAATCCTGTGGGAAAGGGCCGGGCGTAAGGTCCACGCTGTTCTTCCTTCAGCCTTTCCCTGATACCTGAGTCTGGCCCTCGGTAACCCAGTGTTACTTGTCTTAATCATTTTAGGATTTCTGCAGCTTTTTTCTGTTGTGGGTTTTTTTTTTTTTTTTAATTTTTAGATAAAATCTGACAAGCAGCAGAGCCTTCGTGAACTGAACTGCAGTAGATGACATCTGTTCACAGTTTCGGGATAAATGCTGCTGTTTTAATTATGAAAAATAGATTTATTTTTTTTTCATTACGGACGCGGCCAGAGAAGCGAAATAGCAACTTCGGGCACAGTTTTGTCTGATTAGGTTCAGCCATGAGGAGCTTGGTTTCTCCCTTGGCTCCCTCCCATCCACCTTTACGCAATGGAGGAGAGCAAGGGCCAGTTCCACAGCAGAGAGGGGATTTAGCAGTCCTCTTTCGGCTCCTACCTCAGGCACATCTTTCCTGAAATTATCCCCTAGGCCCGCAAAGTGAATCTGTTCTTCCTCTCTGTTCACCCCATTCTGAACACTTAACCGCGAGCAGACGGACCCCACTTTGCGAGCTTGCATCGGGGGTATAACAGTTCTAGGCTCAATCCTGAACTGAGTTTCTCTGAGTGCTCCACTCGGGGACAAGTCTTTAAATAAAAGAAAACTGTAACGGGTGGATATTCAATTTCTTTTTTGACCTGGCACCTCCTTCCTGACCCTTTGGGTTTCTACGTCAGTCAGAACCAGGGCTGGGATCTGGTATCAGGAGCCTTTATTTCCAATTACCCAGGGGCGTATCCCTCCTCAACTGAGAGCCATGCACCAGGTCTCCCTCACCAACCCTGGGCCCCACATAATGGCTACCACTCCCCTCCCCCAGAGGCCGTGAACGCGGTCTGTGCAGCACCCCCAGCCCCGGGAGAACCGAGCCGGGACTCGAACCCCCAGGTCCCGCAGCCAGCCCTAAACATTAATTACTTGAGGATCTCCCAGGTGTTCAGTACTAGGCCTGCTGCTCCCCTGTGCTCATGGTCTAGCTTTACGCCCAGGCCTTTGCTCGGGAACTCAACACCCATGAGAGACCGGAATGTTCCCGAGCCTACTGATGTCTTCTTCCTGGTGGCAATAGTTTGCAGGACTACAGAAACCTGAGGTGGCGTGGAGATACATTTACAGCAAAAATGATGAAGAAACACATCCCTGAGCTGTGGCACACAAGCTTTGCTATTTATACAGGGACTCAAGGCACCAAGATCCATATTCAGATTAGGTTTTGTGTAGCCTTAAAATGCAAGTTCTACCTGCCATTGATTGAATGCTTTCGGAATAGTTCTGTCATTTCAAAGGTCCCTGCTGAGACAGTGATAAGCTGGATAGAGCTCAAGTGAAAACTGTGCTTTACTAATTTACAACAAAATCCAAACCATGCCCACTACTTACTGCAGCTGAGTCATGTCCTCCAGCCCATCTTCCTCAGACTTCTCCCGGTGCCTCATGGACGGCAAGTTGCGGACAGAGTGCATCTAACCTCAGGAAACAAGCGACAGAATGAAAATGCTATTTCAGGGCCTGGACAATTGCAGCAGGCTACATTCAGGATATTATTTGGGGCTGCAGAGATGAGAAGCAATAGCACAGGGCTTTACTACCTGTGAAATTTCAGGGGTCCAACAGACCCAAGTTATTCTGATAGCTGAAGACTTTAGTGATGAGGTTGAAAATCAATTACATTTTTTTTTCAGGAATATGATCCAGTCCTGATTTTAAGCCATAACCATGCATGGGCTTGTATTTCTGAGTTGCCTTGAAATATAGAACTACAAGTCCATGCATGCACCGGGGTAAAACTAGGACTGGGTCAGCCTGTCCTGGAAAAAAAGGAGACATTTGGCAACCATATATGACTTCTATTTCTCATCTCAAAAGAAGCTCATAATAATATTTACAATTTATGTAGTGCCCATTCAAAATACCCTGCCCTGAAGACTACAATCCATGCCTGAGCTTAAGGAGGTTTTGGACTGGCCAAAACAGTGCAAAAAACTTGCATGGAAGAAGGCCTGCACTATTTCCAAAGTGTGCAAGCAAGCAAACTTCCACCTTTTCACCTGTTCTCTCAATCTGACATTTAGTGCCCTGCTTAAAGTCATCCAGTGAGTGATGGAAAAGGGGAAAGAAGCAAGAACTTCAGTATCATGACTGGGCACTGACCTCTACACTGCACCGATAACTCAATGGGAACCAGGATCTTCAATATCAAGTCTGGGCGCTGACCTCTACACAGCACTGGTAACTCAATGGGAACCAGGATATTCAATATCAAGTCTGGGCGCTGACCTCTACACTGCACCGATAACTCAATGGGAACCAGGATCTTCAATATCAAGTCTGGGCGCTGACCTCTACACTGCACCGATAACTCAATGGGAACCAGGATATTCAATATCAAGTCTGGGCGCTGACCTCTACACTGCACCGATAACTCAATGGGAACCAGGATATTCAATATCAAGTCTGGGCGCTGACCTCTACACTGCACCGATAACTCAATGGGAACCAGGATATTCAATATCAAGTCTGGGCGCTGACCTCTACACTGCACCGATAACTCAATGGGAACCAGGATCTTCAATATCAAGTCTGGGCGCTGACCTCTACACTGCACCGATAACTCAATGGGAACCAGGATCTTCAATATCAAGTCTGGGCACTGACCTCTACACTGCACTGGTAACTCAGTGGGAACCAGGATCTTCAATATCAATATCATGGCAAAAAGGTTCCTTAATAATACTAAATCATTTCCTTCCTTGCCAATAATCCAGTGTCTGTACCTGGGCTTATTAATTACTTGGAGATCTTTTTAATTAGTTTCTGGGTGCACTGCATGAACAACAGGCTTAGAGGTAACGGTATTAATGTAGGAAAGGCACCAGCTAAACCCTGTCCTTATGAAATTAAGAATTGGGAAAAGGCATCATACAATCTGATTCTTGCTGGGTAAAACCAGCTTTCGCCTCTCTGCCCAAGCTTTTAAAGCCACTTGAAAGAACCTTGAGAACACTGATAATTGCAGCTTTACCCTCTAAACAAAACCCACATCACTGCTTACCAAGGTGCCTCCTGAGGGCTGCCTGAGTATTCAACAGAGCAATAGACTAATAGCTCGCACGACTCCTGAAACACTGCTGCATTTTCATCCAGCCCCCATTTCCAAATCTCACCCCAAATGAATCTGGGAATGCCCTGCTTTTTTACAGTAGCAACAAGATGGCAAAATGTAAAGCCGTATTAGGACCCCAATGCTTGAACAAGAAATGGAAATAAGAAGGAAGAAAAGGTTGGAGAAAATTACCTGTTGTTACATTGCCCCTTTCGGACAAATAAAGTCAGTCCTTACTTTGTCACTTTAATATTAGCTCTGTAGCCACACCTGTTCCTGGCAGGATGCTACCAATAAATCTACTGCATGCAAACTGCAATTTATTGCAGCTATAATTTCTTATTTAATATCCCGCAATTTGTAGTTACGTCAAAGCAGTGAACACTTATAAGAAAGAAAGCCTGCATTACCTTATCATGCCATGGCAGTCTCTTATTGATGCCATCTTCCCAATCAGTATCAGTTCTCCTTTTCCCATGTGTAAGATAACTGCTTACAGCGTCTTGCTTTCTCGGTGGCCTTCTGCCAAAGTTCTCAGGAGGAGGAATATGAAGAGATTTTCCAGAGGACCATGAGCCATGCATCTCATGTACGTTCACTGTGTGGTGTCTGGACCATCCCTGTCTGGTCATATGGCTGGGTCCTTGGAAAGAGCCCATCCTCTGAACTTGTGGCATCACAACTGCATATCTACCTGGGTCATCCTCAGTTTCAAATTGGTCAAAGGGTATCTTGGGAGCAACTTGCTTAATATCTTTTGAGGATGGAGATCTTGGAATGTAGGGATTGGATTCCACCATGGATGGTGATGTTCTAAATGGGGCTCTTTGAAAGTGAGGGCTTAAGTTTGCTTTTCCTTTTAGAGAACCAGGAGGTCCATTGTCAACTGCATAAGGTGAGCTACTTCTCAAAGATTTTGGCCCTAATTTTGGAGAGGGCGACCTTGGATGACTTAATTCACCCCCATGGAATCTGTTTTGTTTTAGTGATGGCTGAGGAGAAGATGGTACCTTTCCACCAACTGGATGTCTGGAGTATTGCGGTGATGATGGGATTCCACCATTCCTAGCTGAGAAGTTAGGAGATATAGGCCTTTGTGCCTTATCCTTTGGTTGTCCAAACTTGTTTGGAATTGGATTTTTGTCAAATGTTTCTGAAAACCTATTGTTTTGTTCTGCGGGGGTCCTTTCTCTTCTCACTGATTGTCTTATAGGTAGGGGGCTTTGGGACATCCCAGCAAGAGGTTGGCCAATGCGTTTTAGGAAAGGTTTCCTATTATTGGAAGTTGGACTTGGTGGAGGTAGCAGCATTCCCCTCTTACTTTCAGATCTCCCAAGTTGTGATGAAGGGGGTTGATGAGTTGACAATGCCATGTTATTTGATAAATCTTCACCTTGTGATAGACTTGTGCGCCCAGTAATGTCATATTGAAATGGTATTGATTCAGCTAAAAAGTTAGGGGATTCTTTTATGGTAACACGACGACTTCCTTGTCTACTTAACATCTGTGGAGAAGGAGGCATATTAGATTCTTTGGGATGCGGTACACCCCTGATGGATGTTCTTGGTGATAATGTTTTAAGAGGAAGTACTCCACTTGGGTGACCTCGATGTTTCATAAAATGATGTCTTACCACAGGTTTAACTGCTTCTGTGGGGGGTTCACTGTTTCTGGACCAAGCGTGAGGGAGCCTTCCTTGTGTTTCATTCAGAGAATGGTTAATTCTCCTTGACCCTTGTGATACAGGTGACCCTTGATATCCAGCATCTCTTGCAGACAAATAAGGGGAAACTGGAGGTTCAAATTGTCTCATTGACAGCTGAGGTGATGGGGGCATTTTAAACTCCCTGTTTATGGAATTATCAAACCTTTTCGATGCTGCATGTGCAGGAGGTGGAGATGGTGGAGCGCCTTTTGATTTTGAACCAAACATTTCAAATCGAGGGGTATTTGATTTAATGGATGGCTGTGGAGACTTTGGTCTTGCAGGGAATTCACGTCTAAAACTGTTAGTACGTTTTAAGGAAGGCTGTGGAGATAATGGTGGGCTCCTTTGATAAACTGGCTGTGGATATGTTGACTGGAACGGTAAATTCCCATCTGCAGAATTAGCAGACCTATTGGATATCATCATATTACGTTTGTTTGACTGCGGAGTTTCAGGAAAGGGTGATTTTTGCCCCCAAAGTGCTGGAGAACTTGAAATATTCCCTTTGGCTGACGGGGAACCCACACTTTTTAAGGATGGCTGAGGAGAAGAGGGAGGACTCCACTGTCTAAATGGTGATGGTGGTGAGACAGGTGGACGTTGCTCAGTGACAGAACTGCCAAATCGACTGTGGGAATCTGACTGGTGATTCTGAAAACCAAACATTTTACCATTTGGTTTTGGAGAAATTGGTCTTTGCTTTGCAGGTAAATTAGAGAAAGATGACATTGGTAGTTCTTTACTATTTATACTTCCAAATCTTCTCAAGGAAGGATGTGGGGAAGGTGGTATACTTCTTCTTGAAGGCTGAGGTGAGGGATACATATGGGAGTTATTATTTGAAGCCGAGTGATCATGCTGTCTAAATCCTGGCATAGAAGGTGTCTCAAAAGGATCCATCCCAGTAAGTTTGTGCCCATATCGTTTGTAAGCTGGCTGCACAGGTTGTTCATCTAACTCTTCCTGAAGGACCTGAAATCTTCTTACAGATGGCTGAGGAGATGAATGATAATAACTTTTCCTTTCTGGACTCCCAAATTTCTGTCTAAATTGTGGAGATGAAGTTGGACTTTGGTAACTATTGTTAGGAAAAGGTACTTGAAAGTGTCTCATTGATGACTGTGGGGAGGATAGCATGCTAGATCTGCTCTCTCCAAACTGTGACATAGGTCTTCTAGCTGCAGATGGAGATGTGGGTTTTCTAATTATCTCATTTTCATTATGTTTCAGTATTGGCTTTGGAGCAAGAGACATTTTCATAAACTGTCCTAAAGAACTTCCAAATTGCCTTGGAGAGAGGTTTTGAGAATTCCTATCTTGGAAATCTTCCTGTTGACTACTAGTATTATATCTTCTTTCCATTAAATTTTGAGAGGTTGATTTCTGACGTCCTATGTTCTGAGGGAGTCCAAAACCTCCATGGAATGTCTTTGAAAATGATGACTTTGAGGATTTCTGTTGATGGTCAACAAACTGCTGGAAAGGTGGAGATACCATTTGATCTTCATACTCATCTTCATCCTCATCTTCATCAAAATCCATAAAAGATATATGTGGTGATGGAGGAAGTGAAACATCAAGTTTTTCCCTTCCGAACAACTTAACTTGAGGTCTTGGGAAAAGTCTGTATTTCCTGTTAAAAGATAATGAAGAAGGAAATTTTTCATCCCTTTCCTGCTGTTCAAAATTTGGTGACATTAAAGAATAATTTCCATATTGTTCATCAGATTGTTCTGTTTCATCAGCCTCCATTATATCATCCATAGGATATGCATAGGGGTTATATGAAGATTCAAAATATGGTGAGCCTTCAAAATCATTGTAATTTATTTCATGTTGAGGGCTATAGTTTTCATAATATTCCATTTCCTCTACCCCTTGGTCATACTGTCCATCAAAAGGGCCATATTGTACATACTGATTGTAGCCATAGGGGTTCATTTCATCATTGAGGTACTCCATCTCATCACCATCTTCATATGGTGAATACGAGTCTACATCATAGTCATAGTAACCATAGTGGCTTTGTGATGGGTAACTGTCCTCTTCATAGCAGTCCATAGATTCCTCATATTCCTCTCCCACTTGGTATCCAGAATAGTCATTATATTCACTCACACCTCTACCAAAAGTCTCATATCCGTTGTTGTAACCATATGGGGACTCATGATGATAACCTTCCTCATCATTATAATATCCATAATCATTAGGATACTGGTAACCATAATAGCTTTCTTCATCTTGGTAGTAATTATAATATTCTAGTGGGGCTCTTGATTCTTCGTACATGCTTGTTTGGTTATACTTTTGGGATGGCCGATGGTGCCTATCATTTCTGTAATATTGGTGACCATATTCTTCCTCCTCTTCATCATAATGCCTACGGGCTCTGGAGAACCTCTTCATGTTTGCTCGGTGCCTGAGGATTTCCCCTTCCGATGGAAAGGGCAGCTTCTTCCCTCCCATTCTAGACAGCCAAGCCTCCTGCTCGAATTGCTCATCTCGTGGATGTTTAGTCCGTCTAGACAAAAACTTTCTGGTAAGCCAGTTGG
This sequence comes from Rhinatrema bivittatum, assembly GCF_901001135.1. NCBI lineage: Eukaryota > Metazoa > Chordata > Amphibia > Gymnophiona > Rhinatrematidae > Rhinatrema > Rhinatrema bivittatum. Next base: position 6,670,371 of record NC_042628.1, read on the forward strand.
TAGCAGAAGACACTTTGCTTAAAAGCCGAGCTTTAGGTTTGAACTTATCTTTTGCTTTTTTTCGACCAAATAATCCACCAAGCAACTTGCTTCCTCCTTTTTTGCCCTCTTCCTGTTCGGTTTTGGCAGATTTGGGTCCCAGTCGCAACAGCATGAAAACTGATTTTTTGCCAGCTCCCTGCGTGATAGCCTTAGCCCCTGCCTCTTTTGCTTTCTTGCTCTTCCTTAAGCCCATCATGAGCTTGGAGGTGTTTTTCAGCACGGCTGCCGTCTTCTTCTTCTTAGCTAACAAAGACGGTACTGCCATTTTTTTCTTTAGCCCCATGAATAATTTGGACGCGGTTTTAAAGTGACCTTTCTTAGAACTCTTGGGCCTGAGGCCTCGGAACCTCATGAAGAGCTTGGAAGCAGACTTTAAGCTCTTTTTGGATTTGGCTGGTGTGGCTGGTTTTTTGGCAAGACCCACCATGGCCTTTGTGGCCCCTTTCAGGTTCTGGACCTTCTTCTTCTTGTCGTCGTCCGCCGGGACAGCTTGAGACGCGCCCTTCTCTTTCTTTTTCTGTGGAGAAGCCTGGCGGTCCTCTTCTTCATCTTCACTCTCCTCCTCCTCCTCTGACACCACTCTCTTCTCTTTCCCTTTGTCACGCTTCACCCCTGCCATGGCTTTGGTCGCTCCCTTTATGGCTGCTTTCCCCTTTTCTTTCCCTTTCATCCTTTTGGCATCTTCTTCGCTCTCGTCGCCTTGCAGTAGCTCAGCATCCGACGCTGCCTCTGAGTCACTGGGAATCTCTTTCTTCCCACTTTTCCCTTTCTTTTGTCATCATTCCCCTTTTCCTTGCCTCCTTTTGCATCAACTTTTCCGCCTTTCTTCTCCTCTTTTGCGCTCTTTGCTTCAGGTTTGGCTTTCTTGGGTTCAGCTGCCCCCTTCCCTCCTCCGCCTTTCTTTGCTGCTGGTTTCTTGTCATCCTTCTTACCTCCCATGGTCTGGGTGACTTAAGTTCATGCCAGTGGGCCAGCTGGGGTCTGCCTTAAAACATGGTCTTTAAGTGCTAGCCTCTTCTGCTCGGTGGCGCAATCTGACCAAATGCGAGAGCTGCACTCATCCAGTTCTCACATGCTTATGAGTTAATGTGCACTGAAGCAATTTCTCTGCAGCAACAAAACACAATTTTGTTCTTTTTCAATTAATCGTCAACGATCCCCTCGGTATGGAAAATCCTGCACAGTTCAAACCTCTTTCTTGCTTTTATTTACCTGTGTAGGACTTTGGTCGGACGGTGTTTTTCCATATTTCTTTGTCCAGTTATCAGAGCCTTCAGATCTTTCTTGTTAAGCCCTTGGGAAAATGCTACTTAGTACAGCCCCTCACTCCATCCAAGGCGAGCCACCTCACCCCAAAGCTTGTAATCCCCGCACGCCATCCCTGCAATCCACCTGGAAGCTCGGGCTCCTTTCACTGCTCCATGAGGGCTCCTTAAAGGTTTTGCACCAGTTTCTTCTGCAAGGCTTCTGTCTTCTTACAGGGCGCCGGGAGCTAAGAAAGCCAAGACGTGCCGGCTGTGCTGACCGGAACGTAACCGTATCTCCGGGGCTCATTTCTGCATGAATAATGCAAGTGGGCTGTGGCAGCTCTACTCGGTCTCTGTCACTTCCTTAGAAAGAAAGGCTGAGCTAAGACAGTGCTCTGAGCCCCACCAGGTTAAGCTGTGCAACCGATGCCACCACACATGCAAAGGCCTCTACTCTCTCTCTCTCTAATATCCATATAACTAGAGAATACAATTTGCAATGGTAATAATCTCCTGGACTTATTATTAACCTTTAATATGGCAAGATTGAAAGCCATGTATCTGGCCAGGCAGCTACTTCTCTGAGGAAACTGGATCTCTGAGAATTCTCCCTGCCCGGTTCTGAGTCCTGGTGCTGTTCTGCAGTGCCCTGCACTCTTAGCTGCACTGAGAAGAGACGGGATGGGGGCACAGTCCAGAGGGCGGCTACTAAAATGGTCAGTGGTCTTCATTGCAAAGCACATGGGGACAGACTTAAAGATCTAAACCTGCGGACACTAGAGAGAAGGCGGGGAAGGGGAGATAGGGAGGGGCATTAGCTTTGGAAGAAGGGCTAATCTAAGGAAGCATTTCCTCACATGCATGGAAGGGCCTCCCCGTGGAGGTGAGGAGGGAGCTGAGCGGCTGGTGTGGCCATTTTGTCTTTTTTTCTGCTGTCATGTTTCTAAGTTTCAATGAGATCCCGCATCCTTACGTTAGAGGGGTCACAATGCAGGCCCTGGAGGGAATTAAAGATTGCTGGTGGATGGCAGAGAGAAGGTACACATCATGCTTTGGCCCCCCCCGAGACTGTGATTTAGAAATAAAGTGGATGTGCTTTTGTGCACGTTCTGATGTCCTGAGTACCAGCGCCAATGCCTCTTACTGTGGGAGGTGCGCGACGCCATGCCCCTGGGATCAGCGGGAGACCTGGCGTCTTTCTCCACCCCTTGCTGGATTTCTTTCCCCCTGAGGGCTTAAGGTAACTACTAAGTTTCATTCATATTTTTAAAAAGAAAAAAAAAAAGTTTTGGGTGGCAATTAAAGGAAATAATTTTTCATGAAAACGATTGGATGGTATTGGGGTGGTGGGTGGGCCTACGATTTTACACTTCAGGCAGCAGCAAGGGTTGCAGTCAGGCTTGCAGCGATGCACATTGCCTGCTAATATGATGGTCTTGCCCACATGAAATAAATTAGTGCTGCGTCGATGTGTTGTATCGCAAACTAGAAGGATTACTTCTTTGTCCAGTTATTCCCTTCTATTATTTGAGCATCAGATAGTGCAATGTACATTTTGCTTCCTGCTTTCAACCCCCGGCCTCCCGTTGCGTGACCCCGTGCAGCGGGGAGCAGGGGGCTGTAGGATCCCCTCCCCCACCGAGGTTTGCCCCATGCAGCATCACACACAGCAGTGCCTGGGAGGCCGTTTAAGCGCTTCACCAGGGAGGGGTCGCTTTGGGAAACGATTCAATTTTATTCAAGTCAGAACTTAAATCGCCCCTGACTTTCTGATCACATTTCTGCTCTGAAGACAGAGTCATATCTTTTGGGGGGGGGGGGGGACACAGGGAGTGTTGGCTTCTTTGTTCTGGAAGACTCCTGAGCCGCACGCTAGGTAAAATATTAATGAGGGACGTAGGCTCAAATCGCTGAGGAATCATGAAAGTTTCATCAGAGATGTTCTAAATTTGTCATTTGTTTACTCCCCCCGGATCAGTTTCCCCGCATCCAAAAGAAAAATGCCATTCGTAGCTGCTCAGCCCATGGGGAGCACCAGGTGTGGGCAGGAGCCAGGAGTCAGTAAATCAGTTATCACAGGAGTGCGTCTGCCATGCCCTTAACATCTTGTTTAATAACTGCAGCCATATCTGGGATGTTAGGACTGCACTGCTGCCTCCGAATGGGAGAAGGAAGAGGCATGGAGGTTGTGTGTAAACCAAGGCATGAAGTGACGTATTCAAGGTCGCAGAGACAGCCTGCGGCAGGGCCGGGATTAAGGCCGAGGCACTGGGAGAGAGAGAAAAGCTCACATACTTTTGCCTGAACTTCTTCAGGCTCACATTGACGCATTTCACTCTGCCGTGGGCAGCGCTGACAACACTTACAGGTTTGGTAAGGAACAGTTTTGGAAGGTTAGAGCTGATTTCGTAAGCGGTGCTCCGGCCTGGGTTCGCCACTCAGAAAAATTCATTCAGCCTGTGGTCTAAGGGCCCTGCTTATTGTCCCCACTGACAGGAAGTGCAGCCCTGGACCCATTTCACTCACTTTAGAGACGGACGGGTAACCCAAGCTGCGTGAAGCCTCTGGCAATAAGAGGCTGAGGCAGAGAGCAGACGGGACACCAGGAACAGAAAAAGCGCCAGCTGCACAGACCCGGAGTCCCCACGGAATAGGAGGAACCACACGTTCCCTGTGTTATCATCAAGGGGCAACCTGCGCAGCGTGAGACAAAGCAAAAATGCCCCGGCCACCATCCTTTTCTGGCGAGTGGAGGAGTCTATAAAGCGGCCAGTGTACACTGATCCAGCAGGGCATCCTGGGAGTGCACAGAATCACAGTATGCACTGATCCAGCAGGGCATCCTGGGAGTGCACAGAATCACAGCGTGCACTGATCCAGCAGGACATCCTGGGAGTGCACAGAATCACAGTGTGCACTGATCCAGCAGGGCATCCCTGGAGTGCACAGAATCACAGTGTGCACTGATCCAGCAGGGCATCCCGGGAGTGCACAGAATCACAGCGTGCACTGATCCAGCAGGGCATCCTGGGAGTGCACAGAATCACAGTGTGCACTGATCCAGCAGGGCATCCCTGGAGTGCACAGAATCACAGCGTGCACTGATCCAGCAGGGCATCCTGGGAGTGCACAGAATCACAGTGTGCACTGATCCAGCAGGACATCCTGGGAGTGCACAGAATCACAGTGTACACTGATCCAGCAGGGCATCCCGGGAGTGCACAGAATCACAGTGTGCACTGATCCAGCAGGGCATCCCGGGAGTGCACAGAATCACAGTGTGCACTGATCCAGCAGGGCATCCCGGGAGTGCACAGAATCACAGTGTGCATGGATCCAGCAGGGCATCCCGGGAGTGCACAGAATCACAGTGTGCACTGATCCAGCAGGGCATCCCTGGAGTGCACAGAATCACAGTGTGCACTGATCCAGCAGGGCATCCCGGGAGTGCACAGAATCACAGCGTGCACTGATCCAGCAGGGCATCCTGGGAGTGCACAGAATCACAGTGTGCACTGATCCAGCAGGGCATCCCTGGAGTGCACAGAATCACAGCGTGCACTGATCCAGCAGGGCATCGTGGGAGTGCACAGAATCACAGTGTGCACTGATCCAGCAGGACATCCTGGGAGTGCACAGAATCACAGTGTACACTGATCCAGCAGGGCATCCCGGGAGTGCACAGAATCACAGTGTGCACTGATCCAGCAGGGCATCCCTGGAGTGCACAGAATCACAGTGTGCACTGATCCAGCAGGGCATCCCGGGAGTGCACAGAATCACAGTGTGTACTGATTCAGCAGGGCATCCCGGGAGTGCACAGAATCACAGTGTGCACTGATCCAGCAGGGCATCCCGGGAGTGCACAGAATCACAGTGTGCACTGATCCAGCAGGGCATCCTGGGAGTGCACAGAATCACATTGCATACTCATTTTGCTTAAGTGCCGCGTAAACAAATCCGTTCACCGTGATGGAAAAGTCTCTGAGTGAGGCGGGAAAGCCCTCTAACATCATTAGCATGATCTTCTCACCCTGATGGAACAGAAGTGCTGACCTTTAAGCCCCAGCAACAAGCTTTTAAAAAGTCTGAATAAATTCTTTGATAATTTGAGATGATAAGGCACCTTTCATTCATACCATCTAAGAAACATTAAGTGGCACTGCCTTTGGGGTGGATGGCCTGGAGCTGTAGTCGGGTGATCATTTGCTGTTAACCCCCAAAATGTGAGGCCACTCTGATACGTGGGGACTCTTGCCAGAGGGACTTTGCAAACACCTACAAAGTCATTATTTGTCCCTGCCCGAATACAAGTGAAGGCAACTTACCTCCCCATTGAGGACGCACTTCCCGGAGTGGGGCCTCCCAGACTGAGCCAAGAGGCTAAGACAACCTCTACTGGGAAGAGCTGCAAAGCCAACATCCACGTCTCGCTGCAGGGAGAGAGAAGAGGGAGACCCAACACGGGTGAGAGGGGACAGAAAAAGGCCTTTACTGCCTCGCTTTTCTTTACTTTTTTCTTTTAAGGAATGTTTAGCTCTAAACCTAAAATATGAAGCGATGGAAGGTGTGATGTGTGCACGTGAATCATTCAGTAACTTTATCCACCCGCTCAGAAACTCAGTTCTCCTAATGCTTACAAGATGTGAGCCAGGGCTTCCCATGAGATAAATTTCCATGCCATGGAACCTCGTTCTAAGTTGGAATTCCATTCCCCTGAAGAAGCTGCAATGTAGCGAAACACGTTGGGAATAATATGGACGGTGTTTTATTGGAGATGGTGTGTTATTTGTGTGAGAGATGTTGAAGTTCTGCGAATGAAAGTGTGTCTTCGTTTGTGGTATCGTTTGTGGTTGGATGATGTGTCTTAGGTGGGAGATTATTAAGATATGTGAATATATTATTTTGAATAAAGATGTATCAATGTATTAATTATGAGGAGTTTTGTACTATATCATTTATTATCAGTAAAAGATTTAATAAATCACAACTATTTTATTTATTTATTCACTTTTGTTTACCAATATTCATGGGGACATATCTATACAATAAAGAAAATATAACATGATCAAACTAGATTACATTCATAAAAGTATATAAAACATTTAAATTATAATGCATCTACTTAAAATTAACTCGAGATACCTATAAAATATTAATTATAATAAGGCAGATTAAATGAAAGTATGGTAAAATAAGGTAAAAATCACAATTAACATAAATAGAGTACAAATAAATAAAATATGATCAAATAAAATCAGATAAGAATAAGAAACCAGGGGCTGAGTCTGTCTAAGCTAAAGCATGCTCGAATGCTTGCTCAAATAGCAAACAACTAAGGCACAGATGTGGTACAATCCCATCTGCCTTGTTACCAAGACTTAAACCAACACATCCAGCCCTGATGGTGCAGAAGACGCTGAGTATTGAACATTTCTCTCACAAGGTGGGTTTTTAACCAGTCCAAACCCATTTTATATCGCTCCTGCCAAGCTGCCAAGACATCCTTTCAAAGAAAGTCACTCAAATGTAGGAAAAAAAAAGATAACTGTTTTTCATTCTGTCCCTCAAGAATCTAATAAGTTCCAGCACAAGGAGTTTAAAATAAGTTCATCTTGTATCCCATCACATAAACATTGTATTCATGTTATTTGCACACACACCAGATAGAAAGTGGAGAGGACCACACATCAAGACATAGCACAGTATATTCTTAGAAAGTCTTCCAGGAAATAATTGACAAGTTGGAGCGATGTTTCCTTGAAAAGTAAAATCTGGAAATATATTTAAACTAAAAAAAGAAAATGTTTCCAGAGACTTAGTAAAGAGGTACAGAAGATTTGCCATACTGGGTCAGACCAAAGGTCCATCAAGCTAGATCTCAAGAATCTGGCAAGATCTTAAGGTGTAGATGGATTCCAAGCTACTTATCCCAGGAATAAGCAGTGGATTTCTGCAACCTTAATAATGGTTAAAGGCTTTTCCTCCAGGAGCTTGTCCAAACCTTTTTTAAACGCAGCTACACTAATAGCTTTCACCACATCCTTTGGCAATGAATTCCAGAGCTTAATTATGCATTGAGTAAAAAAATATTTTCTCTTATTAATTTTAAATGTATTACCCAGTAACTTCATTGTGTGTCCCCTGGTCTTTGTACTTTTCGAAAGAGTAAACAACTGAGTCACATTTACCTGTTCTATTCCACTCATTATTTTATAGACCTCTATCTTATCTCCCCTCAGCGTCTCTTCCCCAAACTGAAGAATCCTAACCTCTTCAGCCTTTCTTCATGGGGGAATTGTTCCATCCCCTTTATCATCTTGGTCGTCCTTCTCTGCATCTTTTCTGATTCTGCTGTATCTTTCTTGAGATGTGGTGACCAGAACTGCACACAGTACTCAGGATGAGGTCTCACCATGGAGTGATAGAGGCATTAGGATATTCTCCATTTTATTCCCCGCTCCTTTCCTAACAATTTCCAGCATTATATTTGCTTTCTTGGCTGCTGCTGCACACTGAGCAGAAGATTTCAACGTATTTTCAACAATGACACTTAGATCCTTTTCCTGAGTGGTGACTCCTAATGTGGGACCTTGCGTTGTGTAGCTATAATTTGGGTTTCTCTTCCCTAAGTGCATCACTTTGCACTTGTCTACATTAAATTTTATTTGCCATTTGCATGCCCAGGCTCCCAGTTTTGCAAGCTCCTTTGGCAAATTCTCACAATCCTCTTCTAGTTTAACAACTTTGAATAACTTTGAGTGATCAGCAAATTTATCACCTCACTTGTTCATCCCATTTCCAGGTCATGTATTAATATATTAAAAAGCAGTGGTCCCAGAACAGATCCCTGGGGCACTCCACTATTCACCTTTCTTGTTGCGGTCTCAGCCACCGTTGCGCCGCCTGAGCCCTTACCTTCCCTCCTGGGTCCGGGGCCTTGCCGCGATCCACGCGATTCGGGGTCGGCCAGGCCGCGTGGTAATGGCCTCCCCGCGTGTGAGACGCCGTCAGCTCCGCGGGACTCCTCCCTCTCGGGGGAACGCGCGCGTGCGAGGGCTGGGTTTTTCACGGTCCAGCACCCGGATGTGCTGGACCGCCCCCCCGAGTGACGTCAGCTACAGCGGGCTCTTTAAACCGGCGTCAGTCCCCAGGAAGTTGCCTTGCAACGTGGTCACCTTGTGAAGAGTTGCCGTTCCTGGATTCCCTGTTCCTGCTTGCCAGTACCAGTGTTTCTGCGTTCTTTTGCCTGCCTGCCTGTGACCCGGATTGGACCTGACCTTGCCTCTGTCTGCTGCCTGCCTGTGACCCGGATTGGACCTGACCTTGCCTCTGTCTGCTGCCTGCCTGTGACCCGGATTGGACCTGACCTTGCCTCTGTCTGCTGCCTGCCTGTGACCCGGATTGGACCTGACCTTGCCTCTGTCTGCTGCCTGCCCGGACCCCGGACTGTCTCCTCGTTTTGACTCCTGCTGCCTGCCTAGACATCGGATCGACTACCCGTGACTTTCGCTCCTACTTCCACCTCGGACTGTTTCTTCTAGCCAGCAGTTCACCTAAGTCCCAGCGGTCCGGGTCCCTACGGGCTCCTCCCGGGGGGACCTCGGACTTCCAGGGCGAAGACACCTAAGCCCTAGCGACCCGGGCGCCAACGGCTCCTCCGGGGGCGTTTCGGGTTTCCAGGTGAAGATCAGTCCTTGCCTGGCGGTCTGCCTCCCGACTGTCCTCAACGGTCGGCCCAAGGATCCACCCTTTAATCTCAACATTTCTCCATTGGGAAAATGTACCATTTATCCCTACTCTGTTTTCTATCTTTTAACCAGTTCTTAATCCGCAATTGGACACTGGCCCCTATCCCATGACATTTTAATTTCCTAAGAAGTCTCATATGAGGGACTTTGTCAAATGCTCTCTGGAAATCCAGATGCACTGTATCAACCGGCTCACCTGTATCCACAGGTTTGTTTACACCTTCTGCAAAAACAAATGTAGCAGATTGGTGAGGCAAGACTTCCCTTGGCTACATCCATGTTGGCTGTGTCCCGTTAAACTCTGCCTATCTATATGTTCAGTACTTTTGTTCTTTATGATAGTTTCTATCATTTTGCCTGGCACAAACGTCAGAGTTACTGGTCTGTAGTTTCCTGGATCACCTCTTGAATAAACAGACCTTACTTTTCCTAGAAACATCATTCCAACTTGTCAGTAATTCCCTGGAAAGCTTTCTAAGAATATCCCGCACACCCTGCTTTCTGTACTTTCACACACATATCCAATATAAATCAGTTCATGTGCTTTTTTGCATTGCATCTGTTGTCTCATAACAGAGAGAACAGCCCAGAGAGAGACATCAGCTGGGGCACCCGGTGCAGAGAGGCAAACTCAGCAAATAAAGTTAATGAAACTACAAAGGTCTGGAGTCCAGAGGCTAAAAGTGAGCAATAAAGGCGATTTCAGCGAGTGAAGGGCTCTAGGGACAGTATTCTCGTTCAACAAAAGGGCTGGGACAAATGTTCTTTTTCTTTTCCTTTTAATATCTAATTGAAGAAGGCTACATTACAGCTCAAGCCATGAGTTATCACAACAGGATCTTAACAATGCCCAAGAAAGCTCTGGCTACTCTTGCTACAAGGAATAAGACCCCCCCACACTGTTTTATTTTGTGAATGATTGTAAGATGAAAATGTCGTTCGATTTTTCATGAAAACGTTTGCTGTAGAAGTTTAATGGAAAAGAAATAGATGGTGAATTCTAATAAAAGTATAACCAATGGGTCCTCGTAAACATGAAAAAGGCAAACCAACTCCGCTCAGAAGAGTGGCAGTCTGGTTTAAAGGGCGCTAGATTTCTCCGGATCTGCCCCTTCCTGGGGGAGCCATCCCCGGGGCCGCCACCCTCTCCCCAAGCATTTCAGCCGCCCTGAGAATGGAGAGGTGCTGCCACCCAGTGGTGGTCAAGGTAATTACCGCTGTTTCTGGGCATCGGCTCCAGGTCCTAGAAGAGCATAAACTGAGCTGAGAGCTGCCAGAAAGGACTGCGAGCCGAGAAACTCTTATCTAAAGGGAAACATGGATCATGGACAGGGCTTTCATGTCAAGGTACTTCTTCAGCACCTTCACCCTGCTCTCAATATGTCTAACAGGCCCAGTGATGAAACTCCTGCCAATTAATACTAATCTCATCTCCCCTTGACACGCTGGTAGCTTGCACACAGGACTGCGAAGGAGCGAGGCCATTTAGAAAGCCACGAAATAGACACGAGAAGGAACAACCTAAGCAAACTTCACTAAGCACAAAGCATGCGTCTCCCTTCTGAACTGTGAACAATGGAAAGAAAGATGAAGATATTCTAGCTGGAGATTAAAGTTCTTTATTCCAATTAGCTTTAGGTCCTGAATTAACGGATTGGCAAGGGCTGTATATTTTTTCAGAGAAATTAACACCTAAATGCTTCTTTCCTCTCTGAATCCACCCCAGTTTTGCACTGACAAATTCCTCTATCGAACCCACACCTTCGGATTAAGTTTGTATCCCCAGTCTGGGGTTTCCAGCAATCAGAGATAAACCAACCTTAAAAAATGCACTGATCGTGTCTGGGTTCACAGGATCTCTACAGCACGGAGTTAACAGCAACAGCGGTAAAAACAACCAAACCTTTCCTCTAAGGATTCTCTTCTCCACCCAGCTCCTCCTCTCTTTATTTCTCCTCCATAGGATTCATCCTTCTTCTTTGCTCAGCAGCCATAATCCTTCTTCCCTGCTGCCAGTCCCTGATGCCTCCCAGGTAGCCTGCTGGACACTGGCCAGTTGGCTGCAAGGAAGAAGAACGAGAACGCCCCCCAACCTCGCGGCACCCGAGCGTCTGGCCCTAACTCCACAAGAAGGGAGACACATTCCAGCTCTGACCCCAAGGAACCGTCCCCTAGTGGTTCTCCCTCAGAGATACACAAGATCGCCTTAATAAACCTCCCCCATAGTAAGGCATCACCACAACCCCACGAGTAGAGGTTAAGTGGCATCATTCAGAATCTCTCCAGAGGCAAAGGATCTGATGTAGGGTCCCCGTCACATATACATACTTTTATCTATTTCTTTATATTCACTTTCTTTCAGCATCTGAAGAAGGGATCTGTCTGGTCTTGCAATCTCATGGACCACAACATCTTTCCATTATTCTTACAAGGGGCCGCTCCATAGTATTACAACCTGCTAAGATTCCATTTTTTTTCCTCCAGGACTAAGTCAGTGATCCAAGATTGTGATCTCAGGGCCTGGCTAGTAATGGAGGCGACCAGCAGCAGCAGGGCAGTGATAGCAGCGCGTCCCATTTCACCAAGAGGAAAGTTATAAGCAAAAGCACAGACTTCTCTTTCCAGTACCTCTCAAACTGGGGAGTCCCCATAGGTGAGGGGTCCTTATCCTCCCAGTCACTCCCAGTCGTACCAGAATTAGGCTCCCTTTGCCCACTCCAGCAGTCTCTCCAGAGATCCTCCTTCTGCTCATCAGCCTCTTGAGGGCTCTACCTCCTGCCTCATGGGAAACAGGTTTTATAATTCCTAAAATCAACCCCCCCCCCAAGAATCTCCCACGCTGGAAAGTTCTGCATTTTAAAGAGCAGGGACACCAAGCTGTCAGAGGGACAGACAGAGACAAGAAATAAGTAAAAGCTAATCACAGCACAGTTAATGATGGCCTCCACAGAGAGCATTCATTTAGCATAGGAAATAAATGGGAAGGGGATTTAGGAATAAGGCAACATAGGCCAAACTTTTGCAATGCTCCAGCGCCTCTGTCAGGGCCGCCCCCAGGTCTCTTTCTTAAAGCGACGACAGCAGCAGCAAGTTACAGAAAGAAATTCAGCGCGGGGCCTGCGGCCCCCCCTCCACCCCTTCCCACATGGGCTTCCTGCTCCTGTGGAAACCCCTGCGTGGGGCAGGGCCTGGAGCGGGTGGCTGCAGGCCCGTAAGTTGCTGCCGCTGCCACCGTAGGATCAGGACACTGCTGCTTGAGGTAAGGGGCTGGGAGTGTGATCCACTCCCCGTCTGGATGGGGGGGGGGGGGGGGTGCATCCGCCAACCACCTGCAAATCCGGCCTTGCTGCAGGGTTCACATCTCACAACAGTGTGAGGCCTCCCAAGTTAGACTGAAACTTACAAGTTTAGCATTTTATCATAGAGCCCAAGGAGTAAGAGACCCTTTGCTCTAGAGCTTATACCAGATAAACCCCTCTGGGTCTCATTTCCTCCTCCTGCTGAGTATAATAATTAAGTAGCCACTTCTCCATGCTTTTCTGCAAAGCTTAAGTAACGGTATCTGCACTAACTGTCTCCTCATCCTAAGAAACCTTACTGCAGTCTGAGTTCTCCCACCTTAATGAACTCTGGATATCAAGATTCAGAGTGGATCCTAGCAGCCGCCGGACTGACCTCAGAACATGGTGAGATGCTGCTCCAGGAAACCTGCTAATGGTAAAAATGCCAGCAAACGTATTAAGAGCCGGGGTGCAAACCTTCCCTGGCAGTAAAGTGCACCCTTGCTAGTGGTGCTGCTCGACTTCTGAAGCCCTCTGTGGTCCCGCTCAGTCAAGCTGCTGAGTCCTCTCCGGCCAGGCTCAGGCAGGGCTGCGGGAGGCAGCTCTCGCGTCACGGCCACAGGAGAGTAAATAACACGCAGACAATGTGCGCTGACAGCTTCCCCTCCGTTTCCATGAAAATGTGCAACAGAACGAGATCCTCGCCCCCTTAGAGACGCAGACAGCACAGGATCATCACTCAGGACCATCGAGGCTTTTCTCGGAGGCGCACGATCAGAGGACCCCCCCCCCCCCCCCATACACACAATAATAGCAGCAGCCCGTTAAGAATGATAGTGAAAGGGGCTGGCCCGGAGGCTTGGCGGGTGCCGTGCCGATGCCCTGCGGAGGGAGCTGGGTTTGATCCCCACCACCACTACTACTTAACATTTCTATAGCGCTACTTGATGCAGGCAGTGCTATACAAGAGTCGGTCCCTGCTCAATAGAGCTTACGATCTAATCATGACAAACATACAGGTCAAGAGACTTGGGGAGTTTCATATAGTAAGACAATGGTTAAAATTAGTTAATGAGGCTCAAGGTGGACAATCAGGTTTAAGATTTAAAAGCAGCCTCAAAAAGATGAGTTTTTAGATGGGATTCCTAGTTCGGGTCAGCCAGGGCTGGAGAGGCCCTGCTTACAACCTCTGGTGGGGAGGGATTCTCAGTCACCATGTACTCCACTGCTTGGATTTAGGGCCTGTGATTGTAGGGCTCCAGAAGGATCTCTGGTGCATGGTCCTTGGCAGAGAACTGTCATTGCAACATCTGGACCAGAGTGGGTTGGGTTGGGACATTTAAAAAAAAATAAATGCACGGGTAGTTGTGAATGATGGCTCACGTTGCAGATCCCAGCCCCAGAAACCTAAAGGGAACTGTCATACCCCTGCTTCCTCCCACAAAAAAAAAAAAAAAAAGAATTGCTGCATGGCAGAGCATTGTCACTATCCAGACATCACACATTTACAATCTCCCTGCCCCAAAGAGCTGACACTCTAAGGGCCTCATTCACGAAGGCTTTTCTCCCACTTGGTGTCTATGGGCACAATGCTTTGGAAATCAGGCTCTAGCAGGGGGTTTGTTAATTGTACTTGCACACGGCCATTTGCAGGTGGGACTGTGACCGGTTGGGGTGCATCCTGCTTTCACTCTATTGGAGATCTATTCGGCCTTTCAGCCACTTCAAAGCGGATGACATTCAGCTGCTGTAGACGTTTCCCTGTCCCCAGAAGGCTTTCCATTTAAGTTTGTACCTGAGGCAATGGAGGATAAAGTGACTTACCCAAGATCACAAGGAGCAGGAGTGGGATCTGAGCGCTGCTGCTCTAACTGCTGGACCACTCCTCCACTCTAATCATCAGCGCACCACGACCTCACCCTTTGCCATTCTTTTCCTTCTCTCTGCACATCTGGAGCTGGTTTTTCCTAGCTTACATCATATTTAAAGGTAGATTCTTTCAGACAAGGACAAACGATACCTTGCAAAATATCCTCCTCTGAAATCTATTACAGGGGATGGTGGACCCTCGGCAGGAGTGCTCATGGGGGTTCTGACCGTGACCCCTACTGGTGCTCCAGAGACAAGTCCAGCTGTCGTGGGCACCCACTAGCCAGGTACTCCCAGATGTCTGGCACTTTATGGCACCGGAAGCCCAAAGCATCAATATCCCTATGTTAGAGAGACATAACACAGATACTCTCTGTTATGGTGAGGCTCTCTAGAAATGGTACAAATATGGTCAAAAGGTAAGTGGTTGAGCCTCTAAGTAGGTTTCTTGCCACCTCTGCTTTGTGTACAGCAGTCATTTTTCCTTCTAACATTACGTGACATGCTCTGGCCTGTAAGAATAATTTGTGTGCCTGCATGCACATCCCATCTCACAGCAGCGCCAAAGGGAACCTTCTTATGTGGTTTCTTCTTTGCTCAGATGGTGCTGTAACCTCTCTGCTTTCAGAAGAGGGGACCCCCTGCCTCTAGGCCATGTCTCTGACCCATACGGAGTGGCATACTTTGGAAGGCCAGTTGGGGCCAATTTGTGGAGGGTCATTCTCCAAGAACTAATGAAATGCATTGGACAAAGTGAATTTTGTGTGCTACTTCTTGTGACCTTGGGCAGGTTGCTTTACCTTCAGGTTCAATATTTCTTCCCTTGAGCTACCAATGAAAAGGCCTGCGCTACATAAAATAAATAAATTGTACCCAACAGCAATTGGAGAGCAAAAATAGTTGGAGAATGTTTGGGGCAGAAATTTTACTAAAAATCCCCTCTGAGGCATCTCAGTGGGAACTTAAGGCATCTCATCTTCTTTTTCTCTCCAAATGAACAGCCAGATGATAAGCGCATTATAATTGTGTCCTTTCTCCCTGTGTCCTTAAGAAGCCATCATGGTGACCTTGCTGTAGCATCCAGCTTGGAGGGTGCTGTCCAGTGTGTGAGGGTGAGAACCGTGTTTAGCTTATTTATTAGTGCAATAGCTTGCTGCAGGATGCTCACTCATCCCTCCATGGACAGATCAAACCTCTTTCTTGGCTCTTGCAGAGGGAAGTAGTCATGTGAATGATGTTTGCTGAGTTGGCGTTGGTTCGGTTTTCTGAATGTTGCCATGGTGACCTCCAGCAGAACCATTGTGCCCGCCTGTGATAACAGCATCCACAACCCACTCAAGGGCTTTCAGAGATAGAGACCCAATGGCAACGCTCTCTTGCCATTCACTGCCCTCAGATTTCAGCTCCCTTCAGCTGCACCAGCTCCTATCCTTGTAACAGAAAACTTAGGGCCTCTTGCATCAAGGCATTTTCCCGCAGACACAGAATGGGAGAAATGCTTTAGTGAATCGGGCCCCTAGCTTGCTATGAAAGTGGCCCTGAATTTGGAAAGATTACTGTGTAGCTTTTCTGGCAGAATTCATTTTTCCTTATCTTCCTGTTCTTCAAGCTCTTTGTGACTTCAATTATGAGTTTCATCTTTAGCAAATGGCCACATCCTCCTCCCTCACATGCAAACTCCTTTGATTTCATCTTGGCCTACTATGCCTCAGACCCGCTCTTTTTTAATAACTTCTCATCTACCTTTACATTCACTCTAGATCCCTTTCCTCATGGTTTCCCCTCACTTTCATCCATACTCCCTGCTCCTCTGCTGTTTTCTCTCTGCTCCTATTTCATGCAGCTGCAAATCGCTCCTAAACACGCACCTGGTCCAGGCTACTTTTTTTTTTTTATCTTCTTTGGTGTAGTTTCTGCCATCCAAGTTATTCTCTTTCTCATTACACTGTTGCATAAAAGTTATAGGCTCTTAGATTGAAGAAAAAATAAATAGATCTTGGGCTAACTCTTCTTCCGGTCATATCATCCTGATCGGTGTGTTGCTATTACATCACTATTTATTCATACCCCGTGTATGCTCCTGCAATTTCAATTTTTTACTTAAAGAAGTCCAAAGCTGATGTCCACACAAACTCACCAGGCAAAGAATTTCCAAATCTGAACATGGAACAATCTGATATGATTTAAATGTGTTGTACATTTGAGTTTCCTTTTCTCGAGGTTTCAGAATTGCACTCATATTTGTATATTGTCAAATTCTACCAAGACATGTTTCCTGATGCACATATTAACTGTTCTGGGTTTTTTTTTTATACCCTTTATGTTAATTAAATAAGCAAAGCAAGACCGATTTGTAAGTCTTTCTCTTTTAAATCTGTTCAACTTCTGCTTTTGCCGAAATGTTAACTGTTATCTACATTTATGTGCGTTATGAACACGTTTTATGTATGAAGTTGTTTTTCACTGTAAACCAGAGTGAAGGCATTCTGCTATACTTCGGTATAAAAAAGAAACTAAATAAATAAATAAAATACCGTAAACACTGGTTGACATGCTCTCTAACAAAGTAGAACCCAATCAAGGACAATACAGTAGACAGCTCAAACATATACCCACATATAAGTGAGCTCAAATACATCTGATGCACACATGCACAGTCTTGTATCATGGCCACAGTTACAAATTTATCTAGCATTACAGTGAGACCAAACATTTGCCCACATTTTGTTGAAAACTGATCTGAATGGATACAACACACAAGTCAATTTTTCAATTAATGTAATTTCAATCATTGCTTATTCTGCGAACCAGCAAGGGAGTTTGCTTCCATAGGTTGCCATTGTAAATCTGGCCACATGTACTAATTGTTTAAACAATTGAAGAAATGAATGAGGAAGAGAAATCTCTTTGCAATAACCTAGTAGATTTATTTATTTATTTAGAAACATTTATATACCGGTAATTGTGGGGACATCATACCGGTTCACATAATAACTGGAAGCTTGGAAAGTACATTTCAACAGGGAGAGTAACTGGGCGAAGGGATAAACAAGAAGCAGTAAGAAGAAAAGAAACAAGTAAGTCGTAACAAGAGGAAAATAAATTTACAAACCGCAGCAATCAATTCAATTGATCTTCCTCTGATTACTGAGATTTCAGACTCCACATCTCTCCATAACGGCTGTATCTACGCCCAAGCCATCTACATCTTACCTCCTCTCTACGCTTCCTCCAACAATACTTAGGTGAGAATTTAGCATTTAATATCTGTAAATTCAGTGCAATAATTTGACCACAAGTTCTTACTCATGACAGAGAATTTATGAGCTGAACTTCAAATACCTTTCCATGCAGTCGCATCTAAATCTAATTTCTATTCCACTAAGCAAGAATCCGCAACTGGATTGAAGATCTTACAATACCAGCATACAGGTCTGGCACTAGCCTAATAAGAATTGCTCTCATGTCAAAACTGATTCAACAATCAATGGGGCTAAAATATGCTTACGCAAGCTAAAAATGATTTTATTTGCCTATTAATTGCCAAAACAAAATAGCAGCTCTTTGTCCCACCATGTTTTAAATGCAGGGGCATATTTGCTCAGAGAACTTATATTATTGAAACTTGTTAGCACATTTGCTAACTCAGAAGCAGAGAGCCTAACATTAGTGACATATAGCAGAATATAATTCGACTAGAGCAACATTTCATGGGAGATCCTGTAAACCTGAAACCTGTTATGTTAAAGTCCAAACAATCCTATCTTGTACTATTTAATATGAAAGGAGAAAGAACGCCATTTGTTATTATTCTGGCTTGAGGTTGAGCACAAAGAGACTTGACTCAATATATAAATTTAGCAGGGAGCCAAATGTAATTAAAAGTTTACAACTAAATGGCTAACAAGTCTGCCAAAGGCTTTATCCCTATCTAATGCCATAATTATGTCAGCAATACTTTTGTTTTTTGACTTGATGTAATAAACAAGTGTTTAGTGTTAGAGGCGGAGTCTCTGCCTTTTATGAATTTGGTCTGATCAGGCCCAACCAGAGTAGGTAACATTTTTCTAAGCCTAAATTGGAGAATCTTAGCCAGAATTAAGGAAACAGGGAGATATGAATCAAGATCTGTACAGACCTTCCCTTTTTTCTAAATCAAAATAATTGTCGCATCTAATAAATTATTGGGGCAGAAAAGATCTGTCTGAAGGTAACTGAATAAACCTAACAAAGATGATAAAAGATTAGGGGCACATTTTTTTTAAATAATAGCCATCAGGACCTGGGCTCTTATCACTGGGGAAACTCGCCATTACCCTCTGCAATTCTAGCAGTGTCATTGCTAATACCAGCGTGATAGTTTGCCTTTCAGCCAAGGAGCTTAATTTTTCTCCAATATGCAAACACTTTGTCCAGAGAGAATTCTCCTTTGTCTGAATCAAGTTCAGAAAAGTGAACCCTAACGATGTTGTTTATTTCAGTCAATATATGCATGGTCATGCCTGGTTTACTACGCAGTCCATAGTTTGATGTGTATTTCCCCTTAGTACTTTTGCTAAGAACAAGCCAGCCTCATTTCCATACTCATAAAACCCTTAAGTACCTTAATAATTTTTCAATGTGAATAATGCGTAGTCTGAAATTTCTCTCAGCCTTGCTGAAGGCTCATATGATTTGGTGGAACACCTTCAATTATGCAGGGCTTTGAAATTCCTGATGTTTTCCCACAGATCTTTCCTTCCACATTCTTACCTTTTTATTGTGACAGGAGTAACTAACGATCCTCCCCCCTCCAAATAATCTGGAGTGTCTCCCACAAAAGGGCAGGGCCTGTAGTACTGGGAGGAATGAACCAGCAAAAATTCCTTAACAGTGTTAGATATCCTGAGAACTTTCCAAACTCGTCCCAGAGACCGGAATTCTAAAGGACTTCTTGGGTCTCTGAGCCAATACCAGAAACCTCCAGGTGCAGCAGGGAAGTGACCATGCAGGCAGAAAGGAGCATTGGCCGTGCAGGGAGAAGAAGGAAGAAGAGTCTTGTCGGCCACATGACCAGAAGAAGCAGTAGCAGCATCAGCGCATGGGGCCAGGAGGAGAAGTCATCTTGGCCATGCCACCCAAAGTAGAAAGCTGCTGCTGGTGGGTTCAGGGCAGGAGAGAATTAGTGAGCATGTGTCAAAGAGTGTGTGTGTGTGTGTGTGTGTGTGAGTGGGTGTATTTGCGAGAGAATCTGAGTTTGTGTGAGTAGACATGTTTATTACCAAGTGTTTGTACCGTAAGTGGGAGAGTGAGTGCAGCAAAATGAGAGTGAGCAAGTGAACATGTGTGAGAATGATCATATATGTATATTAAGAGTGTGAACATATATGTTAGTGTGGGTGTATGACAGAAGAGGCATCCCCTCTCCCCCAACTAATTAATGCAGTCTCTAGGAAACATGACATCAAAAGTTCCCAAGTATGCAGATATCATACAGCAAAATTAATTATTCTCTCTCAAAGAAAGATTAAATCTCCAGCCTTTCCCTGACCCAGAAATATTGGATGTTTGGAAAGAAAGTACATCAGCCAAATCTACACTATTCAGCAGAGCAGAGGAACCCAGGAAAAGAAAATTGGTTCTTACCTGATAATTTTCATTCCTGTAGTACCACGGATCAGTCCAGACTCCTGGGTTTTGCCTCCCCACCACCAGATGGAGACAGAGAAAGTTGTATTACTCAGTATCAAAGCAGTGTGGCTCAACAAACTAACTATATACAGGAACCATAAACAGAACTGGATCATTAACCCCAATTGTGACCCTAACCCCCAAAAACTGGGTAACCAAAACTGATCTGCAGACCAGAATAAATCAACAGTAAATGAGTGCCCCATCTGTCACAGTTGAGCTGAAAGGCCTTGTCCACCAGCTCCCACTATCCGGGATCGAGAAGATGCCGACTTAGAAAATCCGCGTGAATGTTGTCGACTTCCGCAATGTGGGACGCTGCTATGCTGAGGAGATTCTGCTCCGCCCACGCGATTAACCATCGAGCTTCCAGCGCCACTGGCTGACGCCTCGTACCTCTCTGGTGATTGATATATGCGTCCGTGGTTGCATTGTCGGTCAGCACCCTGACCACTTTCCCCCTGCAAAGCGGGGAGAACGCCTCCAACACCAGTCGAACCGCTCTGGTTTCCAGACGATTGATGGACCACCGAGATTCTTCCGGGGACCAGCATCCCTCTACCGACTGCCGGAGACAAACTGCTCCCCAGCCGGAAAGACTGGCATCTGTAGTTACCACCGTCCAATCCAGTAAAACCAAGGGAACTCCCTAACTCAAATTGTCCGAAAAGAGCCACCAATCCAGACTGGAGTGAGCGGCCTCCGTCAGAGGCAATTTCAGGTGGAACTGTTCGGAAACCGGATTCCAGTGGGAAAGTAAGGCTGACTGTAAATGGCGCATGTGAGAGAAGGCCCATGGAACCAGTTCTAGAGTGGAAGTCATGGAACCCAGGACTTGCAAGTAGTCCCAGACTGTTGGAGAGCGCTTGTACAGTAAAATTCGCACCTGACCTTGCAACTTGGTAATGCGGTCGGGCATTAAGAAAACTCTCCCCTGTCGGGTGTTGAACAACGCACCCAAAAATGCCAACAACTGGGAAGGTGTTAGATGACTTTTTGAGAAGTTGACCACCCATCCTAGATTCTTAAGTACTTGCAGCACTCGCCAAACTGCGGCCTTGCAAAGCAGTTCCGACTTCGCCCGAATCAACCAATCGTCAAGTATGGGTGGACCAACCATCCTTCTCTGTGCAACTGGGCCGCTACCACCACCATTATCTTGGTGAACGTCCGGGTGCCGTAGCAAGACCATAAGGTAGTGCCTGAAAACTGGTAATGTCGACCCAGAATGGAAAATCTCAGGAACTTCTGATGATCCAGCCTGATCCCCATGTGCAGATATGCCTCCGTCAGATCCAGAGAAGTGAGAAATTCTCCCGGTCTCACTGAGGCAATGACTGACCTCAACGTCTCCATCCGGAAGTGTGGTATCCTCAGACACCTGTTGACGCACTTTAAGTCGAGTATGGGTCTGAAGGATCCTTCTCTCTTTGGCACGACGAAGTAAATGGAGTAGCAACCTCTCCGTTGAGCGCAGGAGGAACCGGGACAATAGCTCAGAGGTCGATAAAGCGCTGCAGCGTCTGTTTTACTGCTCGACGCTTTGTGGCATACCCGCACGAGGAGACCAGAAACTGAGGGCGAGGCTGGCGTACAAAATCTAAAGCGTAGCCATGTTTTATCACAGAGTACCCACTGATCTGTTGTGATTTTGGCCCATTCCTCGTAAAACAGGGACAATCTGCCTCCTACCATCGGAACCGAGGAATGGACCGGCCCATCATTGAGGAGACTTACCGACTGGCGTGGACTGAGAGATACCTGGTCTGCCGAATCATCTGCCACGAAAGGACTGAGGCCACGTCTGTTGCTGTTCTGTTGAAAAGTGGCCGTGGATGTCCTAGGCGCCCGAGAACGTTGACTTCCCCGAAACCGGGCACGAGAAGGAAAGGACCCCCTCGACCGTGGCCTGTCTTCCGGCAAGCGATGAACCTTATTCTCTCCCAGAGACTGGATCATATCCTCCAGTTCTTTTCCAAATAACAGCTTGCCCTTAAAAGGCAAAGAGCCCAGTCAAGACTTCGAGGAAGCATCCACCGACCAGTTCCGTAACCATAATAACCTACGGGCCGAAACCGCAGACACCATAGCCCTGGCCGACGTTTGCAGGAGATCATGCAGAGCGTCTGCACTATAAGCCACCACAGACTCAAGGCAGCCCGCCTGCAGAGCTTCCTCCTCCGAGGGAGATTCATTCGTAAGTAGTTGCTGTACCCATCGAAGTCCAGCTCTCAACCCAAAGTTGCTACACATTGCGGCTCGGACACCAAGTGCAGAGACCTAAAAAATCTTCTAAAGTAGCAATTCCAACTTTCGATCCTGCAGATCCTTCAGGGCCGTCGCCCCTGTGATTGGAATCGTGGTCCTTTTCGTCATTGCCGAAACTGCGGCATCCACTTTGGGAAACCGAAGAATCTCCAATGCCTCCTCAGGAAGTGAATAAAGCTTGTCCATCGCCTTAGTGACCTTCAACCCCAAATCTGGGGTGACCCATTCGCGAAAAAGGAGATCCGTGACCGAAAAATGAAATGGAAAAGAGGTAGGCGGACCCCTCAGACCCAATAACACTGGATCCATTGATCCCAAGCGAGATTCTTCCTGAGGAACGTCTATTCCCAATTCTTTCAAAATGGGAGGAACGAGAGGAAGCAGCTCCTCCTTTCTGAACAGATGAACAACCTTCAGATCATCGCCTTTGATGCCCTGAGAACCACGTGCAGCACTCTGCTGCTGGTCCCTGTCCCCCTCTACCCCCCTCGGGGGCTGGGACTGCAAATCCTGATCCTCTGGATCTGCAGTGTCTGAAGATGCGTCTGTGTCAACCTGCAGCATTCTAGCCCACAAGGGACGCTTCTCCCTAGGAGTCCCTGCGGGCCCCTGAGCTGTGGCCCTCTTCTGGGCCGTAGGAGGAGGATTTAAAGGCTCCAATTCCGGAATAGCGCATTTCTTACTGGCTTTCCGGGCCTTAAATGCTTTATGCATAACCAATACAAATTCAGAAGAAAAGGAGGAGTCAGAATCTACCGAATCGGTATCAGGAACATCTCCCTGTGTCGTGGGCTCTGCCGGCGCTCTAGATCTCAGCCTCAGAGCTGGCCGTTGTGGAGAAAGTTGCGGCGGGAGATTCCCCTCCCCCGCTGCAATCTGAGTCACCGCCGAGAAGGCACCCAAAATGGCACCGTTTCCCGCGTTCAGCGGGAAGGAACAGGGAGGAGGGATTGCTAGTTCCCCTACTGCCAGCGCTACCGACCGACTCCGGATAATGACTCCCCGACACCCGCTGAGGATCCCTCACTGCCGGGGAGGCAGGCGGAACAGAGTCCGTCTCGGGACAGGCGCGCCTGACCGGAGCCGCACACGCGGCATCAATACAAAAAAACTAAAGACCCCCCCAACAATCGGCAATAAACAGAAGAGCGATCAATATCAGCGCCCACACAGTCGCAGCAAAGAAACAACGGAGAGTGAAAAACAATTAAATCTTTTTTTTTTTAAACTTGCCGGTCTGCCGTGGTGGTCCTTGGCCGGTGATGCTGGGATGAGTGATCCGGGCTCCCCGATATCACCCGTGTCTGCTGCACCATGCAAAAGAGGGCTCTCAGTCCCTGCCGCCTCACACCAGGGGGGGATAGTCCCCTCAGGACTTGCCAACCCCCTGGGAGGGTGAAGCGCTCTCACTGGCAATCTTCTGAAAAAGGAACTGTTGAGATCCTAACCTTTTTTTTTTTTTTTTTACAAAAGCTTTATAATTGGGACAAACAGAAAAAGAAAAACCTAACTACTAAGTAATCTTACCCAGACTGTGAGTTTGGCACCCCTACCATCTGCTGGAGACAGAGTAATACTGGCAGACTGTGGGTGGCACCCGGGTATATATGGCAGAGTCTGTCACAACTTTCTCTGTCTCCATCTGCTGGTGGGGAGGCAAAACCCAGGAGTCTGGACTGATCCGGGTACGTACAGGGAAATAGTCTATACCAGTGGTTCTCTACCCAGTCCTCTGGACACATCTGGTCATTTGGGGTTTTGGGATATTAATGATGAATATGCATGACATAAATTTGCATAAGATGGGGGCATTATGGATACCTTGAAAATCTGACCGGTTGCATGTCCCAAAGAGTGGGTTAAGAAGCACTGGTTTATGCGACTGAAGGATGTCTCTCTGTCACAGAAAAATATGTAAACCCTACTCTGTGGGCCTCATTCTCTAAACATCCTACAGATCCAGACCTTTAATCAAAAAGTTAATGCCCTCTCCTTGGTACTGCCCTTGATGAGACTGACAGGATCGATCAAGTTTAGCATTAATACAGAAACATGGACCAAACGATCCACCCAGTCTGCCCAGTAAGGTTATGCCAGTATGCTTATCAGTTTCCCAGTCAGCCCTCCCCCATTCTTTCCCTTCAATCAGCAGTAGGAAGTCGGTCCTCTGTGCCAACCTTTTGTAAAAAATCATTATGTATTCACTATAACAAAGTTTTCAGGCAGAGAACTTTCTAGCCCTATGTAAGGCCTTTCTGGATCGCAATATAAGAATTTAAGGACTGCTCTACTGGGTCAGACTACGGGTCCTTCAAACCCAGTATCCTGTTTCCAACACTGGCCAAACTTGATTTTTGTATCAGAATTTGGGTTGGGGGCGATACAAGGGCATGTGAGGGCTGCCCCTGACTAGGTGAGGGTCTCACACCGAGTCCAATGATTATCCTTCCCTGCGACCTGAATCCATCACTTCTGGGACCCTCCTGTCTGTCTTTCATTGGAACAAAGGCCACAATAAGTACAAGGTCTGGAACACAATTATCTTTTACTAATGCAAGCCTCCTGCCCCCTCCCGGACTGGCGGGGGTACAATAAAGGTTTCCTACCTGGAACATGCTGGGCCTGCTGTCCACAAAAGGAGATAAACCTCCGGCTTCCTTTCGCTCCAGGTCACAAAGTACCTTTTTTTTTTTTTCTTAATACTCGATTCAAAAGTGTTTCATATCTCAGACACTGAAACATGAGTTGAAAAACCAGGAACAACTCACCTGCTCCTTATAACCTGGTGCCAGGCCGATGCAAAGAAAACCTAAACTTTGTGAGCCCATGAAAACTGCCCTGGGGAATGAAACTTGTGCTTCCTCACGAGGACACCCGGGCCCATCTCCACCCAGTGTCAAAGAAACCTCAAACCACCACCCTGAATTGGCAACACACGCCAGGCAGGCAGCCAATTCCTTCCTGCAGCCCTGTGGCCAGAGGATCGTGTAGCTGCATCAGCCAGAAAAGCTGCCCTGCTCTGTACTTACCTCCTCTATACGGCTGGGATTTTCCACATGCGGTGGGGGTCCCGCTGCAAGCAGTCAAAACCTGCAAGCCTGCCCCTTTCACAGTCCTTAAGCATTGCTAGCGCACCCAGGAACTTCATGCAGAGCACCATTCCCTCGAGCCAAGAAAGCCGGCTCTGTGCTACAGCAACCTCTGCCTGCTGCCCAATGCATATTTGATGACCACCATTATTCTCGTTTTCACTCATGAGCGGAGAAGGAAAGCTTCATATTTCCATATTTTTTTGTTCTGTAAATCTAAATTGTCATACATTTCACTCTGGCCTAAGGGGAGGCGCAGTCCATAAAATGAAAAATAAATATGAAGGAGCTGCTTAATTGGAAGGTTTCAAGTCTGAGGTGAAGTCTCAACAACTGGTCCTGCTCTATCAGAGCAAGAGGGAAGTGGAGGAAGAGGGGGCCAGACCATAGAAAGGTAGAAAAGCAGGATAATTTGACAGAGGGGTTTGTGTTTTTTGGTAACCAAGAGTCCCTATAGCAGGATGCTGTGCTCACAGAGCCACGATCCCATGCTATATCCTTATAAACCTTACAACGTAAGTTTGGCTTCAGTGGGTTCTGTGATGTTTCAAACACTTAACTGATATAAAAAAGCCAAAAGGATGACTTTTAAAAGATCCACATGACTCTGCAGTTGTGTGTATCAGTGGTCGAGGATGGAAGTCCGGGGTGACCAACTGCCAGTCTTAGCCAAAACAGATCGGATTTTCAGGATATCCATAATGAATATGCATGAGATAGCTATGCATGCATGCATATTAACTGTGGCTTTCCTGAAAACGAGACCCAGCGCAGCTGGCACCCCTGGGATTATTTTATATGCATCCACAATGTTCCAAGTGAATGCTCTGCTGCCAGGACAGAGAAACAGAGCCGACCAAATAATCTCAAACGTTGGAAGGGTGAAGAGTGCACAAATATCGGAAGCAGATCATCAGAAGACCAACTCTGAATAGCAACACAAGCTGCTCTGATCCTCGAAAGGGAACTTACCTCCCTTCTCAGGCGAATCCTTTTACCTTTTTACCTCTAACACATTTCAGAAATTTTCTAGGGTCTGCTATGGAAATGTAGGTCTGGTGCCATCTAATTGAAGGTCGCAGTAGTGGGAAATATACAAGTAAAGGTCCTTTCTTCTTGCCTCAGGACAGCTAATCAGTGGTCTGAAATACCCTTTTACTTATCTGGCACCTCAGGGTATAGGACAGTGTCCGTCAAAACTTCTCTGTCTCCCTCTGCTGGAGGGGAGGCAAAACCCAGGAGGCTGGACTGATCCAGGTACGTACAGGGAATACCCTTTTACTGAACTGGAGAAACTGACACTGTTAGGGTCCTGAAACCCTGCAAGGGAAAGATAAAGCGGTGTGAAGGAACTGCTTACTAGCACCGCTGTCATCGCTGATCCTACTGCCACCGACAGTGCAGGCTGCTGATCAAGGAGATGAGAGGCTGGCATCATGCACACAGTTTTACGAGTCGACGGGAACAGTGCAGCTTGCTCCCTTTTGGCCGCTGCCGCAGGAGAAGCTGGAAGCTTAGCTCCCCCTCCCTAGCCCAGCTGCACACTTTTTGGACCAGAGGATCTCTGGGCATTGTCTGGGTGCACCTTCACGCCCCCTCTTTATGCTTTGCTGCCAGAATCCCCACTGAAAGAGACTTGATAAAAGCCTGCTGGAACCGTTTCCTGCCACACAAAGGATCAAGCCCCTGGCACTTGCCACTTTTAGCTACGTAGGTTAAAGAATAGGGATGCGCATGTACATTTTTTACTAAATGTACATGCGCATCCCTATTCTTTAACCTACATCCCTATATAAAGTGAAAGAAAAAGGAAGGGAAGGGATAAGGTTCCCCTCCCCACCAAAGCAAAGCCCTAGTGTTGCTGAAATAAAACCACCGCCCTCCCCTTTGTTACAGGGCCAGAGGGCATAGCGCAGGGATGGCCAACGCCGGTGCTCGAGCACCACAACGAGGCCAGGTTTGCGGCATCGGAGGCAGAGCATGCAAATCTCTCTCCTGCACGTTCACGGTGGAGATCCTGCGGAGCTGACCACCCCTGACGCACAGCACTTTCACATCCGCAGAGGTCACTACAGATCACTCCTGCCCCATCTGGGCTACTGGACGCCCACGCCTGGGTTGAACTCCAGCAGGGTGGGAGGGGATGATTATTTTATTTTGGTGACATTCTGGGCAGGAGCTGCAGCCGAGGGCCAGGGCTGCATTATGAAACAAAACACTCAAGGAATTGGGTTGGGTCTTTTTGTTTTCAAAAGGACACGGAGCAATACAGAGAGTTGTGTTACTTTTTTTTATTTCACCTGCAGCTGAATGCATGCCCCTATTAAAATAACATTCGCCGGTGCAGTATTTTTCTGTTTCACAAATGACATTTACTGTAGGAAACGAGAGGCCTGCTGGGGGTGTTGCCCTAATCTATGACTCTTCCAAAACATGACTGCTCTTAGGGCACAGCAGCCTAGGAAACTTAGAAATAACGCAAACGGTATGCGCACCCCTAACCGAAGGATGCAGATTTTGTTTCCACTTTGGAAAATAACAGAATTGTTCTCTAAAGGATTTTGATCCTGGCTTTTCACTTGATTTTTTTTTTTTAATTAGAATGAATCCACTATTTCTCCCAAAGCATGTTTTAACAAAATGACAACTGTAGGTTTCAGCACCTGCCAAATTCTTCAATGAAAGTGAACCTTGCCGTCGCCTTAAGCTGGACAGATCCTTGACCATAGGGAGCATCTTTCTGAAAATACTAACTTGGTTTGCAAAAGTCGCTGCTGAAAATTGGAAAAGAAATCCCTCCCCCACCCGCCGAGATAAAAAGAATTTGCAGACTTCTGTTTGTCTAAGTGGGCCCCGCTGCCAGGAACAATGTTTAATGCAAAAAGACATGCAGAGATGCAACGCGCAGGGAGCGGTCGCCAGGCTGCCAGCGAGAATCGCCTTTTTACGGGGCCACACGAACGAAGAAACGGTGCCAGATTTCAGGAAACACCCAAGAGAGATTCTAAACCTCAGGGCAGCCTTTAGCTTCCGCTCTTTCATCATCTTCGAGCTTCATGGAAGCTCCTGTCTTGTAGGGGGATTTGGGCTGTTACAGGATCATCCTAAAAAGCAGGCAGCACGGGCTCCCACGCATTATTTCTTCACAATCTGGATGACGTCTTCGTGCTCTATCACATGGGTCAGTCCGACTCTTTGGGGGCTGTATTTTGTGCTTGTGCCCTTGAGAAAGAGAGAGAGGGAGAGATCATCATCATCATCACATTCTGCAGCAGAGCACTTAGTCAATTCTTTGTCAAAATGGCATCATTGGATTTTTTTTCTATGCATGAATAATGCAAAAAAGGAAAAGGCGGCTTAAATAAAAGCGTCAGGAAAGGAGAAATATGAGGGCTGCAGCCTTGATTGACGTTACTGCTCACATACTTCAAACATATGCTAATTCAACCCCTCTGTGTTAAAACAAACATGAAACCAACAGTGCTTTGCTTTACTTACCCACACCAGGGCATATTTGAACTGGCTGGCTAGTGACCGGTGAATTCGGTGGCACTGCGGTAAAACACACACAAACCTCAAATGGTAAGACACAGACAACAGACTTTCCGCATAACACCACTGCTGTCCCTCTCGGCCAGTCCTGGCAGGGGCAGGGATTTACCGCCCAAAGGTGTTTTTCCAAAGCACAGCGGAGCTATCTGCAGAAGAGCAGCTGCTTGCGATGATGTCCCACCAAAACCCCCAGCTGGGATCTAGGAAGCACCGTTTTCTGCTCCTTATAACGCCTCTTCTAAACTCAAATTGGAATAAGCTGAACAGATGGAACGTGAAACTATACCAGAAATTCATAAAAGCAGTAAACAGTGAGAAGAGGCCCTGGCGTTCGAAACGGTCATTCAGATAAATGAAGGAGGTCACACCAAGTGCCTTTCTGCTTGAAGAAAATGAATACAATCTGTAAAGGGTGTGGGCATCCTTTAACCTATGTGTAGGCTAAATATGTCCTCAACCATCTTAGAGAATATATTTATGCATGCGAGTAGCTCGGTGTCAGCACATTGTCTGATTCAGTGAAGCAGTACATCTCCCGCAGGCAGGAAACATATCGCTTCAAGAACTAATCATGGCACATCTTGGTCTCACCACATGCTCTACAGATGCCCCTCTTCGTAGGATGATGGCGTCTGTAAAGTCCGGTCTCTCTGCAGAGCAAGGAAAAGAACAAAACAGATAACTGTACTTTCCAAAAGCCAGCACATCCGGTTTTTATCCATTATTCTTGTGCTAAGCCTTGTTCACTTCCAGCAACATCCACCTGGCTCCCTCCCAAATCTGGCCCTGTCACTGTGCCTTCCTAGCTATGCCTTAAGATATCAGATGCTCGCTTTCCACAGATCCTTGCATTTGTACCATGGATCAGCACCCACTCCTCATCTGTAGAAGACCTTTTTTTTCTTTGCAACATACTGAACCACATGAAGACAACAAACCAAGGTTATAAAGAAACATCCACGCACGATCAGTGATAAACCCCCATTCAGATACAGCAGGTCCCTTCACATCAATCCCCTCTCCTCCCAACAATGACAAGGCATACAATCAGGAACAGGGGGCACCATAGGCATTGTTTGGAAGCCTTTTCAGGTATGGTCACAACAGCAGGGAATTTCTCTATCCTGTTATATTTAACGGCAGTCACCTTATTGAGATAATAAAGTCTTGTATTGCAATAAACCAAGTGAGGGCGCTTGCAGGGCTTCTTCAGACAGTGAGTGCAGAGGATTCAGCACTGCTCCCAACACCCACGTGGAACCACCTCCAATCGCAGCTTGTGCTGCCTGCTCACCACTGCTGCCATGTGAAGGGTGGGCCTGCAGGCACAGCTACGTTATAATAGTGGCTAACACTATTTCTCTGTAAAGCGGCTTCAGCTGTTATGGCCTTGCTTTTAAGGAAAACACGTCATGAAGAAAGATAAACAATATTTTTGGGGTTTGGAAAAAAAAAAACTGCGGGCGATACATTTGCACCTTGCTGTGTGACAGGGGATCCCTTCTGTCTAAACTTTATCTTCAGTTGTAGAAATCTGGATTGTATAAAAAGCAAGTGATCAACCGTGGGTACCGGGAGCTTGACACTCTGCATTGGTGAAGTCTATATTTATGTGGCTATTTCCTGTATAAAACCTTCAACCCTAACGTACGATGCTGCTCCAGGGCTGTGAGGCAGAAACCAGCCCCAGGTTAAGCAGCAGCGCGTGCTGAGACGGATCTGCCGGTGGCAGTGCCGCCTGCCGCTATCCAGCACTGTGGGGATCAAAGCTGCTGCAAAACACAGAGCCCGAGAGAAGCCAGCTCTACCTGGGCTGAACGCCCAAAGGACAAGGAAGAAACCGGCAGAGCCAATTTAAAAACTTGTGGGAAAAGTCAGTAGAATTATAAGTTTTGGAAGTCAAAAAATATTCCACTCATTTGGACGTATTCTCATGTTTTAGAGATGAAAAGAAGGCGACCCCAAATTTGAGGAAGGAAAGAGAAAATGTTGACAATAACTTGACTTTCAGCCTCTGCCGGATGTGTCCAAGGCCCACGGCTCTGCCCTCCAGGCCAGTCCCACCCTCTCCACATAGGAACCTTCCTTACGTCCTCTCTTCTTAGTGTAGATACAGGTCAGGGCCAAGTATTCCCACAGCATCTCCAGCAAGAATTCCAAGTTCAGCTTCATCCCGCAGCTGCAGAAAGGGGGGGGAAAAAAAATAGCAGTTAAAGTCTGCAAAAAGGGCCACTTCTGGCTACTACAGGCCCTACTTCTGCCTGCCACGTCTTGTATGGCAGAACTCCAGCTCTGTCATGGAAACTGGAAGCAAGCAAGGCAAACCCCAAACCACATCTAGTCAGGTCGCTTACTTCTCCAACGAAAAAAAAGCTCCACCGCAGGACTCTCACCTGATCACCACACTGTGGGGTCTCCTAGCCAGGCGATCCACCTCCTCCATAGAGATCTGATCAACCTTATTATAAACCTACAGCAAAGGTGGAGAAGACCAGCGGGTTAGATAGCAAGAAATCACATCTAGAAATTCTGATCAGCTTCTCAGCTCAAGGTTCGTACATTTCAGCTGTTTTCTCTTGGCATAAAGTTTTGTTCTGATGTTTGATTCCTTTCCCTGATCAATGAAGGTAATTTTCCATGGCTTTGACAGGTATGAATACAGTTGCCAATAGCCGGTTTCTTGTTTGTGGGACATTAATGGCCCCCATCCATCCTGATCACTACCTCTCAAAAGG
Source organism: Rhinatrema bivittatum (assembly GCF_901001135.1). Taxonomy (NCBI): domain Eukaryota; kingdom Metazoa; phylum Chordata; class Amphibia; order Gymnophiona; family Rhinatrematidae; genus Rhinatrema; species Rhinatrema bivittatum. The sequence goes on from NC_042628.1 coordinate 6,701,875, forward strand.
CATTATACTTGGGCATGACTCCCTGGGACAGTGAGTAAGCGGATGATGAATGAAGGAGGACAGAAGTCCAGGAACAAGGCAGACACGGGCAAGTATCAGGAATTTTAATATTCTTTCCAACTGCAAAATGCCAGCTTTACAGGTTGGTGGCACAAGAAGTCATATGTTCTCCTGAGCCGAGACCGTACATGCAAACAAAGACGACTCCAGGAACTCCCCGACACGGAAACTGGAATATAAAATGCACTGGACCCAGCCCAGAAACACGACGGCAGAAAGATCCTATGGACTATGTAGTCCCTCCCCATCCCTCGGAGATCCCCTGTGCGTCTTCCAGGCCTCCTGGTACTTACATAGAGACACGGCATGTAGACTCTGTTCCCAACAATCACATCGATAAAGTCATCAGGACTGCAGTCTTCTCGAAACAGGACTTCCGCATTAAAGATTTCTGAGGTGAGCAGGGTTAAAGAGCACAACCAAAATGCTACCAAGCACTTCCTGAGGACCCTGCCGAAACGTTGCTCTGAATGTTAGGGGATCTGCTGTTTCTTTCCTTTTGTTCTGTGCGCGTTACATTTTTTGGCGTGCACTAAACATTCTGGTGCATGGTAAAGCTTTTAACGCATACTGAAAAGTTGTAATGCACACAGTGAACCCGTTTCAGTGAACCTTTCCAAGTGTCACCTATTTGGAATGATGGGGCTTCCAAAATGTGCAGCCAATATTTGGGAAGTAGGTTAAAGATGACACTTGGAAAGGTAAGGCCATTCTCCCCAGGCCCTCTTTTCATATTACACACATACAGATACATACGTAGGGCATTGTTTGCTGCTATCGGAGAATGAGATGCAGTATTGGTTCAGGCTAATGTACTTGCTTAAGCCCAGATATGATGTTAAGTCTGAAACAATGTAAGAGAATTCGTTTTCAACCCAAAATCCAACAGCCTAAACAGAACGACTGCAGCTCGGACGAGTACTCGCCTAGAAAGGTCTGGGTGGCAGGATACTGTATTCGTGGAGGATAAGCTGTACGAGTTTCTCCGAGCACTGAGTAAGGGGGAGGGTGGAGTTGAAGGACATTCCCCCTCCTTTCTTTGGCTGTAAGAGAAGGAAACTATTCTTTAGGAAGCACAATACAGACTGGGTCTGATACTCAAAAGGCACGGAGGAAACTCCTTGCAGAAAAACAGGATCTTTAACCACTTCTTGCTGATAAGACTTGTGGAACTTGGCAAGGCAAACTTACTACATAAGAGAAAGAGAGACGTTTTTACCTTAAAATAGATATTTGGTTTTGATTTATTCAACCGAATTCCTACTGACTCCAATTCCTTTTCCAGTAAGGCCCTGCACAGATGTACAAAATGGATTCTAGTTATGAAGCAACTCATAAACAAGAGCCGAGTGACAGTGAAATCCAGCCACTAACACCTAAGACACTGGAATTAAAATGTAGGCTTCCTGTCTAAAGGTTGGCAGGGGTCCGGCATGGACATATTCAGTCCTGGAAAGGGAAGGAAGAGGGATGCCACGGTTGGCAAGTCTTGGAGAATGTGTGTGAGGCCCGGGCAGACCATCTCTCGGAGGCAGAGCTTGTATATAAAAGGGAAAACGGTGGAGAACAAAATAAAAAAAGTGATTTCAGTCTGAACAGGTTCACTGTACTTAGCTGTGCCTAATGAAATGAGCCCCTTCTGGCCTGCCCTCACTTACCTCTGTACTTCACCCTTCGTAGCATCTAACATCATAATGACAACATCAGCAGTCCTGGCCACGGCTATCACCTGACGACCTCTGCCTTTACCTGCAGGAGAAGGAGAGGCAGCACTCACGATGCGGACCAGCCACAAACTCAAGTTGCCAGAAAAAAAAAAAAGCTGAACAATTGAACCACACTTCCATTTTTTAATCATTCGTTTGATGCCCCTCTATATACCAGAAAGCAAAAGGTGGGCGGGCATTACGTGTCTTACCACAGGAGCAAGACAACTGACAGAACGGTAGGAATCGCAGAGCTCACGGATCCTGGAAACTGCATCGCATTTCCCAAAATGTATCTTACTCCTTCAGCCAAGTCTTCTTCTCAGATAGGTCCCCTTCCCATTAACAAAAGGATATCTAGGCCATTAGCTAAGAATTAAAGGGAAAATAACCTTGAGCAGCTCCTTCAATGATCCCAGGGAGATCCAACAGCTGAATATTGGCGCCTTTGTACTGAGAAGAACAGAAAGAGAGAAAAGAGAGAGAAATGGCAGAGTCCCAGCTCATTCCATTCTAATCAACAACTCACAAAAATGTCCATAAAACCATGGGTAACTCACATGCAAGAACAGTACAAGTCTGTTTGGCCCGGATGAAAGGAGTATAGCTCCCAAAAGCCTTGAGTTAGTCCAATAAAAAGGTATCACTAATATATTTTTTGTTGACTTATTCTACGCAAAAGCATAAGAGCCTCCCTTCCAGAGCATCTACAAAACTACAATCAATTCCCTCTCCTTTATTTGAACTTTATGACTCCATACTGAAGGCTGGTGATAGCCTCCACACCGCTGGCAATAAAGATAAAAACAGGTTTCTTCTGAAGGTTGCACAGACCAGGGAGCGCAGAAGACTTCTAATGGCGGTGCTGGACACACATCACACTGTGCAAAACCCAGCAGGAAAAGTGTCAGGAGCCTGGCCCACGGCTGCTGTCTGCTCTCTCATTTGTGACAGTTCTGTGAGCAACTTCCAAACTCACAGGCCGGCACTTCTTGCAATGCACAGGATCAGAAGGTAGAAGTGCCAGCCTGCAAGTTTTGAATCTGCTAGCGGTGCTGGCACAGATGAGAGACAGCAGTCAGCAGGCATGGGACGGGCTCCTGCCACTCAGTCACCTGATGCAGAGGGGAACGGATACCAGGAAAGGGGAGAGGGAGCAAAAAGCAGGGGAGAACGGCAGGGGGATGAATGCTGAGGAAAGGGAGAGAAGAAGCAGGAAGATGGATGCTGCTGAAGAGAGAAATGAAGGGTTGGTGGAGGCAAAGGGTAAGACTGGGAAATAGAGAAATTACTTACCTGATAATTTTGTTTTCTTTAGTGTAGGCAGATGGACTCGGGACCAATGGGTTTATGCTCCCCTGCCAGCAGATGGAGACAGAGTCAGGTTTCAAAGCTGCCGTCACCCTAGATTCACCCCTGCAGTGACCTCAGCCTCCAGTATTCTCTTCAAAAACCACTGTTACGGATAACCGTAACTGTCCTCAATCAACCGTAAACAGTGAACTTCAGTAAGAATATAGGTACCCTAACCTAGGGACTGGATGAACACTTACCCGTGATCGCTTGGATTCGAGGCCCACGCCACAGAAGAACCCATGGCACCGTTCTTGGGCAGCCGTGGGCGGGATGCTGAGTCCATCTGTCTACACTAAGGAAAATGAAATTATCAGGTAAGTAATTTCTCCATTTCCTAGCTTGTAGCCAGGACGACTCAGGACCAAAGGGATGTACAAAAGCTACTCCTGATCGGGGCAGGAGGCTGCCTGCAGTCCGTCAATGCCACCCGTGCAAAGGATGCATCCTCTCGGGCCTGTACTTCCAGGCGATAGAACCTGGAGAAGTTGTGAAGGAGGACTACGTCACTGCTCGGCAGATGTCGATGAGAGACAGCAGTCTAACTTCCGCCCATGAGACTGCCTGAGCCCTAGTGGAACGCACTCTCATCTGAGAAGGTAACGGCTTTCCAGCCTCTACGCAGGCTCCCGTGACCACCTCCTTAATCCAGCGAACTATGGTAGCCCAAGAAGCTGGTTCACCCTGCTTCCTTCTGCCACGTAGAACAAACAGGCGGTCCGTCTTTCAGACTGGTTCCGAGACTTCCAGATACCAAACTAAAAGTCTCGACATCCAAATGATGGAGGAGAAGATAATCCTCCACGTCCTTGAGTTTATCTAGGGACGGCAACAAAATGGACCGATTCAAATGAAACTCTAGACTACTTTGGGCAAGAAGGATGGGACATTAAGTAGCTGTAACGCCCCTGGACTAATCCGGAGGAACGGTTCCCAGCACAATGCCTGCAGTTCAGAGACGCAATGTGCCGAGCCTATAACCACCAGGAACACAGTCTTTAAGGTCAATAAGCGCAAGGAAAGAGTGCGCAGTGGCCGAAATGAAGGACCTGCCAAGAATTCCAGTACTAAATTGAGATTCCACAAGGGGGTCAGTAACCATAAGGGAGGTCAAAGATGCTTCACTCTCTTCAGAAAATGGGCCATGTCAGGATGGGCCAACAGGTAGGCCCCCATTCATTTTACCCCTGAAACAGGAGAGCTAACTGTACATTCAAGAAGTTAAGGGCCAAACCTTTATACAAACCGTCCTGCAAAAATTCCAGAATAAGTGGGACTTTGACCACTCAAGGGTTGACACTGGTTCTTCGAACCAGGCCTCAAATACTCTCCAGATCCGACATACGCTAGGGATGTGGAGAACTTCTGAGCGGAGTAGTAATGGGACAATTATCGCTGCAGAATATCCTTGCTTCATCAGACGAGCCTTCACAAGAGCCAGACCATAAGACAGAATTGAGTCGGGTCCTTGTGAAGGACCAGTCCCTGCTGTAACAGGTTCCTGTGCAGTGGGAGGCACAGGGGATTCTCTGCCAGAAGTCTCCGTATGTCCACATACCATAAACACCTGGGCCAATCCAAAGCTACCAGTAGTTCGATTCTGCGAATGACCCTGCCCAGCAGGGGCCATGGAGGGAAGGCATATAGCAACTCATCTTCTGGCCAGATATGGACAAAAGTGTTGATTCCCAGGGACCATGGATCTCTTCTGCGACTGAAGAATCGAGGAACCTTCGCATTGTAGGATGCAGTCTGCAGGTCGATTGACATTGTGTAACATTGTGTAACTACAGCAAGGGTTATTTTTCCCTATATGCAACACCTTGCACTTGTCCACATTAAATTTCATCTGCCATTTGGATGCCCAATCTTCCAGTCTGGCAAGGTCCTCCTGAAATGTATCACAGTCTGCTTGTGAATTAACTACTCTGAATAATTTTGTATCATCCGCAAATTTGATTATCTCACTCAACGTATTCCTTTCCAGATCATTTATAAATATATTGAAAAGCACCGGTCCAAGTACAGATCCCCGAGGCACTCCACTGTTTACCCTTTTCCACTGAGAAAATTGTCCATTTAATCCTACTCTCTGTTTCCTGCCTTTTAACCAGTTTGTAATCCACGAAAGGACATCGCCTCCTATCCCATGACTTTAGTTTTTGTAGAAGCCTCTCATGAGGAACTTTGTCAAACACCTTCTGAAAATCCAAATACACTACATCTACCGGTTCACCTTTATCCACATGTTTATTAACCCCCTCAAAATAATGAAGCAGATTTGTTAGGCAAGACTTCCCTTGGGTAAATCCATGCTGACTGTGTTCCATTAAACCATGTCTTTCTATATGCTCTGTGATTTTCATCTTTAGATCATGCGCATCTTTTAAGGCTGCTCCGCCTTCCATTGGATAGTTACTCATTTAGGGACGGCATCCACTATAGGAAAAGCAAATGTTCCCTTACCGCTGGTCCAGAGGGTATAGAGCTTCCAACGCTCAGCCCCCTTTAAAACTTGCTTCTGGGGCATCCCATTCCAGGGAACTGAAGCAAACTAACCTCCGGGACCTGCCTTCACCTCTTAAGTCGATCGGGAAACGTCGGCACCCAGGAGAGCAGAGAGCACGGCCGGGCCATCTCCCCCCTTTTTGTTCTCTTTTTTTTTTTTTAAACTTTAACAGAAGAACAAAACAGACAAGCTATACTTCCCTATAGAATGGCAGAGATTTAGAAGAAATTGTGCTGGGAGGGGAGGGAGCCAGACCACTGACTGTCACCCCCAGTGCGCCAGCCTGAGCAATTTTAGGGTCCCCAACCCCTGCTTGCTGCAGCCTGCTACCAGGAAGGATGGTCCCACCAGGGCCTACAAACTTCCTGAGAAGCACAGTGCTCTTCTAAAAATCATAACTCCCAAGGGAAATCTCTTGGACTTCTTAAAGTTCCTTTTTTTGGTCAGGACTGCAGGTTTTGCATCACCTCCATCTGCTGGAGACAGAGAAATACTAAGGAGCTGCTGGTGGCACAGTGGGTTAACAGGTGGTCCCTGCGAAACTTTCTCTGACTCCATCTGCTGGAAGGGAGGCAAAACCCAGGAGTCTGGACTGATCTGGGTACGTACAGAGAACACGCGCTTTCAAAGTTGTACGTGTAGGGACGCGTCCGACGTTATGCGCACATCGCGTGCACAGAGCCAACGCACTGTGCACACTGATGACCTATGGAGGGAAATACAGCACACACACGTGTAAGATGTCGCCACTGCGGCCTACCACGCAGTGTGCCAACCAAGCCTGCTCAACCCGCTCGGAAGCCCAATACCCCTTACCCCAAATGGAAGTAGTAATGTCGTTGGTATAGCGCGCCAAGCACGGAGACCAAGGGGAGCCCTACCGAAGCTCCCTCTGATCGTCTTTGAATCAGGAGGTAATCTTCCTTTTGATTTTTTTTCTACTTACCTGGGCTCAGCGCTTACAGAAGTACAGAGACAGTATCTGACTCCGGGGGTGGGGGGGTGGAGAGGCCTTTGGCAGTCACCACTGCGCACAGCTTCCTGCACTCCCTGCCTTTCAGCTGCTTAAGCAGCAAAGTCCACACCGGGAACCGGACCAAGGCAAACCTGTGAGGGATCTCAGAAATCACCTCAGGAATTCTCAACTGGGGGAAGGGACCTTTAGGTATCACCGCAGGAGAGCGGGGGCTCAATTTTCCTTCAATTTAGAAAGTAGAATTTCTCCTTCCAAAAAGTACAACAATCCCTATAGGGAGAAGTACGTCCATCTGCTGGAGACAGAGAATACTGGCGAGATGAGGTCACTGCAAGGGCAAATTTATTTCTTTAAATGTTTTATATACTGTCACTCCATGTGAGAATCACTAGTTCATAATGGTTTTTACAGTTAAAACATACAAAATATAATGTGTGTTGCAAAGTGGATAAGCATTCATAAAAACAGAAATACAAAAGGTAGATATGAAGACAGAGCTGGATTATAGGGTTTGCAAGGAGGGGTAATTTTACAAGATATATATAGATTATCTGAGTCATGGGGAACTGAGTGTTTCTGTCAAGTGGAAGGCATTTTTAAATAGCCAACGTTTTAGGTCGCTTTTGAATTTCTTTTTATCTGTTAACATTCGAAGTTCTTCTGGCTTGGACTTCCAAAGTATATGACTGTGACATCAGCTTTGCAACCTGTCTCCATCTGCTGGCAGGGGAGCATAACCCATTGGTCCTGCGTCCATCTGACTACACAGAAGCATTATGTGGATGAGGGATGGTGTGCAGAAGAAAGAAAGATAAAGCAGAGGGGTAGGTGAAAACCGAAAGATATCCCAAAGCAAAGAATGTCAAGCAGTGTTGTCTGAATATTCAAGAAGGCTCCCCACACAGTAAAAATACTACTAGCAGCAATTTATGGGTTTTACAGTTGCTTGGTTTTTATTGATTTTAATTACTACTACTCTTATCATAAAGCTTGGGGGGTAACTACACAAAGCGGCAGTTACTACCCTCGAGAGAACCATGAGGGTATCCTGCATGGAGCAGCAGTTACTACCCTTGAGAGAAACATGGGGGTATCCTGCATGGAGCAGCAGTTACTACCCTTGAGAGAAACATGGGGGTATCCTGCATGGAGCAGCATTTACTTGCTGGGCAGACTGGATGGACCATTTGGTCCTTTTCTGCCATCATTATTATGTGAGACAAATTAGGGACAAGTGAGAAGAGGTGGAAGTTGAGAAGAGAAAAAGGGGACAGAATGAGGAGGGAGAACAGATTTTTTTTTCCCGTACTCCAAAATCAAATCGGGTGAAATGTTGTCTACATCTGTAATCTCTCTCTTTCAGCATATATTCTAAGCCAGTTTTAATGAAACGACAAAGGCTGACTGCTTCATGAATAACTCCTGCTTCCAGTCCCGGGATGTGCATGCCCTCATTCATTGGGTTTATCCACGTGGCAGCGTTAGGTCTCTCCTGGGAGACTGTGTGGGAGGCGGCATTTTGCATTGAAAGTGAAGTACCCAAAATTCACCAACGCACTCCAGATATGCCTTTGCCATTTAATCCCGTCTTTCAGTCCTGGGATAAATACATTTACCAATGCTCCCTGTCAGGACATGTGCGAGTGCACAGGTGGAAGATGTCCCCCTTGGCTTGTGCAGTTTGAAACCCCTTCTCTCTGCTGTTTCTAGCACAGCATCTATTTATTATGTCCTCCATGACCTTGTGAGTGCTATACATTCCTAACAAGACATTAGGGGAGAAATTTTAGCGACAATATCTGCTATAGAAAATAAATTACAGAATATTTGCTTTGCTTTTCTTTAAATCATAATCGTAGAGACATCCTAGAATTGGTGCTCACTTTGCTGTTTCTGAATAATCTACGCAAGAATTCAAATGGTGCCAACACCACAGACTTACTTCAATGACACCTGGAATACAGGTCAATGTTGTGAATTCATAGGAGGCAGCTTCACTGGCAGTAGATGTCATTAAACTCAGAAAAGTGGACTAAAAGACAAGATACCAACACGGATCACATTTTCAAAAATCCTTGTTACCCTTTTATTTATAAAATTTCTATTTTGCCTATAGCAGTCAGACTGTGCTAAGCGGATTACAATACATTTACAATAAAAAAACCAATTCATGACATACATTAAACATTTAAAACAGCTTCAGTTCTCTATCATCTCCTCCCTGACAAGACAAGAAAAGTGAGTCAGTGATTATTAAGTCAGTTATAGAGCATGAAAGGATGACACTAAATACAAAAAAATTGAAAGCACAGAGAAAAAAAATGCCACCTACACATAAACCAGGATTTTTATTTGCAGTTTACTATCAAACAAATCATTGCCAGCAACTTTACAAGGATCATCAGGTTACAGCTCAGCTTTCATCCTGCCTGAAGGGCAGACCTAATAACAAACTACAGGGACCTCATATGGTGGATGTGTGTGTGGTTTTACCAATGACAAACCTAATTACAGGGCACAGCCACCACCTGCCCAGCAACCTAAGTGGTTCTACCAGTATCTTTTTTTTTTAGTTTTTTTTAAACTAGCACCATTTGGCATCCTGCTAGGAAGACGACCACAACTGACAGGATATGTGTTTCAAGCTAGCATGAATGATGTCCTTAAAGCAGCAAGGCCTCCTCCTTGTGTCAGAGAGGCAGCGCTTAAGTACATAAGAAATTGCCATGCTGTGTCAGACCAAGATCCATCAAGCCCAGCATCCTGTTTCCAACAGAGGCCAAACCAGGCCACAAGAACCTGGCAATTACCCAAACACTAAGAAGATCCCAAGTAAACTTGATTAATAGCCGTTAATGGACTTCTCCTCCAAGAACTTATCCAAACCTTTTTTGAACCCAGCTACACTGACTGCACTAACCACATCCTCTGGCAACAAGTTCCAGAGCTTAATTGTGTGTTGAGTGAAAAAGAATTTCATCTGATTAGTCTTAAATGTGCTACTTGCTAACTTCATGGAATGCCCCCTAGTCCTTTTATTAACTGAAAGTGTAAATAACTGATTCACTTCTACTCTTTCAAGACCTCTCATGATTTTAAAGACCTCTATCATATTCCCCCCTCAGCCATCTCTTCTCCAAACTGAACAGCCCTAACCTCTTCAGCCTTTCCTCATAGGGAAGCTGATCCATCCCCTTTATCATTTAGTCGCCCTTCTCTATTTAAAAGATTTTACACCCACCCTTCCAAAGTTCAGAGCATCATGTTTAAATATATATATATTCAAAAAGAAATGTCATAGAAAAATGCTATAACTCAGATGACAGAATTAAAAACCATCCAGAAAAGATGCATCTTTAATGCCTTCCTAAAGAATTTAGGATCTGTGATAGATTGTATATCTCTGGGACCAGCTGTCAAGAAAGAGCGCTCTCTAGTTTCATCAAGGAAATTAGCAAAGAGTGCGAGAATAGCTAGGGTAGTTCCTTCTAAAACTGTCTCAGAAAAATACAACTTAAACAAGGAACCAAGAAAATAACTGAATGGTCTATGGGCTCCCCCATACTCCTCACCTTGCCTCAAGTAATCAAATTGATTCTTTTGCAGAGGCTCCCAATCAGTGGATGGGTGTAATGCAAAGAAAAGAAGGGTGACACTAGCTGAAAGGCAATTTTCTCAGATCCTTGATATTCAGCAGGGATTGCAGAATTTTCTAAAACAGGAGTTTAGAAAAAGTTCACCACCCTTATTACAGGAAGAACTACTGTCCAACTTGCAGTGAATGGTTATATTTGCAGAAGTCAGAAGTCCCTGCAATTCTCATGTTCCCTCTTGGAGATATGTGAACTTTAAGCTGAATGAAAGCAAAGCCCTGAGCTGCCGAGATAAACTGCCAGGTTACAGGGGGGGGGGGTGTTAGAATGATCACTGACCTTACCCACGGAAGGAAAGCCAATCAGTGCTACGCGGGCATCTCCGGATTTCATTACATCAAAACCTTCTCCTTTGCCGGCAGAAGACTTGGAGGGCTCAAGTAGCTGCGCTCTGTACTTTGCAAGTTTTGCCTTTAGCAAACCAAGATGGTATTCGGTAGCTTGAACATGGGACAGAGAGTTAATGTCACATAGGAACTGGTTTGATTATGTCAATTTTCAATCACTAAGGAAAATGCTGTTCTGCACATGACAGCCAGTCTGAAGTCTATTATGTGTGTACATAATAACTAGTTTACCAAATATTACTGTAGTGACTTTAACAGCACCTATTACTCCACCTTTCAGATTTTACGTCTTATCCCTGGTTCCCGCCACTTATTTTTGTCTCGTTTGCCCGGCGATCCACAGAGCAAAGTCTCTCTCTTGTGTGTACTCAGCCTTGTACAGCTGTACAGACGTTTGGCAGTAGTAAAGAGCAATAAGCAGGGACTCAAATAAAATTCTTTATATAGGACTAGCGCTTGAAAAAGAAATCAATAAAGCTATTACCCGGAATCACAATTCTACATTTTTACAGCAACTTCTCAGCCCATAGCAGTGGCGCAAGGACCCGTGCGGCTTGCAATGCCCAGGGATGGAGGCCTCTCTCCCTCACTGAAGCACCAGACTGTTCCGGCAAGGAGCCGGACATTTCAACCGAATGAGCTCCCGGGCATCCCATCCCCCCTCACCTTTATTTTTCTGGGTGCGAGCGATTTCCTTCTCGATCTCGGAGATTTTCTCCAGGATGCCCATGGCTGGTGCGGGGAGAGCGCCGGGCTCCGAGCTAAGGGAAAGACAGGGGACGAGGAGGAGGAGCAGACCGGCGAGGCGCCAGGTCCCTCTCACGCCCGTCACCGGAAGGGAAACACGGCCCATGCGCGACAGTTCCGGGCGCTGAGAACGCCGCCGTCACCGGAAGTGGAGCAGGAAGCGTCCGGCCGGCTGCCTTCCGGGCGAGAGTAAGGAACCAGGCCCCGTAGAGAAGGGTTCCGGCCGGCCCCTGCGCATTTTCTTATATTTCTAGCTTCACGGCTGGGGCCGTCGCTTCCATTATCCTTCAGAATAGTCCAAGAAACAAATCCCATTTAACACTAATAACGCCGCGATGTTTTTTCTTTTAATTCCAACCAAGTGATATTCCTATCAGGAACACGATGTACGCCTGCTAACCATATTGCTGTAATGCAGGGGTGCATGCACTGTGTAGGCAAAAATTTCTCATGCATATTTATTATTCATTACAGATATCCTGAAAAGCCAAGTAGCTAGGACGAGTCTGAACAAAACATTTTATGTAAATTCCAACAACCAAAAAAACAAGGCCAACCTGCTGGGCTTTGGAGGTTGCAATTATTTAAGATCTGCCAGAATGAAAACGGACGCTGATAAACTCAGTGTCCGTTTTCAGTACTGGCAGACGGCCAGGTAGGAAAACCAATCCCGAGTTTACCTGCACCGGTCTTCATAACTCGGCGGTCTGTGGAGATATTTTTTTGTTTTTTTTACTGCAGAAGTACAGAAAAGCAGTTTTCTGTACTTCTTTTACATGTGCTCAGCTATTAAAGCCTGCTCCAGGCAGGTGTTAATATCTGAGCGATAAATGTGCATCTCAGACGCACATTTATTTTTTTTGAATGCGGAGTGAATGAGTAATAGCTTCACATGCATTTGCACATGATGAGCACTATCTCATTCACTCCGTGTTAGAAGCTGGTTAAATAGGCACGAATCCCCTTATTGCATTAGGGGGTGGATTACCGCCTATTTAACCCGTGTCCAACAGCGGGTTAAACAGTGCGCTCGTGTGAGCATCGTATTGCATTGGCCCCTTAAGGTATCATTTACTAGACATTTTTCCCATAGATTCAGAATGGGAGAAAAGCCTTAGTAAATCAGGCCCTTAGCTTGTAAACACTCTGGGTCAGGGTAATACCTACACTATCTGAATGACTTCTGCATTGAAGTGTTGAAAATTGGAATATAAATAAAATAAAGAGAACTGCCAACAAATAGTAACAATCCTACCTATGAAAAGGCAATACTGCAACTATTATATCAGGCCCTAAAGCACTTATACACCTCCTATTAGGACAAGCCAGGATGCAATAGCTCTCTTCACACTAGCAAAATACATGACTTCAGTTACACATTTAAGAACACAGACAGACTCGCACCAAATACAGAATCAGACTTTATAAAAATGAGGGTGTTTAACGTTGCGTGCGGTAGCCACGTGAGAGAGAGAGCGCACAAGCCTGCCTCTCGGGTGGAACATAGATTAGTCAAATATTTATAGCACTGTAGGAGGGTCAACCCGTGAGGTGAGGTTTTGGTGGTGGCCTAGGGTTTGGGGGGCAGTTTTACGTGCACAGTCAGAGGTACGAACAGCACAATACACATCAGTGAAGCTTTGATGTGATTTGGAGTGAGGAAAGGTACACAAAGATGAGGCTATCCACTAGGAGTCATCAATGGAGTGCTGATGAGTGCCCCCAAGACCACCACCAAAACCTCACCTCACTAGTTGACCCTCCTATAGTGCTATAAATAGTTGACTAATATGAGAGCCTTAGTAACTCAAAAATTATCCTAAACATGCCCCCCTTTTTTTTTTTTTGTTTAACCGCAGACGCTATTCATGCGAAAGTTATAGCAACATTATGAATCTAGGCCAAAGAGACCATAAAGTATAAATAGAAATGTGCAGACAAAAATTGAACTGGAAACTGCAACAAGCCAGATTCTGTATACAATTCAATACCAAAACAGAAACCTCTTCATTATAAAACAATAAAATCAAGAAATATAAAACATTATAATAGTAAAACCATATAATTAAAATTTCAAAACAGCTGATAAATGGGACAGCCCATAACTAAAAATTCAGAAACAAATTTCCCACATACCAATAAAATATTTCAAAACAAGACATCAAATAACACCCAGTAACCAAAAGTAATGTTAAAAAAATCCCCCCTCCCCCCATACTTAGTAACTTTTGATTTTCGGTCACCCTGAAATTGTAATGGATTTATGGGAATAGGGGTTTCAAACAAACTTTCTCCTTTGTCTCTCATGTGCACACACTATCACACATGTATGTTTAATCTTTCATGTTAGCTCACACACACATGCTCACATTCTTCTCCCCCTCCAGTATGTGCGACAGCAGCCTGCTTCTTGGGCTGCATGGTGGATGCTGCTCCTGTTCCTCACTTTGGCATACTTAGCCTGGGTGTCACTGCTCCGCCTCAAATCCTGCTTTCTTCCAGTCCTGGGGAGCTCAAGCTCTCCCGCAACTTCCAGCCGCTGTAGGCCTGGAAGAGGAAGTTGTGTTGCATGGACTTGGGCAAGCAGGAAGGAGTAGTGCAATCACCACTAGAAGTCATCAGTGGAGTGCTGATCTGCTGCCAAAAGACATCTGGGCAGCCGCCTAGTGCTTCCATCAGCCCCCTTTATTATCCAGAGGTCAAAAAACTGACATCTTTGATGGTCCAATAGATTGTTTTGATGCTGCAGAAGATTGAGTTTTCTCCAGTATAGCTTGTGGATCTCTCTGCTCTATAATTCACATAGTTAAAAAGGTTTATCATCAGTATCCCTGAAAGATGGATGCAAAAAAGGTTTTTATTAAAGTTATTTTTATTTTCTGCAGAGGTATAAAATCTGTAAAATGGTGCTGCATGCCCACATACGATCACTTTAGCATAGGCCAGCTATATGCAGTCAGCTCCACATTATGTAAAAGACAGCCTTGGACAGAGAAAAATGAGTTTTATAATTTAAAATATTTGGAATAGCTCATACATAACTCAGAGGAAATACCAAGGTAACATGTCTGTAAAGCACTGTATCTCTCTACGTTCTGATGGGCCCTGTTTCAACAAATCCAGGCTCCTGAATTATGGATTTACTCTATCAGCTATTTCTCTCCAGGTCTCTTATACACTATTACCTAAGAGATAATGCTGCTTTAAGTAAGTAACAAACCACACAACAGGTCAATTAGGTGGTAGATAGTAATAAAAACTGACTTAACAGAAAATAAAAGTATAAAACAGATTTCTTAAATACTTTTTTTCCTTTATTTGGATGTTGATAATGTTGTAAAATTATTCTCCCATCCCAAATCCTTATCCACATTCATATTTGCACCCAATACATCTCATTAAAAACTAGAGCTTTCATTGATTCCATGCAAGTCCTCCTTGCTATTATTCTATCATATTCATAACTTTTTTTTTTTTAATCACAATACTGAATTCTTTGCAGTTGGTGATACTTCTTATTGGACTAATGTAAGAATTACCCAGAGATGATGGTGTACATTTCTCATCTCATGACATATGTCATCTCCAAAGCTCATGCACATTGTTATCGTTGGGGAATTATGTTGTTAATAATAATCTGGACTTTTATACAGCACCCTGGAAAAGTTAGCTTCGTTCATCACAGCCTGCAAGGAACTTGCTTTCTCCAGGACGGATATAACTTCCTGTGCTCTTACTCACAATTTTTTTTAAATGCAAATAAAACTATTTTTTTTTACAGAGAACAAAAAAGTTGAATTGGGGGGAGGGGCCTTTATTTTGAGAATATTAGGGCTCTGTTCCTGGAAAAATTAACATCCTTTTTAACAATATCCCTCTTGTCAACAGTGACCGGAATTTACAGTTTCTCACTGTAGTTACACAGCCAACCTACAGACCTTATGCAATGCACAACATTTTTCCCTTCT
The DNA here is from genome assembly GCF_901001135.1 of Rhinatrema bivittatum. Taxonomy (NCBI): domain Eukaryota; kingdom Metazoa; phylum Chordata; class Amphibia; order Gymnophiona; family Rhinatrematidae; genus Rhinatrema; species Rhinatrema bivittatum. The sequence continues at coordinate 6,717,194 of NC_042628.1, forward strand.
GAAACATCTTATGTACAATTGAAAGAAAATAAGGAACCCCTTCTAACACCCAAAATCTGAGATGACAATTTCTCTTGATCTGTATTTTTGAAAGAGAGCTCTGGTTAAAGAATTGACAAGATTATGAGAAAACATCTGACAGCTGGCCACAACAACTTTTGCTCCAGGGATCAGTCACAGACCAAAAAGGCTACTTAATAAAAACAAAAAACAGATCCAGAGAAATCACATGATTTTATCATTCTCCATCTCACCAGTGCCTTGCCCTAACCAGCCCACCACCTGAGTAATATAATAAATAATTTTGCAAGAAGCAGAAGGCAGTTGTGTTGCAACTTAAAAATGAACTTCAGAAATAAAAAATTTCATGCATTCAAATATGCAGTTTTTCATAGTTTCAAAAGCAAAATAATGAAATACCAATTTTGCAAGAAAACAATTTAATAAAATCATTCATTTCAGTTTTCCTTGTATGGAAGTTTATCATCAACATCATTTCACATCCTTCATACCAACTGGAAGCTAAAAATGCCTTTCACACTATGGTGAACTTAAATACTGTACTTAGAGTGTTGGCTCTGTGGGTCAGGTCCTGGCTCCGCAGCAGAAGGATCCTGGTTTGGATCCCTGTCCATCAGGGCCAGGGCACACCACAAGCCTCTGTTAGTAGGGAAAACCACTGCAGCTCCTTTGGTGACCCCCCTACTGGCCTAAGAGAGGTGCTGAGTTGTACCCCTTGCAGTATTCCAGTTCTCAGGCCAACCGCCTATTGGGAGGGGAATTTGGAGATGGCGAAAAAGCAAATAAAAGATAAAATGCTGCAGTCAGGAGGGAGATATATTGAGCTTCTCGACAGTTGTGTGTGCATATATCACAGCATACTTAGAAAACAAAGGACCCTAAAACTGTCTTCCAAGTAATCATCTCTGAAATGTTTTTCTGCTGGTGAAAGAATGTTGTTAACACACAAAAAAATTCCAAACCAGAGTACTCACAAACCTGAGGGTACTCTAGAGGAGGCGGGACAGCCCAGGTAATGGGATTAGGTGAAAAATATATAATAAGGTGACAACGATTCTGCTTAACTGTTTTCCATAAGGTTTCTGTTTTAGGGTCTCATACTTCTTGGATGTGCTGGGATTTGTGAATTCTCTTCCATGAGAAAGATGCCAACTATAAATATAGCACACACATTAAACGTTAGGGAGCTGTCTGAAGAAGGTAAGCATGCCATATTAAAGCTGCAAGTCACACAGGCAGATCAGTGTCTCCAGAAAGTATAAAAAAAAAGACTACATTAAAACTGTGTATTAAATGTAGGAAACAGGCAGAAAAAAACTCAAACTATTTCTCCCTCTGTTTTGTGGCTGTTCAGAGGCCAGATACAGGAGGCAGAGAACAGCTGGAAACAGGAGGCATTGCTGATGTGGCTTTCAAAAAATGTTTTGGGGGTTTTTTTTTCCCCAGGCAGAAATACCTTTTTTCTTTTTTCCTTTTTCAAACAAGCGCAGTAAGTAGCAAGTTAGCATCACACACACCTTATGCTTGCTGCCAAACAGGTCAGCTAACAGTGGGTGCTGTTTTATGACTCTGAATACTACGTAGCTCCCCTCTCTTTAAACTTGTGAGCTACCTTTTGAAAACAACTGGCTGAAAAACGGCCAAATTTAGCTTTCTGTTGTAGTCAAGCGGCTCACAGATTTTGCAGCTGGGTCATCTTACCTAGGGTAAAACATCTTGCTGAATCAAGATCAGTAAGGGCTCCCAATGCTGAAAGCTTTTCCTAGTATAATGAAAGTTTATAAGAAACCTCACACTTTTTTCCCCCCCTTCAGCCCAGCACCCTTGCCAGTCTGAGAGATGGCAAGGCACTGGCGAGTTGCCAGGGGGCTCCCGCTCTTGAGGCAGACAGGTTTCTTCTGTCCCAGGCCTGAGCCCTCCCAGGATCGACCAGCCCTGAAGCACAGGGAACGTGCAGTGGATGACGCTGGGGCCAGCCACAGGTTTTGCAGAAATCTCATTCGTCTACACATTGTTTGTATTTCTAGTGTACTTCAAGAATTAAGCGCCGCAGACTGATAAATTCATTTTTTTAAGCAGTCAGAAAACGCAAGCGAAACTGCGTCTCAGAAAGCGTGGCATTCATTATAGAATGGATACTGAACTTTAACATACTGTTAACACCCTGCCTCCTAACACACACACACACACACACACATTCACACACACACTTTGGCACCCAAGGCTTGACTCAATTCAACATGGTTATTGTCTTTTTTTTTTTTTTGTTTGAATATTCCAAAGTCCAATATGATTTGAAAGGACAGTAATTACCTCTTTACCTGATTAAGGTAATATTAAGCATTGATGTTTGTACAGCCAGAAAAATAGTACAAATCCGAAATAATATGCCGGATAATTCTGCAGGACAGGTTAACACCAGGACAAACCCATTTTTCAAAAGTGTTTGTTGATTAAATATACATACAAAAAGAAACCACGAATATGTCGGACATTTCACTGTTTTCAATGTGAAAACAGAAAACGCATTGTAGCTCTGAGCACTTGTGCAATTGATGCTGGTCCTTCTTTACAGGAACCCGAAAAATAATTTCGCAATAAAACTCTCTCTATATCTCTTTTCTTTTTTTTTTTTTTTTTTGAATGTTTAGTTTTAACCCTCAAAGGTTGATGATTGCGAGTTAGGTGCAATCTTACACACAAATAATGGGAGTTTCTAGCTTCGTAGCCAGATCTGGCAGCCTGGATAAGTTCTCCTGCCACGCTGCTGGTGAGAACTAATTACAGTTCTTATCGGATAAGTGGCCTGTGGTATTTCAGAGGGATCTGCGTCCTTCCCCTCCACCCCCCAAACTCCCCGGCCTCATCAGCTGGAACTGAAGACCTACCGACGCAGGGATTTCAGTTCGGTACTGGGGGATGGGGACTCGCCGAGTGACGCTGCAGCCCACTGCTGTTCCTCAGACCGCACCTCTGTGCCGCTGCGCACCTACTATGGCCTCCCAGCAAGACAGGAAAAAAAAAAAAAAAAGGGGGAGGGTTACCCTTGACTGACCTGGCTTTCTCCTCTCACCTTTTCCCAGACACACCAGGGTGTGACGCGACACAATGATCAAAAGTTCCCGGGTGTCTTACCGACAACTGATTATTGAATCCGCCAGGATTTCATTCCTGGTGGATTAGGGGTACGGAGAAAAGAATTTGGTGATACACAAGCTGAGTAACAAGGAAAAAAAAGTGCAATTAAAGAAAGTTGCTTAAAAAACCAGGATTAAAGGTGAAACTGCCACTTAGGAGGGAGGAGGAATCGAGCTCCGCCAGCCCCGCTCTCTGGGGGCCTGATGGCTTTTAACATTCATGCGTTCGATGTCTCGTCCGTTGGACAGAAGAGGAAGGAGGCAGCGTCTGCCCGACTTTGAAGGCTTCAGAACTGTCCTCACTGACCACGCTCTCTCCTGCGGCGGTGGTCACGGTGGTTTAACATCTCTCCTGCGCTGCTGTCACCGGAATTCATAGATTGGTGCACTGTGTTCTGGGACGTGAGTTAAATTTAACGACTGATACCTTTAGAAAAGAAAAGACAGATCAGGAAACTGAAAAGAATCACACACACAACAGCAATTCTACTCTGTGAAAATGAGACGCTGCGGCCCCCCGCCCTTCTGACTGCACAGAACCCTGGCCACGTTTTCCCAGAGGCGTCCTGCTCTGCTAAGCCCGGACAGCACAGTAAAAACCTCAAAACGTTATTCCGTGACTGAATGATAATCTATAGAACTGTTTATCAGATACAGAGATGGCGCGTCATCTCTCCGCCAGCCCCCCCCCCCCCCCCGTTACGCTGCTTTTCTGGGATGTGCCGAGCCCAGCAGGACCCACCACCAACTCTGCACGCAATTCCCCACGTGAGTGCAAATGCTGCCTACAAAAGGGAGCAAAAAAAAGTACAAAGCCGACAAGACCAAGCAGAGAGCCCATCAAGTTCCCCCCCTGCGCATCAGCAAGTCAGAATCCTGATGGTTAGGACAGAAGGCGAGACAAATGAAATAACCTGGAAGACGACAGCAAGGCAAAGCAGCAAAGCCCACCCCCAGGGTCCCTGTAACAGGAAAGCTGCTCTCTCACCATTCTGAGCTGCGGTGGTAGTAATAGCCCTCTATAGAAGCTGCGGATTTCTGGAAGCAGATATAGTAAAAACCAGCAAAGGAAGCCCCACTGATGTCTTTGATTGTGTGGTCTGGTACTAGAAACTGCTCCTGCGTACAAGTTAAAAGAAGCAGTTACTAAAAAGGAGGAAGCAAATAACTTGATTATCATTTGGCATCCTTCGTGCAGTAAAGACAATGGAGGATTTCCGCCCAGGGCAGTCACCACCAGGGTGGAGGTGTATGCAGGCCGACTGGCACAGGTCACTACAGCGTCTGAAGAGGAGAGGAGGAACACAGCGCACGACAGCAGATAAAGAGCAATTTGCCCATCAAATCTCCTCATTTGTTTTCCTCCCTCACTTTCCTGAGCCGTATTTGCCTATTACCTTCTACCTATACAGTCCAATCCAAAGCAGTTCACAACACATCAGAAATACAAGATCAAAACAATGGGGATCCTGGTGCAATGCCACAGACCCCAGCAGATTTCTGCTTTTCCCTTCCCTTTCCCCTCTGCTTCTGGGACTTCCTGTCAGGTCTCTGTCTCCACCACCTCCACTGGGAGTCCATTCCATGCCCCAGCTTTCCATGAAGAAATATTTTCTGATGTTGCTCCCGAGTGGTGATTTTCTGCCAGGTCAATGACCTGCAACCTTTTTGAACTTGCAACCTTTTCCTCATTAGGAAAAAGGGGGCAGATAGAGGCCACCGATGGCCTCCACGCGATACTTTTTTTTGTTTGGAAAATTACCACTGCTATTACCTCTTTTTTTCTAGAGCACTCTTGTGCATTATTTATATCTTTTGAGGCAGCTAAATGCCTCTATCATACCCCCATCTCTTCTGTCTTCTAAGGCATACATAGTGTATTTACTTTTCAGAGGTAGCATACGTGCCCCAAGAAATGTGAAATTAAAATCTTTACTTCTCTGAACTGCTCCCAATCATTACAAAGTGACTGATCCAGGCTTCCATTGTATTAGGACCTGAGAATGAGCTTACCTTCCACCTCATGAAGACATAGTCACCATTCTTTAACTCCTCATAATCAAAGTCGTCTGAGTTAAATGTTTTTGCATACTGATAAAAGGCCTGGAACTTGCCCTGCAAGCCAAGGAAAAAAAACCCTGTGTTATGCAGAAATACGGCAGAAATGTTTTAAGCGAATGAACCAGACTGTGAAAGTCTGCTGCATATTCCCTCTTTACTTCCTGTAGAACAAACATTCCGCAGCCTTCAGTTACTTGAAAGCTTTTGAGGCCACCCACGGATGATTTCTAGCTTGAGGGAGACCATTAATGAGCAGTCAAAACGTATACATGGTGCCAGAACAGTAAACACACTTACAATTCAGATAAATATATTAAACTGAAGTTGAAGTAATTTGGTGGCCCGATGGTTAAGCGATGCATAGGGCTGCATCCCACTCTCAGTAACAGAATGGGTTAAAAAAACCCAAAACCCACAGGGACTGACAGATGCTGCGGTTAACATCTCCCACTGTGTATTTTACTGAACATACAGAGTGCTTCTAGGTGTTTTAAAATACTTTATCTTTTTTTTAGTTTTTAAGAAAACTTGGCAATAGACTCCTCCATCCTTATTCCATGGGAGCACAATGGACACAAGATCTATGGGCAGGTCAACCAACCTAGATATCTGATTGGCTGCCAAGTCCTCCAGTATTTACAAGACATTTATGATTTTCAAGAGGAAACTAACGATTGGTGGCCATGTATAAAACACAAGAATTGTTTGCATGGAATGGCTACTTCTGCCATTTCAGGGTGAGGAGGTCTGGCACGGAAGAAAGACAGAACGAGAAGCCCAAGAGGAAACAGAATCGAAGACAAACTTCTTTTTACCCAGTGTTTACGATCTACATCTTCATCCGCGTCCCATTTCCTCGTTAAAAACGGATGCTTTTTACTGATAATTTCCCCTTCAAAGAAGGTAGTGAGGGTTGGGTATTCCTGCAAAGAAAAAGCAAAACAAAGCTTTATCCGAGGAGAGAGCCATGCAGAGCAAACCTTCCGGGAGTGGGAAGATTACCTTCCATTACCACCAAGCTTAAGCGTTTGGCACCCTGAACAAAGCTTCTAAACAAAGCAGGAAAGGGCAAAGAGAGAACTATTGCCGAGTTATAGCCGGGCACAAGGAGATGACGCGAGAGGGTCAATGACAAGAGTCAGGACAAGAACTTAAAGAGAGTCCCATCTTCCGTTCATGAATGCCAATGACTGAACCACACAACCTCTATCTTTAGAAAGGTATTTTTAATTCGCAGATCAAGGACTACAAAACAGAAGCCCTTTTCTATGCTAACTGCTGATTCTGAAGGGTTATTCTGAGTTTCACTACTCCTTTTGGACAACAATAATTTTTGTAAATTTAAATCACTCCCGAGAGCTGCCTAACCCTTGTGGATATCTGTGAATGTAATTTAAGTAATTATTTTTTCCAACACAATCTTGATTTTCTACAGGAGAACGAGTTAAAAAGGTAAACAAAATGCCTTTGCCAAGAACTCAAGAAATGTCCATGCTATGCACCATAAGAAAAGAAACACTCAGGAACTTAAGATAAACTATTTTACTTAAATTCTGAAACTTCTGCAGAAATCGAACGACATGCAAACATGTGATCTGAGAAATGCAAATACAGTATATCGAACGTGAGGTCACTCCCAAGGGCTCACCTCTGTAAGACCTTTGATCTTCAAGTATCCACACAGATAGGAGTTCTCCATATCCACGTGCTGAAAGAGAAGACAGAAAATGTTGGCACAGATGGAGGATCCAGCTTACACTTAAATCACTTGGTAAAACACTTCAGATCCAGTTATATGGGATACTGCTGTAGCTGGAGGTTGCAAAACCCAACACACATTTCATGGCACGGATCTGGCATAGAATGCCACTGTCCACGGGAGTTACAGGAAAATACAAAAAATTAGAATAAATGAGATGCATGGAATAGCAGCATTTAAACATCAGGCATAGAGGGAGGGATATAGATTCCAGTCCGAAATGATTTGTAATCTAAGGGATGACAAGATACACCAGAACAGAAACTCAAGTTACAATATAAACAGCTCTGCTAATATTTAAACATGCTTACTAAAAGAGATTGATGTCTGCTCCAGTTAAATCACTGCTGTGCTCTCTGCACCAATAAGTGCTACATGTAAACACCACACTCACTGAAGCCCACCTGCTATATATTTCACATAAGCAGTTCCCACAAATTTCTCTGAATTTCTGAGAGCTATCACATTATCAAGAGATGACTTCACTCTCACTGGACTAGACTGCGCCCAATGGCAGGAAATCACAAAAATGAAATGAAAGAAGCCAATCTCATGCTGTATGAAAGAACTACACATCACTGCTCCCATGGGATTGAGGGGGAATTGGTGTGAACAAAATTCCTAGAACTGAAGCTTGTTAAAAAAACAAAACAAACAACAACAACAACAAAGAAACCCCCAATAACGAGGCATGGCTATTTGAAGTGTGTACTTTGGAAATATTGCATAATACATGGAAGGTAAGGTTTTCTTTCAGCATGGGACAGGTTATATATACCCTAAGGCACAAACCTCTCTTATATTAACAGGCAACTGTTAATATAAGAGGCAACTGCAGACCCTACTGGATCTCTGGTCATCCATCTTTTCTCATCACCACCCTCTGTATCTGCCCCACATATGCATGAACTATGCCTTTGTTTTGCTTGTTACCATCTTGTGTGGATCTCTTCTCTAAACACAATTAAGTTTAAAGATAATTTTGTAACACAGCAGCAGTTGCCAGCCTACCCGCTAATGGTGGCCACAATAAAACTAGGAGCAAGCCCAAAGCTGGTGCTCTTCCAGGGCAAGAGAGCTCTCTTTCTAAGCAGGTTTACCTCACTCATGCTGTTTCAACTAAAAAGCTTTCTCTGCAAAGGCTACTACTGATGGAGAGTCAACACCGTATTCGTTTCTGCAAGTTTCTTTCACAAGATTACAATTTTTAAAGGGTGTCATTATTTGAAATTGCTGTGCTTTGCCTTTAATTATAAGAGAGGTAGGGTCTGATTAAGATCTTTTTCACATCCTGTATCTATGGGAAAAATGGCATAGTAAATCAGGCCCAGAGCCTGTTTGAAATGCACCTAGTACTCACGCTTGAATTCCTGTTTCAAGATTACACCAACCATCACATACAAAAGCAATGTAAAGCATTGCAATCACCAAGGCTCAAATCAATAAATTGCTCAGAACAGCAGATGATTAACACAAATGCCAAACCTTGATATGGGATAAATGAATACTGCTTTCCAATTTTTACCATAAACACTGTCAAGAGAGATGCTCAGCTGACAACCTATAATATCTTGGTAATGAATAAAAATGATCTAGGGATTAATTCTGAGACATGTACAAGGAGCTAAGTTTTTGCTGGTGGCATTGGGCACTTCTGTCCCTTGGTGAAAGTCTGCCCCGGCAGCATGTGCTTTGCAGTTTATTATGAGCTCGTTCAGCATTACTGCTCACACTGTACAATACTCAGGTCTTCATGTTTCCATCTGGGTGGCTGATTGGATGAATCGCTGACTCAGAAATTCAAAGTCCTGAAAATCCAAAGCCATATGAATTACATGAGCACCATTCAGAAAGATCCAACAGGAGTTGGTCTCTGTGAAAATATTTAATTTTATCGCACATTAGTTGCCAACTTTTAAAAGTGATGAAAAGGGTCATTGCTTAAAAATGAATCACTCTCCCTCAGCTCTGCTGCTGGCATGAATACAAGGGCAGAAAGTCTACCAGGCTTATCAGGACTCTGTCCATTTTTCCTGCCTACTGCAACACCACACCCTGCTTGATCTCCATTTTCACCCTCACTTCTCCACCAATAAGGATCCCTGTGCTTGTCCCACACTTTCTTGAAGTCCAATACCATTTCTGCACCCACCACTTGCACTGGGAAGTTGTTTTAAGTACCCATCACTCTCTGTGCCAAATCTCTGAGTTGCCAATTGCCCCCTGTTTTTAGGCCTCCTCTTAAATTTGTTTTCTATATCAAAAGATTTTTGTGAGAAATAAAGGCATCCTTATGCTGTCATATATGTTCTTCCACTATCTATTAGCCAGGTAGAGGTAGGGATTGCCACTTCTTATTTTCAGGAATGAGCAATCAGGATCTTCTCATCAGGATCTGCCAAGTATTTCCAAGTGACCAGACTGGCTGCAGGATGTTGGGCTCGATGGACCTTTGGTCTGACCCAACATAAGAACTGCCTTGCTGGATCAGACCAAGATCCACTGAGCCCAGCAGTGCCTCCGACAGTGTCCAGCAAATCCCTAATAGTTGGCATTTCTTATGCTATGCTGTTCTGTTACCTGTTTTATTTCATTGTGTTACATTCTTCTTTCCCCTCCATTGCGCCTAGGGATATTTCCCTATCTGTTCCTAGGCGTGCTCCTATGCTTTCCGTCTCCTCCTCATCTGCTCCCTATCGCCCCACCCTATTTCAGCCCTAGCATCCACTTGTGCCCCTATCTTCTCTTTCCAGGACTCTACACCAAAGTAGCACAGTAACACATTCAATGACAGCAGAATAAGGCCAACTAGCCTATCCAGTCTACCTAGCTATTCCTGTCCACCTTGCAAAGCTGTCAACCTTGCAGCTTGACCATTTGTAAACTATTAGGCCTTCTCCAGAACAGCTCTTCTGGTCTTCCTTGCTTGTGCCCTACCATTTTAGGCAGGTGAGTATACAAGATCCCCCCGTTTAGTTCACAGCCATCTAGCACCCAAAACTTTGCAACAGTCTAAATCTGGAGTAGGCAACTCCAGTCCAGGAGTGCCACAAACAGGACTGCTTTTCAGGACACCCCAAATGAATCTACATCAGGTACATTTGCATGTATTTCCTCCATGGTAAGCAAACATCTCTCATCCATATTCTGTAGACGCCCAGCCCCGGTCTTAATGCCTTCGCATCTGGCCTCCTACCTGCTAGGACTTCCAGTTATTAGTGTTCCAGCAGCCTGCGGCTCCTTGGCACCATCTCATGCCCCTTTCCCTATAATGTGCGCCCTAAGCGCCTTCTAATCCCTTCCCCCTCGCCTCACCTGCAGCACGACCTCCACATCGTACGAGTTGCCTTTGCTCTTCTGATGGCCGCGGAACTTGGAGCCGCTGTACAGCAGGGTGGTGGCGACGCCGGGTTGCTGCGTGTTGATGGGAGGGGGCGGGATGAGCGAGGAACCCGAGGCCGCGGAGACGCTGCACGACTCGGTGCGCACCGGCATCTCGGCGGAAGGAGGGCGGCGGGGGGGCGCACTGCAAGCGGGGAGCGCAACCTCCTCACCACCAGGTCTCCCCCGGCCCGCCGCGAGCTTTCCTGCCAGCTGCGCGCGCGCGCGCGCACACACACACATATACACACACACACAGGGCCTCGCCAGCACCGCCGCCGCTGATTGGTGCTCTCAGAAGCGGGGACCCGCCCGCTCGCCGCAGCCTCCTGCCATTGGGCGGCGAGGACCCGCTCCGGCCGCGGGGCCGCCGGGAGTTGTAGTCGGCAGCCGGCAAAGGTCCCGGCCAAAAGGGATCACAAACTGCGCGGGGCACTTATTGGCTGCTGACGAGTGTGACGTCGGAAGGACTCGCGGTGTCAGAGAGTCATCAAGATGGCTGCGCCCGTTGGGCGGTGAGCGGGCAGGGGTTGCAAGCTGGGTCGGATACTCCGCCCTTGACCTGCAGTCATCCGACGCTTTTTCCGCGGCCGGGGTTCTTTCCCCTCCCAGTGCCAGGGGATGTTGCGTCGTTTCTCCCGTCTAGGCAGGGCTGCCTCGCTTTATTTGTATCCGGGCCCCCCCGCCGCCGGTCGGGCCTATACACCTGCCGCGGGTAAGGCCGACCCCTGCAGCTCTTTCTGTACATAAGGTCATTTTTTTAAGGGACTTCTGGGGAAAAAAGTGTTTTACAAAACTGTCTGCCTATTATACACGTTAGCTTGTACGCACGTGTCATATGGGCACATATGACACATTACCCGGACTGGGTGGTAATGTATCATACCGGGGGAGGGTTTGCATGTATGCGCCTACTTTTCCATTTCCAAAAGTTTGTGTGTGATTTTTCAACACTGAAAATTGCTGTACAATTTAGCAGGTGTGATTGTGTGCGAGTAGTTTTGCTGGCATGTATTTTCTCGTTTGAAAATTATCCCAATGCACAGATTTTCTCTTTGAAAATTGGTATAACTTCTGTGTGTATTTGCCATGTAGTTTATGTGGGCTGTTAATTTTATAACAGCCCACATAAGAAAGCTAGCAAACATATGCATAAGTTAAACCACAAATGTGTGTATGTTCACTCTGAAAATTATTCCACCAAAACTACCCACATGCTTTTGTACCTGCTAATTTGTGTGCTGATTCCTTTCTGGAACGTTTAATACATGCTCTAAAAAATCCAAAAGTATGTGCTTAAGTACAAACCTCTCCCACCTGAACACTTTTACTCACAGTGGGTAAATGTACCTGCATATTGGCTGGGCAGTTTTATAACCAGGAATTTCCTTGTGTAAAGTACTGCTTTTCCCATGGAAATGCCTTTTAAAATTGCCCTATGCTCTTCCAGCCCCCAATCTTCACATCCCCTCTCCCTACCCTAGGCAAAGTAAACCATGAGCTAGGGGAAATGGACAGACTTGGATCAGATGTACTAAGAATTTTTCCCATAAATGCAAAAAAAACAAACCCTTTATTACATCTCACTTGATGAAATCTGGATTGGAGACAGAAAATTTGGGTTTGTGAGATACCGCTTAGGTCACCTTCTACTGACTGTTTGTTAGTGGACCCTTTTTGTTTCTCTCCAGACTTATAAGAGCATAAGAAATGCCATACTGGGTCAGACCAAGGGTCCATCAAGCCCAGTATCCTGTTTCCAACAGTGGCCAATCCAAGTCACAAATACCTGGCAAGTACCCATACATTAAATAGATCTCAAGCTACTATTGCTTATTAATTACTGACATAGCAGTTTATGGATTTATTCTCTAGGAAATTATCCATACTTTTTTTAAACCCAGTTATACTAACTGCTGTAACTGGTTTTATGTTCGGATTCTGTTTATTACATGGGATTTCAAACTCCATGTCAGTTTCTGCTCTGTGCCATTTGTAAGTGAATTTCTTTTTGCAATGGGTGTATTACCACTCATGTAGCAGTCCACACCCTCGATCTGCTGCTTTATCAGGATTTGCCCATGTGCTCAGACTCTGTTTATCAGTTGGAGCTCTTGCCAATCTCTTGGTCATCATTTCTTTATCTTCTTTAAACTTAGATCTAGCTTGGCTAATTAATCTAGCCCTGTAGGCACCCAGCCTAAGCTCCACAGTGAGAAGGTTAATATTGAGAATCTTTGGATTCTGCTAATGAATTGATCAACCAGTGGAATCGTGCTTTGTCCCAGCTGTACAGTCTAGTTGCCCTGGAAAGTGTGGTCCTCTTGCAAATCAGGAGTCTGAGTTTAATTTTAGAAAAAAGGATGGTTCAGGGTTGAATGCTAGTGACGTAAGTTGCATCAATCCTAACAAATAAATAAATAAATAAAATTGGTGTTGAACCTCCAGAAGACTGATGTTCTCTGGGTGGATTGCTTATCTCCCCGACGTGATCTTCTCTTTCTTTCCCTCTCTCAATGGTAGCCAAACACGATAGGGTGCTTCTTGACTTTAGGAGTCGGATGATAGCTGCAGTTGCCTTTGCCTTTTACAGATGGCTATGTGAGGTATCTGAAATACATTTTGTGTGAGGCTGATATTCGTTCAGTTGTGCAGTCTTAAGATCCATTGACTATTGCAGTGCGGTTTATTAGGTGCAATGACTAAAGGATCTCCATTGCTTACCAGTACATTTGCAAATTCAGTTGAAAGTGCTCACCATTATTCCTAAAGTTATTCATTGTGAGGGCCCTCTCTGTCTGAGGGAGGTCTTGATGCCTTATGCACTCTCTTGCCCTTTGCTGTTGGCCAGGAATAAGCCTTTAACCTTCTTCCTAAAAGGAGAAATAGCTTTTCCTCGAAGCTCTCTCTGGAGTGAGTTCCACAGCACAGGACCTACAACTGAAAAGGTGCTATTATGGGTTTCTTAGAGCCAAATCTTGTGAAAAGAGGGAACCACTTACAAGGGTTTGTTTTCTCAGGCATTTGGTTCTGGTCTAGTTCATTTTTATAACTGAATGGTATTTTTGGGTTCTTGTTTCTTTGGTCTGTTACTCTATTGTTTTATCATTATGTATGAAATGGTCGTAATCCACTTTATATTCTGCATAATCCACAAAAAGTATTCAGTTTAAAAAAATTAAATAAAAGGCTAAAAGCCTGATGTACTAACATTTTTCAGCCTTCTGGCATTTGCATACAGACAATTTTAAAGTATGTTTTTGTCTTTTTTTTTTTTTGTTTGTTTTGTTTATATTGCTGCAACATTGTGCTCAAGAACATACTGTGCCAGAGTCTACACTTCAATAATCCAAAGTAATACAGCGTAGCAGAAGCAAACATTGCATCACTTTATCCAGCAAATGCATAAGGTTACAACAATAACCACATAAAATAAGCATCTACTAACTGGAGGGGGAATTCAGCCCCTGATTAATTGACTCAATGTCGATACATTAATAAGTGTGGTTTTATGCCTCAGGGTGGGCAGTCCCAGGTACCATTAAGAGCTTTTTTTGTGCTCTTTGCCAGTTTGTAAACTGCTAGCATCTATAATATGAGTAGGCTTACACTCACTGGTATAGCAACTTTGGTAATTATTGACAGTTGACGTGTGACTGATGAGGAGTGTGTGTTGGGGGGAGTGAGCCTGTAAGTGTGTCTAAGTATGGGGGGTGAGTAAGTTCTGCCTGGTTGTGAGGGTAAAGAGTGAGATATTGTAGTGTAGTACATGTATGTGTGGAGGGGAGGGTGGATGATACGGAAGTGTATAAAATAAATGTTTAGTGGTTGACTGTTAGTGAAAATGTTTTGTACTAGAAACTGCTTCTTGTGTTTATGCTACTTTTCAATAAAAAAAAATATTTTGAAAAATAAAAAAAACAGCACAGAGACAACCATGCTACACTTACTCAGCCAAACCAATGCAAGGCACTATGAAGCTCACTAAACTGATCAGATTAGAGTAGTTTAAATCCATAAGTCTGTCCTGCATTTGAAATTGTAAAAAGATAGTAAAACATTTCCAAGCCCAAGTATAATCTTTAGCAACTCTCTGGGAAGTGTATATATAACATCAAGTCATTCTGATTACATTCAATTGGATATGTTGGGTATCATAACATGCGTGGAGGGGCAGTGTCCTTAAACCAATGTAGTAAGATATAGTTGGCTATTAATATCGCTATTTGGATAAATTTGTTATAATCTGCAGACAGCCTAGCTGCCTGTGAAATAACCATTAACCACAAAAGGGAGGTTTAAAAGAAATAATGTGTTCTAAAGCTATAAATACCATGTCTTTGAACATAAAGCCACCTTGAGTGAACCATCAATCAGTAATGTGATATCTACACAGGATGCATGCTTTATTTTTCATTTTCTTTACAACTTGCTGGTTAGCAATTGACGCAGGTAATTTGGATCCTTCGTATTTGTTTGCTCATTATTTAATTTCTCATGGGTTACTTCAGCCTTTACCATACCCTCACTATTGGGATATTCCAACAATATTCTACATTTAGTATTCTATTGGAAATTGTTCCTTTGAAGTGCAAAAATAAGACTGCTACTGTTCAAAAGTAGCCTGCATTGCTTCATAACCTCTCTTAAAAAATCATGAAAGTAGCAAGGATCTCCATTAAAATGTTTGTTCAGTTAAAACCAGAGACACAAAATGGGGAAAAAACTATTGGTGAAGTAGAATATATGGCACTTAATGAAAGACCTGGAAGGAAGATAACCACTGAGATACTGTGATACCGGGGTACAAATTATATGGAGAAGACAGACCAGATCAAATTGGTGAAGGGCTATACATAGGAAAGGAATGGAGATTTACAATGTCATAAATATTATGCGAATCAGTTGCATAAAGGGAGCATTCTGCATAAAACCTTAGCTATGGATGCTTGTTCATTGGTGTATTCAATTATTTGTATTGAATTGTAATATTACTGATATGAACCTCATTTGTTGTCATTGTCAATAAAAATGTTTATACAACAAAAAGAAATTGGTGAAGGGTTGGCATCATACGTCAAGGATGGCATAGAGAAGCCAAGTACAATAAAAATGCCTGCAGGCTTTATTCTTTATGGATAGAAATTCCCTATGGGACAGAGAAAAGTATAACAGTGGGGGTATACTACTGTCCGCCTGGCCATGATGAAGAAGCAGTGAAATATTAATAGAAATTAGACAAAATTGGTACCGCAATAATAATGGGAGACTTAAATTACCTCAATAGTGAACCAAAGAGTTACCTCTTTGGTTCAGTCCCCAGTTCGATGTAAACCGATCTGATATGGTCTTTTAACCATGAAGGTCGGTATAGAAAAGTGTTAAATAAATAAATAAATAAATAGTGACTGGGTGTCTCATCAGATCATGCTAGCAAAATGTTTCTGAATGCCATGACTGGCTGCTTTGTGGAGCAACTGGTCCTGGAACAGATGAGAGCACGGAGCTGTTTCAGATCTAAGTTCTCAATGGAATGCAGGACATGGTGCAAAGGTGGTAGGGCCTCAGCAATAGTGATACTAATGCAGTCAGGTCTGGCACACTCACTAGAGGGGAGAATATTAAGTAAAACTACCACAGAAGCATTTAATTTAAAACATGGAGACTATAATAAAATGAGGAAAATAGAAAAAAACAACCCAAAAGAAGCAGTTGTAAGGGTTAAAGTTTTGCATGAGCTGTAGAAATTGTTTACAAATACCCTACTGTAGGCCCAGATAAAATATATTCCAAGCATTGAAAAAGGTCAAAGGAAGACCAGTTGACTGTCAATATAGTTAAATGGTGAGGTGAAAGAGGCAATTAACACCAAAAGGACATCTTTCAGACATGGAAAATGGAGCCATCTGAGGAAAATAGGAAAGAGCTGGCAAATTAGCCTGTCTCACTAATGGTTTACATCTAAGAGAGAATTTGAAATTAAGTTAGCCACAAAGACAAAAAGTCTGCGAGGGAACCCTTTTTAACATTTGTATTAGATTAGCCACCCTCCAGTCTTCAGATACTGTGGTAGATTAGCAATTTCATGAGTTCTTCAGAACTTGGTGGTGTATACCATCTAGTCCTGGTGCTTTGTTACTTTTCAGTTTGCTCTTATTTTGCCATTTTCACAGTGATGGGCTGCAGTCCCTCTGGATTATTGCCATCAAAGAATATATCTGGTGTGAACATCTGTCCCAACATCCTGCTCAGCAGAGACTGAAGCAAAGAAATCCTTTAGTTTTTCTGCTATGGTCGCTGAGCACCCCTTTTTAAGGCAGCTAGATCTATGCACACTCTGGAAACTTATTTATACTTTTAGCAGGATTGAGGGGATGGGGGGCAGTTTTCATCCAGACCAATCTACCTGGGCAGATTTTTTTTTTTTTAAATTACCCTGCCCCCGTCTACTGGAATTGCAGTACTGAGGAATGAGAGATGATCAGTGCCTGAAGCTTTCCAGCATGTGTGGATACCTTCTGCTGTCTTCAGTCTTATGACAAGACTTCCTTTCTACCACTTTGTTTTCAATGCTTATTTCTCTGTCTTTCTGTGATTATTAAAATATAGACAATCTCCCTTAAGCTGAAGAACGTGCACGACAGTGAGCTATTAGAGGTACCCTTATACAAACATACATCGCTCCTATTTGTGAGTTATAATACAGATAAATATATCTAGTGCCTGGTGGTATATACGCAAAGTGAATTCAAGGTGGGCCTTACAGATCCTAAATGGCACACTCAGAAGGACCTATGTTGTCTGTAGAAAGCTTAAAAGTTTCTTCTTTTCTTTCCTGCTTTAGAAAGGAAGAAATTTTATCAGGATATCAGTATTTCTGAAGGAGAAGGTGAGTGTTGAGGAAAGTCAGTTTGTACGGTTTTGATAATGCTGCTAGCCGCTCAAACTCTTACCTTGTGTGCTGTTTTATATTACAGAATATGTATTAATGCCTTTCCTGTACCTTTTTTTTTGTACTGAATGAGCTAACGCTATATAACATGAAAGAATGATTTAAGGGGGATACTTATCCTGGTCTCTGCATCCATGAGAATCCTTTTGTTGCTGATCCCTCAGGTGGTTTTGAGATAAATCTGGATCGCAGGAAGCTAAAAACTCCCCAAGGGAAAGTGTTCAGAGTACCGAGTGAGCCGCTGGCGATTGCTGTTGCTACAGAATGGGACAGCCAGCGGGACAGCATCAAATTCTACACAATGCACCTGGTGAGCAGTTCGGGAAGAGGGAAGGGCGTGTTAGAGTGCAGAGGACTCTACTCTTTTATAGTCATGTAGCTTAATCTCCCATTTGTTTAAAACAGGTACAGTATTAATACCTCTTATAGTCCAAACTTGTCTGTGTAGCTTTTTCACATCTGGAAGTTTTAACCTCACTTGTTGTGGTCATCCCACCATTCAGGAGAGTTCTGGACAGTTCCTGTTTTGAGTCCTCTGCCAGTGCACTCTGACCCTAAGCCACTTTGCTTTGTAATAAATCCTTTTACCTGCAGAACACTGTTGTGTTGCTTGTTGCAGCAGAAGTAAGTGAACTCTTTTTATAACGTTTTGTTTGTTTTTTTAAATAGACCACATTATGCTTCACTGCGTTGGACAACCCCACTCAGAGAAACAAGGAGCAGTTTATCAGAGCAGCTCTGAAGTTCCTGGACACAGATACCGTCTGGTAGGAGCCTGCAAGGTCAGGGGATTTGCTTCTTGGGGTTAGGAAGGGATTTTTTTTGTATTAGCTGAAGCTCTGCAGGAATATTTTTGTCCGTCTACCTCTGGACCGTCCCATAGATAGTAAGTCAAACTCTTTGCACTAGGAAAGTGTTTTCTTCCAACCAACCCCATTTTGTTACATTCTGGGCAGAGTTTGTGCTTTGATTCCATCCTGCTGCTGTTTCTGTATCCACCCTTTTTCTCCACTGGGCCTAGAAGAGTGTACGAGAAATAAAACAGCAAAACAAAAAAGCCCAAGAAATTGAAAAGGAATGAAAGCTTTGCCTTTCCTCTGTGTCTCCTGCTGGAAAGTCATCTCATGCACTGAGGCAGAGTCAGGCTCTTGACGAAAAGAAAAGCTTTCATTTTAAAAATGGTTCTCGTCCCTTAATGTTCATTTTTTTTTTGTTTGTTTTTAATAGAACAGGGCTCTAGCTAGGAGGCCCCGCTCCTTTACAGAGATGCACTATCAGCGGAGAGGTTGTACTAGTCACTTATTTTCTGGTTATTTGTCTTTTTGCTTATTCTGTTCAGACCTGAGGAAGGGAATGTTAGCTCCTGAAAAACTAGTCAAGAAATATATTGTTAGCCCAGTAAAAAGCTTTTTATGTTAATCATTATTTACATAGATCTTTACTGTGGCATAGAAAAACATTGTTGCCTATTAACACAAACTGGAAATGCATTTGCTGCTCCTAGAAAAATTCTCTTTCCTCTCTCCTCGGCCTCCCCTTGGTAACTGTTGAGTATTGATTTCTTCTGCAGACTTAGCAAACATGGACACTTTTTTTATCTTGCTGCACGTTGTGTAAATAGAATGGGCCAGATCCTTTTTTTTTTCCCCCCAAACTAAACTCATCCAGATCTTGCCCCAGAATGACTCCAGCTGTGTAGTAAGCAGCCTGCCTTGCACACCATTTCCAGTGTTTGGATATAAAGCAAAACAACTGTTACATCAAATTGAGTAATATGTGGATGGTTCTGCTGCTTTTTGTCAGAAACTGGCCTGTTCACTTCAGGTTAAGTAAATAAAATGTTAGTTCTGCGAGTGCTAGGATAGAGTCCATAGCTGTCATCTCATCTCATGGTTTCTCCATGTGATCACATCATAAGATATGACTGCTATCTAGTGTGGGCATTAAATGTTGTTATATGTTATAATCTGTGTTCACATGTTTTCTAGAGGCTCTGTACTTGTGAGCATAAAAGGTAATATGATAGTATAACTTATTTATTTTTTTGATTATTGTGGTTTATGTAGCACCACTTATCAGACAGACTCCCAGCACAAGTAACTTCAGAGACATAGCTGCAGCTGATAAATAAAGGCAAAGTGTAAAAAGAATGATATTACTATCAATCGATTAAAACTTGGTAAACTGAGCCATGGAGATAGAGCGTCCGACCTGAGACCACACACAGGGTCTGTGGGAGAGCTGAGGTTAAATTCATAAGCCCTAGGAGTCTATCATACTTCCTCTTCCAGGTAGCTGATAAAGGGTAAAGTAGAAGTTCAGGACAGCTAGAAATTAATTAAATGCTATGTGCTTGAGGGCACATTTTACCTCATGGTTATTTATTTATATATATATATATATATATATTTTGCTCTGTATTAAAAAAAAAAACAAAAAAAACTCTACTTTATAAAACTCTAGGTTTATCAGGAAAGGCATCTGACGTGAATGAATGGGCCTGCAGGTAATGCCAGACTTGTTTTAGTGTCCAGCAGAGGTCACTGGAAGCCATTGACTGGAGCTCGTCTCATCTCACCCAGTTCTACCTCCTGCCTCCATATTATTCTAACGCGCACACATTTTCCTGCTTCTAATTTTGTGTTGTTTTTTTTTCTGTGCGCCAGGTGTCTAGACATAGAACTAATATTGGTTTTGTATTGTGTACTAGCTACAGAGTAGAAGAGCCTCCAGGCTTGGTGGAATTGCAGAAGAATGAATGGGATCCTATTATAGAATGGGCTGAGAAAAGGTACAGCATAAGGCTTACAGCTTTTTGTATTTTTTGCTTATTTTTTTTTATGTGCTGCACAAAATAATTCCTACTTTAGCAGTATTTATTTTAGTTCAGTAAACAGGTTGTAGGTGAGACCTTTTTGTTGTGCCAACCTCATATATTTGTGAGGAACGTTTGAGAGTTGTGCACCCATCGTCAGGTTGGCGTGAAAGATGTTTGGGTCCATCAAGCTGCATTATCCATTTTGCTTTGACCTGACAAAGAGAGTGCAGCTTTGGAAATGTACTAATTTAGTCCAAATAAAAGGCCTCGCCTTCAACTTGTTGTAGACCCAGCACAGCAATCTGAAGTTGAATGTGTCTATAGTCTTGTTTGTAACCTGCAGCACTTCTCTATTGAAAGCTCCTGAAAAAAGTGGAATTGTTTCAGGTACGGTGTTAGCATTGGCTCCTCCACCAGCATCGCAGGACCCAGTATTCAGCAGAGACTAAGGAGACATTCATGAAACATTTAACCTCTTACAATACGTGGGCATTGCTAGGTGAGTCCAGGGCAGTTTGCCGTGGGGTTAATACTTTCAGCTTTTTTTCTGGGTGTAGGAAGTTTTCGTGTGACATTTTTTCATAAACTTTGTGTTGTGAGATCCACTTAGTACAGAGGCTGATATTCAGCCAGTCATGTGCAGATAGTGTTGTAGGGTTAACTTTATCTGGATATTCAGCCCAAATAAGTTGTCTGGTTAAACTCTGGCCAGACAGCACTGATATCCAGCAGGCCTGGGAATGACTCCAGTGCCACCCTCTTATTGTCCAGCTAAATTTTTTTCTTTTTTTTAAACTACTCAGACTGCAGGTTTGCATCTCTGCATCTGCTGGAGCCAGTGAAATACTGAGGGACTGCAGGTAGCACTCGGATATGTAGCAGGGCCTCAGGTTTTGTTTTTCTGCCTCCATCTGCTGCTAGGGATGCAAAACCCATTTATCTGGACTAATCTGGTGTACAACCGGGAATAACAAATTTCCCTTATTGCATCGGGTGTAATCATTGGCAAGAATCTATTGCCTCTTCCCTCCAGCACTGATGCACATTTACAGCAATGAGGGGCCTAATGAGCCCAGTTGTGCTACCTTGCTTTGACGTTGCTGGCCCAAACTACTTTGCATATTAGCATCAGGACGATACTAGACCTTTGCCCAGTTTATAGCCTTAGAATGCAAGGTGGGCTGGCTCTTCCTGCACCAGTCATGCCAGTTCCAGCCTGGCCCTTATGTTTTTGCAGGTATAGAGTATATTATTGTGCAGCTGAAATCAATGGTGCTGACGATGGGGCTGGTTAGTAGTCATATTACCGTAGTAAAGAGCAGTTCTCCTGTCCGCCTAGAGGAGGAATACCAGGTAAACCCATGTTCTAACAATGTGCCCAGGGCCAGAAATAAGCTGTTTCGTTTTGACGTGATTAGCATCTGCATATACATGGACACGGGAGGCCACTGTGAATTCTGTTTCTTGCAATGAATGCATTTTTCTTGGCGACTTACGAGCAAAAAAATTGCTTCATTTCTTGTTTTGTTTTCTTGTTAGTAGAGCATAGCTTTGCCTTTTGAGGGTCTCTAGAGAAAGTAGTTGCAGTATGTCTCCCCTGTGACTTCAGAGTTGGTGGAAGTATATCATTTTATATACCTCTTCTCTACATTCTCAAGAAGGACCTGTATTTTTGTCTGTTCCCCATCATATAACAGTTGAGAACAAGAACATAGCAGGAGGTAAAACTGTATAGTACAGTCATAGCTTCAGCACTAATGCCATGCTTGTGCGTTCTACCCAGCGAGAGCTTTGCGAAGGGATATATGTATCTTGATGATTTTAGTTGTGTGTTTACTCAGATCCAGCGGTGGGGTAATGTGGAGTGGGCCCATGACTATGACCTGCAGGAACTGCGCTCCCGCACAGCAGCTGGGACCCTCTTTGTTCACTTCTGTTCTGAAAGCTCAACTGTCAAACACAAGCTGCTGCAGGACTGATGCCGCCGAGGTCTCTGGAGGACACTGCAGCAGCTGGGAGCGGTACAGCATGAATGAAAGTGAGAAGACATGCCAACGTCAGAAGTTGAGAGGAAAAAAATGGATACTTGCACCATCCCACTGAAACGTGTCAAGCTGGAAAAATTGGTTCATTTAATGGCCAAATAAGAGGAAAATGTCCCTGCTAAATTAAGGCAACGAGAAGTTCTCAACCAGTGGGATAGCACTGCCTAGTAGCAACTGGTTTCTGTACATTTTCCCATTTGGAAGACACGTTGTAAAATACAAATTAGTGTTAATGAGACTTTTAATAGCTGATGCCTAAAGTTCTTAAAATTTTGTAAAATTAGCCGCTACTCTAATACTAGTGTATGTATGTGTGTGTAGTATGCAATATTCAGTACCTGGTTTTCTTATTCCATTAAATGTTTTAATGGTGTCTCGTTACATTTATCCTCAATGATTTGCTAGGTCATTGCTGCTAATTAGAAGAAATGCACCAGAAAGCCATTAGTGGCCAGTTTAAAAGTTCATGTTGACATTGAGTAGAAGAAATAACCAGATGGTTCCCAACTCAAGTTCCTGTTTAGACACAAGTATGGGTAGCAGCAGTTGTGGGTCCTATTGCAAGCCATTCTATTAAGGGTGATATTTAAAGGCCAAGAGAAAGGGACAAAATATGAACTGTGTCTGTGGGAGCTGCTTCCATTCTATGAAATGGGCAGAGGTATAATCAGGACACCCCCCCCCCCCCAAGTAAAAGAATTAAGTGACAAGTCTTCGTTGCGCCATCCCTCCGCTCAGACCAATATGTCCCCCTTGTAATTCTTGCTTTGTAAGGTGAGAGTTGGTGGCACATTTCTTGCTGTGGTCACTGGAAGACTTGTGCTTGGGTGTCTGGGTCTTATGTTCCTGAATCATGGGAAGGAGACGAGAGAAATAAATCTCTTGTACCAAAAGAATGCAACATGCCAACGTCTGTGGAGAATTCTCAAGTATTTACATCCTTGCTAAATGACAGCATTAAAATATTTAGGTAAGCAGTGTGGTCCAGGTCACAGGAGCGTGCCAGCCAGCTGTTGCACTGGTGTCAGACCCTCGCACTTCTTGGCCGTGCTGCACACACAGAGAACCTGCCCGGAATCTCTCCCGGGCCTGGCTGGGATGAAGAAACACCTCGTTCGAGAGAGAGAGAGTCCATTTGTTGCTATCAGATCTGCTCGGGCAATCTCCATGTCGTCCAGCTCATCAATCAGGTGGTCGATGAAGGAGTTGATTTCTAGCACGCGCTTACGATTTCTGGCTGCTTCATTCCTTTGAATCTGAGAAGATGAGAGGAAGGAGTGGATTGAGAATGTGCACAGTATTGTTGGGTTCTTTGATATTCAAATTATTTGCCTGGTGTAGAAGGTTCTGGTCTTATTTTTTAATTGTATTTTTATATTTTTTTCAGATTATACAGAAAGGAACCTGCCTTTTTTTTTTTTTTTTTTTCTTCACTTATCTGGCTATTTGACCTTAGGCCCGATAAATCTTAAAATGCTAAGTAGCAACTTTGCTAAAACTTAGCCGGATAAATCAGAATTTGTCCGGATAAGTGTCGTTACTTAGGTCGGAATAAGTTGGAATTTATCTAGATGTGCTAAAATTCTGCTACTGGGCCAGAAAGTATGCGCAACTGGTAAACCTGCCTATTTTCACATCTAATTTTAAAGTGATGTGTGAGTAGATTTAACATGCGTAAATTAGATGCATTTAAGTGAGATTTTATAGGCGTGAATGGGAAGATTTTCTACCATCGCGCAGCACTAAAATGACCAGTTTTACCAGTTTAGTCTACCAGTGTACCCAGACCAGCTGCAGGCCATGGAGACCCTCCTGCACCTTACCCTGATGTGCCCCCATTTCATTCAGACCCCCTACCCAGTTAGTATTTCACTTCTAAGGTGTTTATGATCACTTACTCCAGATACTAAGCAGGAGTAAATAGAGGTGAGTCTGCTGCCAAATTTACACATGTAAACTGCTAATAAAATAGCAAATTCTGTAACTTTTGGTCTGCCCCGGAATGCCTCTGCCCTTTTATGCATGTGCAAATTTACTTGCAGCCTCTGATTTACATGTGTCAGTTTAGGTTTCTAAAATAATACTTATGTATATGCTATTTTACACGTTCCAGCTGTTGAAAATTCCACTTTAAGAGTTTTACTGAAGAGCCACGGGAGTATTTGCATGCTTTTAGCAATAATTCCATAGTGTACTTGTGGGTTGAGCTTCAGGATTTATTATATCCAGCCTTTACAAGGGATTATAGACACGTTTTAAGCTTGAGTATAGTTTCTTTGCTGGTGCTTTCCATAAAGCCTTCAGCTGGGGCTCACCAGCGCTCTTGAGCATTAGTAGTGGTAGGCAGGGTGGGGCCTATGAGGCAGCACGCACTCATAGGCCCAGCATTAGCCTTGTCTGTGCACAAGTTTCTGTAATAAAAGGATGCCCTATGTGAGGAGGATCAGGGCCAGCTGTAGGGCCTGTGAGGAGTTGCTACTGCGGATACGTGAATGCCTCCTCACAGTACCTGCCATCAATAAGAAGGCAGATAGGGTTTAGGTCATCCCGAAGGCTGCCGGATTGATAAGCATTAGCTTCCCCACCAGTTGGTGGTGGTGTTGAATCTGCCCTCAAGAGGGCCAAGTGCTCTTGGATTCATTCCTTGGTGCCCCCAGGGAAGGCAAATAGAGCTATGGATGCTCTTGGGAGGAAGGTATTTCAAGGTGCTAGGCTTATTGCCCACATTGCTGCCTACCAGCTCTACATGAGCCAGTACTTGTGGGACATCTGGAAGCAGGTGCAGGAGGTGGCTGAGCAGCTGCCTCAACAGCAGCAGGACACCCTTATGTCACTGGTACATAAGGGTCTGCAGTGTGGAAAAACAGAGGTGTGTGACTTAAGACGTTTTTGAGATGGCATCAAAGGTCTCTGCAGTGGGAATTGGCACCCACCGAATGGCATGGCTACGGACCTGGGATCTCTGACCAGAGATACAGGAATGACTCGCTGACATGCCTTGTACTGGAGAGAATCTCTTCAGAGATAGGGTGAGGGATGCTGTGGCCCAACTTCAGGACCCCCACGAAACCCTCCTAAAATTCTCCACCAGTACTCCGAATCCATCGTCCTCATCCAGGAGGCTGGCGAGAGCAGGGTCAAGGAAGTCTTTCTATCGCCAAAGGAAGTAATATCCCTCTGCCTCCTCACTCCTGTCAACACCATCAGAGCTCCTGCAGCTGACCCAGGCAGCAAAGAGCCCCCCAGCCAGCTCCTCAGTCAAGTCAGGGGACAGGGTTTTGATTGGGCCGTAGGGAGCGTAAGCCAATTTGTCCATACCTGGGACGATGGACTTTCCTGATGGAGGAAGGCTGTGGTTCTTGCGAACGCGGTAGCCCAGTATAACCTTGGACCAGTGGGTTCTGTCCATCGTCTGTCAGGGGTACCAACTTGCACTTATTGCGTGTTTCGATAAATTGCCCTCCATGTCCATTTGGGGACCGGTAGCACATCAGGAGGTACTACTAGTGACGTTCTCCTCCTTCGTAATAGCCAGAGCAGTTGAGCCCATCCCACCAGGCAAAGAGGGTGGGATTCTACCTCAGGTACTTCCTGATTCCCAAGAGAACAGGAAGACTCCATCCCATCCTAGACCTAAAGACCTTGAACAAGTTTAAAAAAAAAAGAAAAATCCAAGATGGTTTCCCTGGGCATCTTGATCTTCTGTTCTTGCCAAAAAGGGACTGGCTATGCTCCCTCAACCTAAAAGATGCATCACTCATATGAGATCTCTCCCCTGCTCACAGGAAGTATCTATAATTTGTGTGGGAAACAGCACTTCCAGTACCGGGTGGTGCTGCTTCGGGCTTGATCAGCCCCACCAGGTCTTCACAAAATGCTAACCATAGTGGCAGCGCACCTCCATAGGCTGGGAGTGCATTGCAGGGGCCATCAAGTTCATGCGTGTGACCATCCGGGTGTTGGAGTCACTAGGGTTCGTTCTCAACTACCCAAAGCACCATCTCAATCTATCATTTCACTTGGACTTCATAGAAGCCCTGCTAGGCACAGCTCAAGCCAAGGTCTTCATGCCTCACCAGAGGGCCATCACCTTGATGACCATTGCAGCAGAGATCCAGCAGAGCCAGCAGGTATCAGCCTAGCACATGTTGAGGTTGTTAGGCCATATGGCTGCAACTGTCCATGTCACTCCCTGGGTACGATTACAGATGTCCAGAGTCCACTGGACCCTGAAGTTGCAGTGGCGCCAGGCCACTCAAAGCCTCCACGATTGCATCAGAGTCACCCTGTCTCTATGGCACTCATTGTCATTGTGGCAGGTACTTTCAAATATGGAATGGAGGATTTCGTTTCAAAGTCCCTCTACTGAAATTGTCCTAACCACAGATGCATCCACCCTGGGGTGGGGAGCTCGTGTAGATGGGCTTGGCCCCCAGGATTTCTGGTCCACCCAGGAACGCTCTTGCCAAATCAACTTCCTGGAGCTCTGGGCGATCAGTTACATCTATGGGCTTTCAGAGATCAGCTGTCCAACAAAGTTGTCCTCATCCACACTGACAACTAAGTAGCTATGTGATATGTCAAAAAGCTGGGGGGCACGAGATCGTACCTCCTGGGTTAGGAAGTGGTCCAGATCAGGTGTGGGCTCTGTCACCTGGCCATGATGGGAGAGTGTGTAGTGGACAGGCTGAGTCGGGCTTTAGACCCTATGAGTGGTCACTGGACCAAGGGGTAATGAATCGGATACTCTGCCTCTGGATGTAGAGCTGTTCGCATCCCCCTGCAACAGGAAGGTGCCTTGGTTCTGCTCCCTGGACAGGTCAGACGGCAGACCAGCTACAGATGCCCTTGCCTGGCATTGGGGCAAGGGTCTTCTGTATGCATATCCTCCGATTCCTTAGTGGCAAATACTCTCTTGAAGCTTTGCGAGGACAAAGGGACTGATTCTCATAGCCCCCTCATTGGCCGCGACAGGTCTGGTTTCCACTCCTCGGGCATTGTCTATCAGGAGACTGATCAATCTGGGGAGTTCCCCAGTCTCATCACACAAGACCAAGGCAGGCTAAGGCACCCAACCTCCAGGCTCTTTTGCTCACAGCTTGGATGTTTGAGAGGTTAATCCTGCAGCCACTTGATCTTTCAGAAGTTGAGCTCTCAGGTCCTGTTGGCTTCCAAAAAGCCTTCCACTAGAAAGTCCTATGGACTGAAGTGGAGGAGGTTTTCCGTGTGGTGTAGCAGAAGGCCCTAGATCCGTTCTCTTGCCCTCACAAAATATGATTACCTTCTACATGTATCGAAGCTGGCTTAAGACCAATTCCATTAGAGTTTCATCTCAGTGCAATTGGCACATACCACTGAGGTATGGACGGTACGCCCATTTCTATACAACCTATAGATGTAAGTTTCACGTGAAGTCTGCTTCAACTGAAGCCTCCCCTAAGATTTCCCATTGTGGCTTGGGCCCTCAATGTGGTGGTGGCTCAGCTGCTGAAGGCTCCTTTTGAGCTGCTGCGCACCTGTGACCTGAAGTACCTGACCTCGAAGGTCATATTTTTGGTGGCGGTCACTTCAGCGTCCAGAGTCAGCAAGCTCCAGGCCTTAGTGACTTATCCACCTTATGCTAAGTTTTATCATGACAAGGTGGTCTTACACACACACCCTAAGTTTCCGCCTAAGGTGCTGACAGATTTCCATCTTAACCAGTCAATTGTCCTACCAATATTCTTTCCTAGGCTCCATTTGCACCAAGGCAAACAAGCACTGTACAGTTTAGACTGCAAGTGAGCTTTAGCCTTCTATCTGGAGCAGACAGAAATAAAAAGTTGGGTGGACTGTCTATGGGCTTCTTTTGACAAGGATAGGTTTGGTGTTGCCATTGCCAAAATATACTGTCCAATTGGCTAGCAGATTGCATCTCCTTCTGTTATGCCCAGGCAGGACTGCATCTTGAGTCATGTCAAGGCTCCTTCTGTCAGAGCCATGGCAGCATCGGTGGCTTACTTGCAAGCAGTTCCATGGAGGAGATCTGCAAAGCTGTAATGTAGAGTTCCCTCAACATATTCACATCTTATTACTGTCTGGTTAGGGATGGTTGACACAATAGTAGATTCGGCCAATCTGTCCTTTGGAACCTGTTAGAGATGTAGTACTCTACTCTCCCACCTATGGCCCATTGTTTGGGTTCAGGCTGCCTCCCCCTCTGTTACAAACGGTACTGATGGTGTGCCTGTTGGTCCTATTTTGTGCTGGGGGGCAGCCTGGACCTAGGTATTCACTTATGTGTGAGAACTACCATCTGGCTTGTTCTCTGAAAAAGCAGCGTGGCTTACCTGAAACAGATGTTCTCCAAGGACATCAGGATGTTAGTCCTTACGAAACCTGCCCGCCACCCTGTGAAGTTGAGTTTCTCCTATTTTTTTTTATTTTAATTATAATTCTGTGTTGCAAGTCTGGAGAGGGACCCCCGCGTGGATGTGTGTGGTATAGGGCATCTGGGCATGCTCAGTGTGCCTAGTCAAAGTTCTAGAAACTTTGACACAAGTTTTCCACAGCAGGGCTCCATATGATGATGTCACCCATGTATGAGGATTGACACCTGCTGTCCTCAGAGAAACCTGTGACAGGTAAGCAACTCCGCTTTAGCGTGGAGAGCTGTGCTCCCTTACTTACTTTTCTGCATGAGATTGCTAGCCCAAACTATTGATTTTGGTGATCAGGTCATCTTCCAGGTTATCAATTTTCAGAAGGTGAATGTCATGGGATGCAGCAACAGCATTCACGATGGTGTCTTTGTCAATGAAAAGCTAATAAATGGAAATAGCAAACTGTAAGGCAGATGTAACGAGAAATCACTATCCTGGAAACTGAAGATAAATGACATGCAATCGGGGCTGGCTCTAGCACTAATAGTGAGGTGGGTGAAAGCCATCAAGGGTGCCCCCTTCCTTCCTCCAGGCATTCTTCCTTCACTCCCGACATTCGCTTGGGGGCGGTGTCAGCTTTGTGGGCCTCGCCAAGACTCTGTCCCTTCTGAACAGCTGTGGTGGTTTTGCAGGCCTCCCTGGGCCAGCAGAGGTAATAGGGAGAGTCTCATCATTTTGACTGCATGGGCAGATGCAACCCACGACTCCTTATTGGCTGCTGCTTCTATTGCCAGTTTGTCCCATGCCTCCTCCTTTCTGGTGGTTGGCATTGCTGAGAAGTGGCAGTTTTTCTTCAAGTCCACTCCCTTAAAGGTGCAGGGGCGCTTAGGCCAGTGACCATTCGAGGGCTATTGGCCTAAGAACCCCCCCTGTGCCTTTAAGGAGTCAGACCCTGCAGCTAGATTGCCTTACCTTTAATCTCCTGCCTCAGCCAGCACTGTCACTGCCCAGCTCACTGACTGATCAGTTCACTGGGGCATGATAGTGGTACCCAGAGCACCCCATTGGCCACCCACAGGCTGACACGCATGTATATTATATTGATGCAGCTGGCAGCTGGCTTAACTTTCTAATGGCACGGTGTAGCTCTCACCATGCGCACGTCATCTGGGATATCCTCGTCAAAGATGCCTTTTCCAATTTTCTCCAGAGTGCTAATGGCGATTTCAAGGAGTTTCTCATTGTGATGATTTTCAAAGTCTCGAATCTGAGCCATGGTAAGCAAGAGGGTTAAGAGAGGAACACAGAATATGATGGAAGAAAAATCAAATCTATGCATGTTATTGCCTTACCACACCTTATCCATTCCCTGGAAATATCTCTTTCCAATCTGGCTAAAAGTCTGTACATTGTGGAAGCTTGGGTCTATATATTAAATCCAATATGGGCTGAAGCATCCCTTCCTTTTTTTTTTATCGGAACCACAAAATAGATAGAATATAGGAAAATTGCTTCTCCTCCTTTGTAAAACTTGCCTCCGGGGCATTCCATTGAAGGCCAAATAATTCTTGAATTGGATGCAGTGGTGAAGGGAAACAGGACACTTAACTTAAATTGGTCTCTGACCACACTGAGCATGTTCAGGGTCTGAGCCAACAACCTCAGCAAGATATTTCTATGAAAAAAAAGAAAACCGAGTAAGTCCATTGTGGCTCCCAATCAGATGTAATTTCTCCCTCTTCTAGATGTGAGAAAGCCAATTCCTGATCAGACTCCTCTGTTGTCCTCCCCTAGAACATTGCCAAGGACAGCCTCCCTGTGGCGTTCGTCCACACTGATTGACAAATGAGAGGACCGAGCACACAATCCCTCCATATTAAGTTATTTCGCCTTTGCTGGGCACCCCATGCAGAATGTTTCCAGGACCTGTAGGTCCTGGAAACATTCCATCCAGCAGGAGGAGGAGGAGGATGATCTATTCCAGAGATCTATTCCAGAGCTCTCTCCAAATTGTCTCTCTCTGGGAAGCTTCTGCCCTCGGGAACAAGGGAGGAGGAGAACTAAACGTTGCTTCTCCTCCCACTCCACTTCCCTTCAGAGACACCATAGACCAAGGGGATATCCAAATATGGGCAAAAACTATAGTAGTCAAATCACTTTTAGCGTCTTAAATAGCGCTGACCTGAATGGAGAGAGAGGACTGAATTACTGTCAGACAGCAAGCCTCATAGATAGCAAGGTGTTTGGACCTGTTCGTCTCAGGCGCCTAGCTCACCTGAACTTCGGCTCTAAGTAGCCTCCTGTACCACACACCGATGCCACCTGGAGGTATGCACGCAAATAAACACTCAAGACTAAGTCACTGTCATACACGCACAAGTACATGTGCAAATCGATGCTCATCTAGGCCGTGATCGTATGGGTACAAATACCCACACAAATACGCGCTCAGGTTTAGGTCATGGTCTTATGCACCACCAGGACCTAACAACCCCCTGCGAGGAACTGGAAATTTATATACTCAGGGGGGGTGGCCCCCGCCCCCACCCCACCCCACCAGGACCTAACAATCCCCTGCGAGGAACTGGAAATCTATCTTCTCTCTTTTATATACTCCAGACATCAGGTTGTAACACCATCTACCATCTGCTGGAGCCAGAGAAATACTGAGGCACTGCAGGGTGGGCACACTGGGTTATGTACAGTGTCAGTGAAACTTTCTCTGTCTCCATCTGCTGGCAAGGAGGCAAAACACAGGACTCTGGATTGATCTGGGTACACGGCAGGTTGCACGGCAGGTCGTTAGTGTACCTTCTAATAGAAAGATGAACAGTTTTCCATGGCTAATGCTGGACTCCCCCTGCCTGCAGCTATCCTGTTCCACTGTCAGAATAAAACCAGCCCCGGTGAGCTGTGAAAAGGATATTATCCCTGAACTGTTTCAATAAACGTCGACGCCATGTCAGAGGTGTTCCTTTCAAAGTCCTTTATTATTTCCTGTGGAAAACCAAACCAACACATTACTTTCTGTGATATTTTGCTACTATGAAGATAGAATAAGAATAACCAAGCATGTTTCTTGTATTTTAACCCTCAACTGCAGCCTCCCACCATCGCCATTGACCGTAGGCTCCTGACACACCACAAGTGAACAGGATTTCTGTAACCTGTGCATGCCTCCTGAATCTTCCTGACTAAAATCTATTGAGGGTAATATTCAGTGCTACTTAGCCAGATAAGTTAAGACACAGCCGGCTCAGTAGCAGCGGATGAATATCCGGCCCTGCTGAATGAAGCCAACTTAGACGGATAAGTTATCCGTCTAATTTAGATATTCAGCATGAGCTCTTCAGCAGTAAGATTTGAGAGGCATCTAGTATTCAGCAGCGATTCCTGGTGAGTCTGCTGGACTACCCAGCGCAGCAGGGCCATACCACCAGGGAATTGAGTACCATCACTAGGTTCCTCGGGGGATATATGGACCACTATTACCTCATGAAATTGCTGGAAATATGAGAAATGCTGCTGAGAAGACTTCTATGCAGCATGATGTGTACTCATGGGAATTTTATTTGAATTATATTTTTATTTATTTATTTAGGTGTTTTATATACCGTCGTTCCAAAAGAACATCACAATAGTTTACAAATCAATATTCATATCCTTGTTCAATTTTCACAATATGGGTTAATATTCATATTTTAGGTCAACAATACATCAGTAAAGGGATTTTTGGTCATATTCATTCAATTGTTTCCTAGGTCAACATAACATTGTGTACAAGTTCTAATTCTCTTTACACTTTATATAGCTTTATACTACTGCTTTTTATACTATTAATATCACTGGTCCTGACCCTAAATTTATCCGCTTATTGGTGTTTTATGTTAAATCATAAGCCTTTCTAAAGAGCCGTGTTTTCAGTTCATGTTTGAAACTCTTTCTTTCGGTCATCAGACGTAGTGACTGAACGTTTAGGGCCTGCTCTGGAAAATATTCCATCTCTTATTTATGTTAGGTGTGTGTGCCATGTGGTTAGAGAAATCTGAAGATATATTTATTTTTGGTTTGCTGCTAATCTTTCCTGTGAATCTTGGGACTTGTTTATATGGTGATTTTTTATTGTGCATTGACTGCTGCTAACCCCAGAAGCATAAAAGTTAAATTGCCGTACATTCTAGGGAGCGAGACTCTAATACTGAAGCCCAGGGTTGTGGGTTCAAGGTATGGATCTGCTCGCTTAAGGAAGATTTGTGCTATAAGGGTGCAGTCAAATGGTCAGAGAGGGGGAAAGGAGGATTTGAATACATTTCCCTGCCCAGTCTGCAGAAATGTTGCCCTTGCCTCTGTGCCAGGACCAAACGTGTGAAGTTTGAATCCACAGCAACTGGTACCAGAATCATAAAAACCTAGCATGTGACCCCCCCTTATTTCATGTAGCCTGAATGAGGGGAGGGGAGTATTACAGATACGTTCTTTTTACTTTTTATTTAATAGCATACCACTGTACCATATGTTCTAAAAACAAGTGTGCATTCCAAAACATCTGGATAATGCAAGCCCTCCTGCAGCTTCCCATTGTGAAAAACATCCCATACTTCTAGAAAATAGTGGATACTATGTCTTTTTATGTGAAGATTTTCATAAAGTCACTTAAGCAATGCCATTAGCTGTGTTTTTTTGTTTGTTTTTTTTTAAGGACTGATTATGGTGGGGTAGTTTTACTACTTTTAAAATGAAAATCTTTATCTGTTAATAAATTGGAATACATTTACACAAAAAATGCCTCCTTTAATAATCCAAACTAGTCATTTGAATCCAGGAATTGATTTATCCAGTGTAATTTAAGAGTCTGGTATCTAACAATCAGAAAGATTTAATACACTTTCATTTAGCATAAGGAATTTCATGCACCACCTTCCTTCCTCACCTCCAACTGGTCAACCAGCTGAATTTCCAGGGTCATCAATGTTTCCTTCAGATGCGAGATTTCTGTGCCTATTTGTTCTATTTTAACAGCAATGATTTCAGTGTCACTAATGTGCTGGATCTCGCTGTAAAGCTGGATGACATTGAAAGAACAAAGAAGAGAAGTTTCAATCCAGAGTGCAAACGGGGTTCTTTATGATTATAATTATTCCTTTAGATTTTTTCCTTGGTAGCTGAAGATGAGTTACATGAAGGGGGGTTATGTACTAAAGCATTTCTGCCATTGTATGTCTATGGGAAAAATGCTTAGTAAATAGAGCCCTAAGTTTATATCCCAGGCAGTGGGAGAGGGGAAGTGACCTGCACAAGGTCACAAGGAGCCGTGGGATTTGGATCCTGCCTGCTACTCTTCCCCTTACAAGCAGGACTTCTGAGATTCATAGCCAAAAAATTATTACAATGACTTTCCTCACTCCCAGAAAATGTCTTCTGTGTTTTCATTACAGGTTTTCATTTATCTGTTTAAAACATTTTTATTCTTCTTCCCTGAATAAGCTGTTCAAAGCAGTGTGTATACAAAAATTATAAACTAACAATAATGCAAAACAGAACAGATCCTAATAAAAATGGTCAGCTAGAAAACACCCAGATATTTGGATACAGCTCCATAAGCATCAACCCATTTTACCAAAACAATGCAACAATTCTAACCAATGCCACCCTATCGATCCCAGAAAGCACCAGCAGCCTGCAGCACTCCCTACAATCTCGTCCACCCTACCGGCCCTTCCCATCATAGCCTAGTGTTTCCCAACCGTTTCAAGCTCCGAGGTACACCAACACTAATACAGATATGTGGTACACCGGCCTCCACAGAGCAGGCAGTGTTGCATGGAGAGAGCACTGAAAGCCCTAATAAAGGGAAACAGGGGGCAATGACAGACATGCACTCATTACCATGGACCAGTCCCTCTATCTATAGGATAAGGGAGAACTTGGTGTGAGGCGAGAAGCTGGCTCACTTAGGGGGTCATTTTCGCCTGCGATCACTAAATGGGGGCGGAGTCGGCCCCGGAAGAGGAGGAGTCGGGGCGGAACTGGGACCGACTCTGCGAAGACATCGCTGGCGGCAAAAGGTAAGGACCCTTATCGCCGCCAGTTTCGCGCCGAATAACTACAACTTTTATGGTGTAGTTATTCTGTGCGAAAGCCGGCCCGCCCCCCCGTTACCGCCGGATTCTCTAAGGTCTGCAACCTTAGAAAATCCAGCTCTATGGCTGCTGCAAGTGGCTACCAGTTCTGCTCCTCCCAGCATTCAGAGCAACTGGCCTCCACTGGTCAGTACACCCTCTCCACATCTCACTCAGAACTGGCCTATTGCAACCTTTTTTGTGGCCTGTCTACCTGTTATCTTCCAGCTGCTGAAGCTCTTAACACCTGACATAGTCAGTCATCGATGGTCCGACATCACTTGCATTAGTGTGTCATTTCGGGCCTCTGCTGATGACACTGGATAAGCAGGAAGAGAGGCAGTCACCTCCCCCGTATAGCAGAAGGCTAGCCAGCCGCTGATGCTGTGTGGCAATAGAAACAGAAGCCAGCCACCACAATGTGGAAGAAAAGGCAGGGTTGTTGAAGGGTGAAGAAGGAAAGAAGCTAGGAGGTAGGTGGGAGTATCCTGTGGCTGGCTAGGGTCAGAGTGCCATATATCTGCTGGGCAACAGGCTGATCCCTAACTGGAGCTCCTAGGAGGATCCCCCCAAGCATCCTTTTGAAAGTTCCTATTCTTGAGCCAGAAGGACTCAAAGAAGGTGGCTCAGGTCAGGAAAGATGAGGAAGTGCTGTGTGCAATATGTGCTGCCCAAAACGGGGCCCAGCTATCAGTGTCCTGCCTGCTGCCCATTAATTACAACCCTCCGGGGCTCGTTATTTACTTATTAATAAATGTATATACAGATCCTGCTGTCGCTGGGAAGAAGAGGCATGCACGATTACACGTCTGACCAGAAAGGAGCTCTTACATGTATAAAAATCTAAAATAAAATGAAATAATGAGAGGCTATTCCACAAGAGAGAGCCCTAACCCTGGGGCAGACTGAGGATCCATCCAGTCCAGTATCTGTTTCCAACAGTGGCAAGATCCCAAAGACTGGCCATTACCAACATAATATAGTATCTGACCAAAATAAGATGGTTTTTGGAAGGATAAGCCACCAGGTCCACTGAATCTGGTTTCCTAATCTAATCAACTGCCTGCAAGCAAAAGGACCAAGGGCCTTGCATCATGCTGGGATGCCGAGCCGCTGCATCATGCCTTGCATCATGCTGGGATGCCGAGCCGCTGCATCATGCCTTGCATCATGCTGGGATGCCGAGCCGCTGCATCATGCCTTGCATCATGCTGGGATGCCGAGCCGCTGCATCATGCCTTGCATCATGCTGGGATGCCGAGCCGCTGCATCATGCCTTGCATCATGCTGGGATGCCGAGCCGCTGCATCATGCCTTGCATCATGCTGGGATGCCGAGCCGCTGCATCATGCCTTGCATCATGCTGGGATGCCGAGCCGCTGCATCATGCCTTGCATCATGCTGGGATGCCGAGCCGCTGCATGAAGTATTTCAATTGTCCCCGAACACTGGATTTGAGGTTGGGGACAATTTGTGTGTCTGCCCAACCACTGGATTTGTATTCCACTAGCATTATGACTCCACGATGGAAGAGAACATTTCTTATGTTGTTTTGTTTTGTTAAAGGCTGGGCGCCATCTTATCCCCATCGCCTGTGCGTGGAGGCCCAGACCCTTTCCCAGCCATGTGAATTCACTTAAAATTCTCACATCTAACTGCTTTCATTTTGAGCAATTATTGCCCTATACCGACATGGCTTAAAAAGGTGGCCTATGCCTTCGTATTATCGCAATGCTCCCTATTTGGGGTTCCCAGATAAAATGATCAGAAGATTGCAGGTTATTAACAGGAAGTGCTGTTGTACGTCAGCTCCCCCTTTGCTTTTAAAGTTGCATTGGCCGTCTATTTCTGAACGTTGCAAATTTAAATGTTTTGTGCTGGTATTTAAAATACTAAGAGGTGTATATCCACCACACCTTAGGGAATGTATTCAATGGCACCACAGTAGATGTGAAAATATCCGGGTAAATAGCGAGTTATCCGGTCTCAAGGAGCCGGATAGCTTTAGGTTTAATCAGCCATATTCAACCTATGACCAGTTAGGGTTAAAGCTATCCGGTTATGTGTAGCCAGATAACTTTAAACAAATATATTTAGTGGGATGCTTATCCCGCTGAATATACCGGACAAGTTATCTGGCTAACTTTAACCCTTACTGGCCATTAGTTGAATATTGGCCTCTCTAAGTTTTTGTATTATGTGTTCATTTTTATACATTGCTCTGAGTGATTTTTTTTTTAATCTGGAAAGGGTGAGTTACAAATATTTTTAAATAAAGAAAGAAAGAAAATGCTTTTCAGTACAGACCAGAAATAATATATATATATATAATCATACAAGGCAGTGCAAACCATGTGATCCTATTAAGCATGCAACAAAAATCACTGCCACCATTATGTTACCTTCAAATTATCTGGTTAGAAAGGAATCTGGCATGGAGACATCTCATTGATGGATAAATCTTACTAAAACGATAGAATAAGGCACTGAAGGTTTTACTGTATTTTATCTCCTGATCTGCTTGAGTATTAATCTTAGCTAGTTATTTATTTTCAAAGAATTCAACAAGAATGCAGAATTCCCAATGTTTTGTCTCTTGTGTATCTTAAGAATTTTCTCATCCAGATCTTTTCAGAAACTTCCATGTCACCCAGATTGGCTCCATGGAATGAAACTAGTTTGGCTTCCTTGATAATCAGTTTTGATAGTACTCTCTCTTCTCCAATTCTCCACTGAGATACAGAGAGGACAATTTCAAAACATTTTTCTGTAGGTAAACATGCATTGGTCTCCATAAAAATGCCTTCTGAGAGTGAAGGTAAAAGTCTGCTGTCTCACAACAGGGAAAAGGAGGCAAAGTTAGGTCCCCGGAGGAAAGGTGCAGACGGTAAGCTCACCTTGAAACCAGTGTGTGTGCTTTGCACCAGCTAAAATGAAGATACAAAGGCCATGAATACTTTTGGGTTTACATTCTTCTGACTCTGAAACTGATTAAGGTAGCAAAGGTTGTGTTTGGGAATACGCCTAATGGTTCAACAGGCCTGACAGGGTCCAGGTGTGTGAAGGCATACATCCAATCAAGACTGAGAAATCTCTCTATCTTTGTTCAAATCCTATACAAAATATTACTTAAAGTATAAAATGAAAGTGTTCTATCTCCTATCCATGCAATAAAACATGAAGAGTATATGCAAGTTTGAAAAATAGAGACATAACTAGGACCCAGCAGCACCACCAGCATTGCACAGAGTTACAGAGCTGAAGCTCCTGGGTCAGTACTCTACACAATCACCTTGTACAGTCCTGTGTATACTAATGGTGCAATATAACAAATATTATTGCCACTAATTTATTACTAATAAGTTATATAAATGAGGAAAAGGAATTAGACTTAGCTATTACCTCAATAGCTTTATTTTCATTGTCCTTGATCTTCTGTACACCGAGCTCTTGGTTTTCATTGATTGCTTCCTGAAGGCACTCACTGAAAATTTGCTCCTCAGCTTCTCGTTTTTCATGGTGATTTAGACCATATTCAAATATATTCTGGCAAACTGCCGTACACTTGGACTTGTAGGTGAAGGCAACGTCAAGGTCCCTCATTTAGAAAGTTGGAACACTTGATCCAGGAAAACCGTAATGCCTCATGCCGCTTCTGCTCTCTAGAAGCGGACAAGACTAGCGTCCTGAATGCCCACCTCCTGTGTTTTTTGAGGCATTGATGAAACTCAGGTACACTGAAATTTAGTGCTATACCTCTGAATGGTTTTGAATATTAAGGGATTGTCCTTCCTCTGCCCTGACAGCTTGAGTCTAGCTCTTGTTTTCCCAGTTCTGGGGCCATTGTAAGAAGCTGAATGTTAATTCACAGCGAGATTTCTTAACGTACATGCTATAATGTTGTTTAAACTCTCGATGCAGTAAGCTAATGGTATGCATTTTCTTTACATACAAACCTGAAAATATATGTAAACAAAATGCTTAGCACATAACCTGCAAGCATATATTTTGTGCCCAAAACTCCTTGGGCTGCATTGGCGAACACCTGTAGGTTAAACTGTGCTTTCTTCCAAGTGCACCTTATCCCCACAGGCTCCTGAGCCCGCAAGCAGCATCAGTGAATGAGGTGGGTGCAGCTGCGACTCATTTTGCCCTGAAATGTTAGCGTTCATGTTCTTATTCTGGGGGGCACTGAAGATTAAACTACATTTGAATGACTAGAATGCTGTGGCATAATACAAAGGGGGAAAGGTCCTGCTTTTCATATTATCGTGTCAGCCTTTCCTAACGTCGTATTGTGTATGACTATATTAAATTGCTCATCACCCTTGGATGCTCACACTTTTCTGTCTCTGATGGGAGTCGGCATTCGTGCTATCATAACGAGCAAAGACTTTACTGCACTGTGCTGTCATAATGACAGAACAGTCAAAAAGACATTGGATGCTAATATGAACTAGAGCAGCTCATTTAGAGATTAAAACAGCTCTGAGTAAAGAGAACAAAACAACACTTTAGCATCCCAGTTTAGAAGTTTTGGAAACCTGGGTTTTTTGTTGGTGCTCCTGAGAAGGATATGTTTCCAGCAGTCCAGCCACTCCAGGAATTAAAGAGAGTTTTTCACTTTCAACATCTTCTGCGTACATACTCTCAAACAGGAAGGAGCTGTTCAGGTACTCAACAAATGCAGCCTATGAAAAGAGAGAATACAAAGTCAAAGCCATTTTACATCGTCATCCAGTCAGACCAGTGCAGATGAATGGGTTAAGTACCTGGCCAGCAGATGGCGCTAGAAACATCCAGGCTCACCCTTATATGCAACTGTGCTGACCTCAGCCTGCCAGTATTCTCTGTCTCCAGCAGATGGTACAGGTGTGCATCCTGTGCTGTGGTCTGTGTCCTGGTAGGCCAATTTGGAATTCTGGATTTGAGCAGCTCCTAAGTTCTCCCTTTGAGCAGTGCCCGAAGATAGCTAGATTTAATTTAAAAAGGATGAAGAGACAGTTCCTGAGGTGAAAGCTACAGAGGATCTGGAAGAAGGGGAGAATCCCCCAAAAGCGAGGATAGCATCGCCATGGTCCAACTCTTTCATAGAGAGGAAATGGCATCCTTGTTCGTGGAATATAGCAGAGGTCAGAGAGGAAGAGGCTCCCAGGTCATGGGAGGATCTTATGGTCAGTTTTAGAAAATCCTCCAAATCCTTTCCCTTACATCAGGCAATGAAAGATGTGATGGATCTGGAGTGGTTTTCTCCAGAGGCCAACTTTAAGGGAGGCTGCTCTTAGGTCAAGTTGTATCCTCTGGCTTCACAAGAAAGAGACAAACTTCAGTTTCTGAAGGTGGATGCACAAAATGAACTACAATTCCAATGGAAGGTGGAACCGCTCTGAAGGAGGCGCAAGCCAGAAAGACAGAGCAGGCGTTGCGGAGAGTGGCTTGCACATGTATTCTGGCAAGGTCTGGTTTCTGTCTGGCGTTAATGGCTGAGTCAGGGTGCGAGTGGCGGGCAGAGGCGGGCAGAGGACCGGCATCAGTAGTGGCAGCAAAGTGGTTCCCCCAGTGCTGCACAGCACCAGCAGGACCAGGCTCAGATGCTCTCTCCGACGCCTCTCCTTCATGCTGCACTTTGGCCCCCTCCTGGTACTTTCCCTAGCCATGCACACACGTCGCACATTGCGTCTTAAAGGGCCAGAGGCAGCGCCCGCTGATGACATCACTTGTTCTGGATACAAAAGGCAGCCCCAGACTACTGGCAGATGTTTCAGCAACAGGTCTCCTGTTTCCTAGCTCCTGCGTTCCCGGTCCTGCTTCTTGTCTCATCTCATTCAACGCTTCTGCCTCCCTGCCTGCCCTGCTGTGTCAGTTCCTCTCCGCATCTTCCCAGCCTTCCCACAGACTGACTTCTGGAATTGACCCTTGCCTGGACATTGACCATTCTTGCCTGCCACTGACCTTTGTCTGGACATTGACCATTCTTGCCTGCCACCTGCCACTGACCCTTGTCTGGAGATTGACCATTCTTGCCTGCCACCTACCACTGACTCTTGCTTGGGTATTAAGTATTCTAGCTTGCCACTTGCCTCTGACCCTAGCTTGGCCCTGGAACTATGTATATGTCACTTCCATAGAGACTCTCGCCTAAGACCTGCTGGCTCAACCCAAGGTGAATAGGGCTGCTATAGGTGAAGATTTTGTCCAGTCTCTTCCTCGTATAGCTCCACCAGCTGTTGGTGAGGGTCTATGGGGCCTGCCCTGTAGGCTGAGTCAACTTCACCACAACAACAAGGGTCCACAGATCTTACAAAAATAAAGACACATAAAGCTTGTTACAGGTAATACTGGCAGGCTGAATTCAGCATGGATGCATATAAGGGTGATGTCAGCAAGCTTGTTTGTCTCTGTCTCCATCTGTTGGTTGGGGTGCATAACCCATTCTTCTGGATACTACTCTGACTGGACTCAAGGAAAGGAAATTATCAGATAAGACCTAATATCTCCATACACTCTGTAAGACTATGAAAGAAGGCATCCTTCATAAAATCTTCAGGATCCCTCTAAAGAGGTAACAATGCAATTCACACATATGGAAGCAGCTCAGAAAGTTCCTGGTTGTAAGCATGCAAAGGGCTCCCATTATTACAAATACATTATTTAGAGACTTTTCTAACAGGGAAGGGGTGTATTGGCAGCAGCTGTTGCCAAAGCTGCAGGACCTTTCTACAGCCCTTTCTGGTGTCCTGAGCCTGTCTGCTATCATACTTCCCCACCAGCAGAGGCCTCCAGTGAGCTCTGTTCCTAGCTGCCCAAGCCATCTCCTCATTGGCCACTTGATTTAGCCTGTGGTGCAGCCTCTTCTCCACCAGGGGTCCTCAGTAAGTTTCGCCTCAGCCTTGCCAAGCTCTGCCTTGCTGCTTGCACCACACCCAAGCTGCAGTCCTTTTAACCCTGCCTTGCCAGAACCTAGATGCCTCTTAATGGAGTCACCCTTGGCTCTCTGATCCCCAAGCTGCTAATGGGCCTGTCCTCCAGAAATCTGACCAAACGTTTTTACAACCAGTTATATTATTAACCTTGACCACATGCTCTGGCAACAAATTGCACAGTTTAGTTGTGCATTAACTGCTTTAAATTTGCTATCAGTTAATTTCACCGAGTGGCTCCTAGTCCTAGTACATTTGAAAGAATACAATATATGATTTACAAGCCGTTAAGCCCGTCACAACGGGCTACATTACATTTTTGTTTTCGGCCCATTTTCGAAAACAGCACCCTCCTACACTTTTTCTCCCTCATTCCCCCTTCCCCTCAGTCACTCACCCCCCTTCCTACCCCTCAGTCTTACTCACTCTCTGTCTCCCCACTGGCTCCTTCCCCTCACTCTCACCTCCCTCCCCTTCCCTCAGTCATTCCCCACCTCTCTCCCCTTCCCTCAGTCACTCCCCACCCTGTCTCAATCCCATCCCCTCTCCCTCAGCCCTCCTCCACGTCCCTTTTTCTCTGCTCCACAACTTCTAACCCTTCCACTTACTCACATCCCTGTCTCTCACCTCTCCCTCATCCTCCCTCTCCCCTCACTCTTCCCCACCCCCTCCCTCTCACTCAGTCCCTCCCCCTCCCTCAGTCCCTCCCTCCCACTCAATCCCTCCCCCCCTCACTCAGTCCTCCCTCCCTCCCCTCAGTCCCTCCTCCCACTCAGTCCTCTCCCTCCCTCTCACTCAGTCCCCCCCCTCCCTCTGTCCCTCCCTCCCACTCAGTCCCTCCCCCTCACTCAATCCCTCCCTCACTCAGTCCCTCCCTCCCTCCCACTCAGTCCCTCCCTCCCACTCAGTCCCTCTCCCTCCCTCTCACTCAGTCCCTCCCCCTCCCTCATCCCTCCCTCCCACTCAGTCCCTCCCCCTCACTCAGTCCCTCCCTCCCTCCCACTCATCCCTAGTCCCTCCCTCCCACTCAGTCCCTCTCCCCCTCCCTCTCACTCAGTCCCTCCCCCTCCCTCATCCCTCCCTCCCACTCAGTCCCTCCCCCTCACTCAATCCCTCCCTCCCTCCCTCTCTCTCTCTCCTCCCTCTCTCTCTCTCCTCTCCCTCCCTCGCTCGCTACTGGCCGCTGCTGCTCCTCGTCATCGTTCGCTGCCGTCGCTGCCGCCGCCGCCACCCGCCACCGCTGCCACCCACCGCCGCCATCGCCGCTGCCGCCACTGCCACCCACCACCACTGCCACCCGACGCCGCCATCGCCGCTGCCACTGCCACCCATCGCCGCTGCCGCCCAACGCCGCCATCGCCGCTGCCACCCGACACCACCATGTTTTGTTTTTTTTTTTACGCTGGCTAAGACCGACGTCCTTGCCCGCACATGCGCAGTAGAGCTGTGCTCTACTGCGCATTTGCGGGCCGTCGGTCATGGCCCATTTATAAGGTAGATTCCCTATTTCTCTGTTCCACTCCACTCATGATTTTATAAACTTCTCTCCTGTCATCTGTGCTCTCTTCTCCAAGCTGAAGAGTCTTGGCCTCTTCAGCCTCTCCACAGCCCCTTTATCAGTGTTTGTTACCTTCCTCTTCACCTTTTCCAGTTCCACTATATCTTTATCGAGATAGAGTGGCCAGAACTGCACACAAAACTCAGATACGGTCGCACCATAAATTTATACATAGGGACCTTTTTCTGGGAATTTCAAGGTTATAGCAAAAATAATCAGTGGAAAAATGACATTTCCACTGATATTTCTACTGTATGTTATCAGAAAGTAATTTTTCTACTGATTATTTTTTTTGTTATAACCTTGAAATTCCCACAGAAAATAAAATAAAAACTGAAAATGAAAGTCCCCATTTATGATAGAAAATAAAATGGATACTATTCCTTTCCAAACAGGGCAAATATGACAGTTATAAAACCAGGACTTGTCGTGAGGATATGCTACTAACTTAGCTTTCATGTGAAACCGGGGTTTGTAGAGCTGGGACGTCCCGTAATATATCTAGGAGTGACAGAAGGAGAGAGATTATTGGCTGTACCTTATGGTACTCCAGCTCTTTATTCTTTTCAGATTCTTCCTTCAGCTTAGTCAGGATCAGGTTCTCACTGCGTTTTAAGTCATCAATATCATCTTGATACTTTACAGCTGCAATTTCTTTCTGGAAATTTAAAGCAAACATATAGTTCATTACAATGTACCATCCTACACTTGTGTGCAGAAATAAGAAGGTTTGGCCATTTGCATGTCAGGCTGCAGGTATAGTAAAAAAAAACCCTAGAATATAATCAGCTTTGGAGTTCCTGAAAGGTGCAGAATAAATCAAACAAACAAACAAACAGATGTTTACGAGGAAATGCAGGTCCTCAAGTAGCCAGGTCTGTCAGACAAGCTATGCAGGGGACCTAGGACACTGGATGTTTGGGCAACAGCCATGCCAGAATTGCTAGATTTGAATCATTAGACATGGCAAGCACGGGGGAGCTGGGTGTGAACTAGATGGGGAATTGAAATGCTCATTTGTCCAAAATCATAGAGTAAAATGAGATTTAAAAAAACAAAACAAAACAAAACAAAACAACCTGTTCTGGATAAGAAGTGATATTTTACAGCTGGGATTCATCCTTGCAATGTGTAAGAAATAACTTAGCGGATAGTATAGATCGGCTGTTGTTTTTCTGCAGTCATCTACTATGTTACTAGGTCCTGTATTAGTGGCTGGTAGCTAAAATGCTTTTCATTTCTGACAACTGGCACTTCTCTTTGCACAAAAAGCACCTGAAACAGTTCACTTGTCAATGCACTAAGCAGCAGTGAAGCATAGCTCAAAACATTTCAGCTACTGTATCTTGAACTGCTCTGCTGAATTGCACAGTCCTGTCAGGTAATGATCATGTTATTTACTTTTTCAAGGAGAAAACATCATTGCAGAAGTCTAAAAAAGTACTTCAGCATGATTG
Source organism: Rhinatrema bivittatum (assembly GCF_901001135.1). Lineage (NCBI taxonomy): Eukaryota > Metazoa > Chordata > Amphibia > Gymnophiona > Rhinatrematidae > Rhinatrema > Rhinatrema bivittatum. The sequence continues at coordinate 6,761,784 of NC_042628.1, forward strand.
CACTCGGATGCTGGAGAAGACAATCAGCAAAGCTGTAATTCAGAAGCTGCTCCTTGCAGGGGAGGGGCAGGGTCTGCATCACAGGCTCCACGACCTGGATACCCAGAAGGACAGGTGGGAAAGTTCTAGAAAAAGGAGATGTGATGGGAAACGAAGGGCTTGATGCACTAAATGACTTTATTTCACAATCTATGTCCTAAAAGAGGAGGGGAGGAGAGAGTAACATGGGGAAGCATGGATCAGCTTCCAAATGCTATCAGAATCAAAGAAAGAATGAGAAAGCACAGAGGATCCACAGCAAATTGGGGGAGCAAGGGGAAAGACAGAAATCAGACTAGAAGGAATCGGATTAGGTCGGGGAAACGGGCTCGCAGAACTGGCCTTACAAGCTGTCATATTTTATGTTTCTTGGGCTGAAAGCAACTGGGAGTGCAGACAGATGGCAGGTGTACATTTGTGTTACTCTAACATAGTATGGATAGTGCTACCAAATGGTGCTGTTAACCTACGTCAAAGCAGTGTATCATAGCCGAAATATTTAGAGCCACGCCGAACCGCTGATTTACAGTGAATGAAATACTCACGTTTATGAGCTGTTCTAGGCCTAAGCTACACCAGTTTTCAAAGTGAGCTTACAAATGTAAGATTGCTTTAAAATTCTCTCACAAAATCCACCGTACGAAGCTACAGTGAAATTTAAGTGCACAATTTTCACAACACACAATAGGCTGAATTTCCAAATGGCCGTGTGCGTAAAGATTGGCGCTTATGGGCGTGGCTGGGCCCCTGTGCGCACTGCGCACATTTTCTAAAGGGCCCGGCCACGCACATAAGCGCCGATAAGCGCACGAGTGCCAGGTCCTGAAAAAGGGCGGCCCGGCAAGCATGGTCTGGGCGGGGTGGGACGGAGGCCAGCCAGGACAGCGGCATAACAGAGCAGGTAAGTTATAAAACAAACAAAAAAAAAGGCAAGATTCAGGGGTCGAGGAGGAGAGGGGAAAGGGAGGGAAGGTTAGGCAGGAGGGTAGGGAAGTTCCCTCCCATTCCTTATATGGAGCGGACTGGGAGGGAACTGGGGGAGGCCCGATTGCATCGTCATCACGCGTATCAGTGCAAAATCTGGCCCCCCGGTGCGCGCATGTTATAAAATCTACCCCGATATGCGCAGAGGCATAAACCCCGCCCAGACTCTGCCTCCCGGTGCACTTACAATTGTGAGCAGTGCGCACCTGCATAATTTTATGCACATAGTGGCCGGGCAGTTTTCTGCGGAGAAAGCGGGGTTTTACTCGCAGGCGTCCCTTTGAAAATGCCTCCGTCTGTCGGTTTTAATTTATCAGAAACAGCAAAAGTAGAGAGCTAAGGGCAATTCATTTCAATTCACTACAAAAGTGCACTGGAAACAACGGCAGGGAAAAAATACTGAAAGAATGAAGCAGTGGCGCCGAGCGACGTAGGGCAGAGAAAGCGCGAAAGCCCTCCAGGACCAGAAACAGCAGCAAGAAGAGCTGAACAGCAATCACAGGGACGCAAGGTCAGCGTCAGAAAGCAAAGACAAAAAAGCAGGTGGATGGGGGTTTGGAAAGGATGAGAAGCACTGAGATAGGGCCCAAGGCTTCATTACCTAATCAGCGACCAGCAGGCTCTGCTCTTCCCATCCTGCCTCTCCCCCTTCTCCTACGCCTCTGACAGCAGTGAGAAGGTTGCTCTTGGCTGTGTGACATTTGTGAAGAAACCTGTTCGATTTCTGACAAATATAGGAACGATAAAGACTGGAATGTAATTCCAAATACCTGAGAATGTGAGGGAAGCAGGGCTTTCTGCGTCAGATTTATTTGTGCCAAAACAGAGGCAAACTAAAAGGTAGACTTTAAAATGAGGGTGCACGCGGGCGCTATCCTTTCATAACGTGAGCGCGTCGGCACACGCATGTTATAAAATGCGATATCCGTGCGCGCAGGATATTAACGTCCGCACATGTGGGCGGCCCGCGACTCACGCATGCGGGGGGGGAGAAATTTCAAAAGTACGAACGGAGATACGATGGGGCCTTTGCCCAGTTCCCTCCCAGTGAGCTCCAATTAAGGAGCGGACTGGGAGGGAACCTCCCTAACCCTAACCCCTGCCCTTCCTGCCTCTTCTGCTCTCCTCCCCGACCCCTAAACCTATCCCAGCTTTCCTCATTTTTTTTTTAATTTTAATACTCACTGCTCCTCCCAAGCAGAAGTGTCTTCCACGCGCCGGCTGGCTGCCAGCACGCGCTTCTCCGGGACACGGCCTAATATCCGCTGTCCCGGCCGGCCCCTCCCCGCCCCCCAGCCTGCCTCTTTTTGTTGGCTGGGCACTTTTGCACATAATGGGGGTCACACGCGTGGCCGGGCCTGTTCTAAAATGCGCGTGGTGCGCGCAAGGCCCAGCCACGCACGTAATCCGTTTTTTACGTGCACGGGCCTTTACTTGTGTAAAACTGGATTGTAGGCTTTTGAAAATTGCTACAAGATATGCCACTGAATTGTCCATAGGTTTTGAAAACTGCCACGATAATATCTTACATGTACTTTGAAAATGACCTCCTATGTGTCCCATCCATCCCACATAGCTAAAGATCTATCCTGACTGCTCCTGGGACAGTCTCCACCAGTCCAGGCAGATTATACAGTAACCCATCTTCCCATATTACCTCCATGTCCTGCAATAAATCCAAGCAGCTCTCAAAACCAGTGAAGCCACTCCTAAACATCTGGATGCTTAGATCCTTGTCACCTTGCCTGATAGTGACCAGCCTCCACCAACCTGCCAGCAACAACCCAGTTGGTTTCTAGGAGAAGTCCATTAACGGCTATAAATCAAGTTTACTTAGGGAATAGCCACTGCTATTAATTGCATCAGTAGCATGGGATCTTCTTAGTGTTTGGGTAATTGCCAGGTTCTTGTGGCCTGGTTTGGCCTCTGTTGGAAACAGGATGCTGGGCTTGATGGACCCTTGGTCTGACCCAGCATGGCAATTTCTTATGTTCTTAGTTTCTAGGGAATTGCAGGCTGCTGGTGCCAGCCTGCCTACCCCATGTCCTGAAGTGTTGCTTGCTCATACTTTCTTTATTTGCTCGGTAGCAACTGGCTGTTACCAACCTATTGGCACAGATCTGGTTGGTTTCTAGAGCTGCTGTTTCACCAGGTTTACTCTACCTCTCAACCATGTTCAGTTTAGTATAATTAGCTTTAATATACTGCTTTCTTCATAAATGAAAGCAGTTACCAATCAAAATACAAAAAAAACCCCAAAACTACTACAATTCATAAAACAATAAATCATAAGCAATAATTACAATTCATAAAACAATATATCATAGTATAGATAATATAATCATATATAAACATTACATCAACCAATATAAGGTGAAATTTAAGCTGAGGATAAGCCAAAATCAGGAGATGTGCGCATATGTAGAACATGTGTGTCCACCTACATGTGCGCGAATATCTCACATGGAAGTAAAAAGGGGCGCGATGTGGGCAGGGCCTGAGCATTCTGGGGCAGGGCCAAGAGAAGTTACATATGTAGAACATGCTCGAGTCCACCTACATGGGCGCGAATGTCTCATGTGGAACTAAAAAGGGGGTGCGATATGGGCAGGGCCAAGAGAAGTTCATGCAAGGGTCTGGGGGTAACTGGAGGGAGTGCAGGCCATTATATCAGGGGGATTTGGAGGACCTAGCTCTACACTGGCGAAAAGTGGTCGAACTGGTGAAACTGGTCTGGTGTGGACACGCATTGGTTATAAAATGCCCCGCTTATGCAGCTCATATTCAGATGTATGCGGCCTGTGCGTGCCCATTTGCAAATGTGCACACGTATACATGTGCCCAGGCTATTTTATAATATATGTGCGTATGTATGTTATAAAATAGCCATGTCCCTGGGCATGTGCTGACACACGTGTCAATGTGCGTCCTCGCACCACTTTGAAAAATTACCATCTTAATCTTACAACAAGACAACAAAGTCTAATCATCACTATGGAGATAATTTTAAAAGGAATAACATGTGTAAATGCAATGTACTATCATAGCAATTTAAAAAAGCCATTTACCCGCGTAAAATAAACTTGCATGTGAATATCCTATAGACAATTCAATGGTATATATTTGTAGCAATTTATAAAAGCCCATTTCCATGGGTAAAGTGCAAGTTACACGTTTAAACCCTAATTTAAGTGTTGTAAATGCTTTTCAAAATCAGGCTCTAAAACAACATAAAACAATCTGAATTAAAGCATAAAAGACACGTCGAGCTGTCTGGCTGCCTGTATTTCATTGTTGTTATATGATACATATTTGCCTATGTGTCATGATATCTGCCCATTAAGAAATTAAAAGTTTAAAACAAAAAGAATTAAAACAAAAATAAAATATAATTGTCAGATCATCATAACAGAGGCAGGGCTGGTGCAAGGGTATTAGTGCTCTAAGTGAACCTTAGAGCCGGGTGCCCTCCCCTCCCCTGGACTTCACCAGACACAAATTAAAAATTATGCATTTATAATAATAGATTTAAATAAAAAAGGACATTCTGAGGTAAAAATACTACTTATAACAACATATATGCCGTTGAAGCATAGCTCTCTGCTTCAACGGCAGGGGAGAAGAAAAAACAACCAATAAGGGCTGAATACATAGTCTGGGTAAAACAAATAAGCATGGGTGTAGCTTGCTTATTGCGGCGGTTACTTCCCCTGCTTCCCCTAACTAATCAAGCTTGATATTTCACTTGGATGCAGCTCCATCACCGCTCTCTCCATTAATGGTGGGGGTGGAAGGGAAATAGAACCAAGAGCTAAGAGAAACAGATACGTTGAGAAAAAAAAATGTGTGAAGCTTGCTGGGCAGACTGGATGGGCCGTTTGGTCTTTTCCTGCCGTCATTTCTATGTTTCTATATAATATAATATTTACTAGAGATGTGAATCGTGTCCTCGATCGTCTTAACGATCGATTTCGGCTGGGAGGGGGAGGGAATCGTTATCGTCGCCGTTTGGGTGTTTAGAGTATCGTGAAATCGTTACAAATCGGAACCGGCACACTAAAACCCCCCTAAAACCCCACCCCCGACCCTTTTAAATTAATCCCCCACCCTCCCGACCCCCCCCCCCCAAATGCCTTAAATTACCTGGGGGTCCAGCGGCGGTCCGTAGCTAAATCGGGGGAATGGGGAGGGCAGGAAAACCGGCACACTAAAACACCCTAAAACCCACCCCGACCCTTTAAATTAAATCCCCCACCCTCCCGAACCCCCCCCCCCAAATGCCTTAAATTACCTGGGGGTCCAGCGGGGGTCCGGGAGCGATCTCCTGCCGCGAATCGTTTTCCATACGGAAAATGGCGCCGGCAGGAGATCGCTCCCGGACCCCCGCTGGACCCCCAGGGACTTTTGGCCAGCTTGGGGGGGGCCTCCTGACCCCACAAGACTTGCCAAAAGTCCAGCGGGGGTCCGGAACGACCTCCTGCAGTCGAATCGTGTTGGTCTATGGCCGCCGCCATTTTGCAAAATGGCGGCGCAGAATGGCGCCGGCTGAAGACAACACGATTCAATTGCAGGAGACCGTTCCGGACCGCCGCTGGACCCCCAGGTAATTTAAGGCATTTGGGGGGGGTTCGGGAGGGTGGGGGATTTAATTTAAAGGGTCGGGGTGGGTTTTAGGGGGTTTTAGTGTGCCGGTTTTCCTGCCCTCCCCCTTCCCCCGATTTACGATTTTTTGACGATAAATCGGGGGAATTGGTATTGTATCATGACCCTAACGATTTTTGATGATTTAAAATATATCGGACGATATTTTAAATTGTCAAAAAACGATTCACATCCCTAATATTGAAACCTATATGGTATTAGGTCTGTTATATCACGTGTTGGGTGTGGGGTTAGCTCTCAAAGCCATAAGCAAACTGAATTACAATTACAATATAGTAACATTCCCATATGAAAACAGCACTAACTGCCAGCACACAAATAGTAACAACTCTACCTATGAAAAGGCAACACTACAAAATATTACACCAGGCCCTAAAACACCAATACACCTCTGTCACTCCCTAAGACTCTGGGAGCCCATGGTTGCTCTTGCCCAACAATAATTGAAAGATTGTAAGAACAAGGTAGCAACATTTTGGAGGCAGAAAGAGTTATGCTTTAATTTTCCACAAGACTGGAGCCAGAAAAATTTTGGAAGGGGATGGTAAAAGGTGACTTAATTTGATAAATCTGGGGGAAGAATTGGAAAATAATCCAGCCTTGGGATAATGATTCTGTCAGCTTTGATGATCAGAAAGCATCCACAATTCAAGTGAGGGTATATTTCCTGGGATGTGTTTCTTTATAATCATTAAAAATTCTGCCCTTTTTTTTTTTTTTGTAAAAGCTCTGAACAGGATCACAATAGACATATGTTGACTTTCCTATAAGGAAAACAGAACAAGCCACATATGCAGAACACAATCACATCCTCACAAAATACAGCATAAAGAGACCATAAATATAAAAGAAACATTCAGACAAAAACTGAATTGGAGATTGCAAGAAGCCAGACACTGTATACAGTGCAACAGTGAAAAAATAGAATCAACATCATTCCTCAAAAATAATATCAAGAAATATAAAACATCAATCATAATAGTAAAACCATACTAATAAAAAGAATAAATATTTCAAAACAGCTGATAAACAGAATAACATCCAATAATTAAAACTTATAATGATAAAAAATACCTGGGAACTTTTGATCTCGAGTCACCCTGAAATTGTCATAGATTAGTTGTTGAGGTGTGGGGCTTGTGCTCAAATTTTCTCCTCTATCTCTCTCTCACATGCACACATTCTCCCCCCACGCATTCCCTCTTACATGTTCATGCATACACACATATGCACTCTCTCACATGCTTTTTTACATGAACATACACATTCTCTCACATGCTCCCATACACATACATATGTTTTCTCTCACAACTTTCACACACAGATGCTGTCTCTCTCATGGGCTCTCTCAGCCCCCCTTCTCCTCCAGCTCTGGCAGATTGGGATCCCCTCACCTCCTGGGATAGTGGAGAAAAGGGTGCCCCCCAAGGCTTGGTGCAGTAGCTGAGAGATAGCTGCAAGGATTTGATGATCACAATGGTTCTGGTGGTGATGGCCTGGCTCTGGTTATTCTAGTGTCTGGCTGACATGGTCCTAGCTTTTTTTGTGGCTGTGGTACAGGCAGCCTTTTCTCCTCCATCCTGCATTGTGCAATCTGTGCCAAAAAAACAGGATTGGACCGGCAGCTGATGGAAGCAGCAACTTAAACCCTGCACAATCCTGCTGTTGCCCAGGAAGCTTCATTGCCGGCATCTACTTCCTGAATCTCCTGTGCTGGTACATGATACTGCTAAAGCCCGGGCAACACGTTGTGCTCAGATTGGGACAGTGCCAGCCCCCAAACCTGTGGAACTCTAGGCAGCTGCCTAGTGATTCCGCCAGCACCGAATAGAGGCCCTCCAGCTATTAATTAAAAGCTTGCTTTAAAGACCAGCACTTCACTACTTTCCTACATTTAGAATAATTAGTCTCCAATTAAAGGGCAAGACTTTCCATACAAGTGGATCTGGAAAAGAGAAACTAGATTGCCTTGTTTATTCCATCCTAATTTCTGATAGTATAACAAGATGACCTTTTTGAGAACGTAAGGCTGATAGCCATCAACAAATTGGACAGGTATTATGACTGGCCTTAATAAAGTGATTTTAAAACCAAATATAGCATCTTAATCTTTTACCCAACATGCACTTGGCAGCCAATGCAATTTTCTAGAACAGAAGAAATATGATCATATTCCCAACGCTGCCTTCCAAATCTGACTCCGTTACACGTGCTGGCCTCCCCCACCTCTGCTGACAGGTTCTAGACTACAAAAAATGAAGGTACTAACATATAATTCCCAAACAGTTGCCAACCAAAAAGATTAAATTCCCTTAGTTTTTTCAAACTAAATAATACAAAATACTTGTATTACATATCTTCACATTTTATTTTTTACAGTTTAGCACACTAAATATTCATAAGCCCTCAAAATCCCCTACAGAAACTTCCACATACTAAATTTAAAATGGCAAACATCCAACCTTCCACACACAGCCTTTCACCATTCATTCCACATACTAACCAAAAATAAAACTTCCTGATCAACAATGTCTCTTACCAGAGGGAGCACCTCATAAACATTCATGTAATTGTTACAATTCTGTCGCTGCTAACCACAACCAACACTAAATTGATACAATGTATACAGCAACAGCTTTGGAAGGGAACCCGAAGGAACAATGTGTACAAGTTCTTCAGAAACTCTGACTGATACAATGTATACAGGAAATGCTATTGAAATGTGTTCCAGAAAAATAATGTAGTCAGTCTTTTTCCACAGACCCCACCAGAGGCCACTGTTTCACATTTAATGTAGGGGGATTTTTACTAAATCACACGTATTGCTTGATGGCACACATATATGCACACATGTTATAAAATAGCCTGACCGTGTGCATACGTGTCTGCGTAAGTCAGGGAAGTTTAAAAGGGGCATGTGTCCACACCATGGCCAGCTTACCAGTTTGCCCAGTGAATAGCCAGGTCCTCCAACTTCCCACCCAGTTTGATAGCCTACACTCGCCTCGGTTACCCCAAACCCTTTAAACCCCTCAGAAATGGCTTTTATTTTATAACTTACACGCCATCAAGAGCAGAAATAATGTTGTGGACAGGGGACCTGGGTGTGCGCCAGGGCACACAAGTATTTGCACGCACAGCTCTTGGCCAGGCTGCACACATGTTTCAGATGTGTGTGCAGCGGGATTTATGCGCATATCTGCTCGGTGCACGTATTCCCTAATTGAAAATGTACCTTTATATTGGTTTATGGTTAAGTGTCCCGTGTGTGTGGATTTCTGGAAAGGGCAGGGGGAGAGAGGTTTCCACATTGACATGGTATGTGAAGAATCAACATGCCCATGCCCAGTTGTATATATTCTGTTAAAATCGTAATAAACAAATTTAAATATAAAAAATATCCTGAAAACATTTCAGAGTGGAGCCCCTCCCAGATATACTTACTGTGTTTTCATCCAGCAGTCTGAAATCCAAATACACCAGATTAGGAAGGTACGCAGCAATAAACAGCTTGTAATCATCATGATCACTGATCGGATTCCCTGCCAGATTCAGCGTACGGAGCTGCTTGAAGTTCCTAAGACCGATGAGCTGTGCCAGAGATTTCAGAATTCGGATTTTCAAAGTCCTGAATTGGCAGAATCAAATTACAACTTTCCTCCCTCCCACCTCCACTGAAGGCTGTGTTATGACAGACAGCTGAGAAATCAGTAACATGGGCTCTGTACTCATGGGAGTACCCTTTGGGTACTAAAGAGTTTCTCCTCATTTTGTGTGTATGGGAAAAATGGGGGAGGTCATAGGTCCCATGGAATAGAAAAGGTCCAAATGATCCGCCCAATCTGCTCAACAAGCTTACGCCAGTATCTGCTGCACTGTGTCCTCGGATGCCAACTGCTCTTATTCAGGTGCAGCACAGACCTCATGAGTTATAGGGGGGCCCCCTGATTTACAACATTTCCACCCCTTCTTAGCCCAGTCCTTGGGGCAGGGGCCAGAGACCACGATTCCCTCTGTAACCCGTCATACGTGCTTCCCGAGTCCAGCCAGTGAGTGCCAGCATTGTACAAGGCTTCAGACTCCCTCAGGCCCAGCTGCTCCAGGAACTGAACACGGCAGCGCACAACACTGCCCTTACAGCACCGAGTGGTGGCCGTCAGATGGGGTCAATACTCAAAGGTTTAAGGTGAAAAGAAAGCTAACCCACTGATGTGGCTCACAGCACTGCTAAAGTCCTTCATCCTATATAGGGCTCTTTGTCATACACATTTCTTCCATAGACACAAAATGGGAAACCCCCCAAGCAGACAGGCCCCAGACTTGTCCCTAAAAGGAGGAGAAAACCCAATTAAGAAGTCAGATGGCCAACTGGTATTCACCGTGAAATACGACTTTAGAAATCAGATGAAAATGTTGATTTTCACCTTAAGATGCTAGTAAAATGTTTATGAAGTTCACAAACTGCTATACAATCAAGTTCTTACGTTTTCCAAAGATGTCAGGATATTATTTCCTAAAGATAAGACCTGCAGTTTTTCCAGAGCATCCATGTTTTCAATCTGAGGGATTCTGTTGTTGTATAAACTCAGGTCTTCTAATTTGACCAGGGAATCCAGGCCTTCAATAGCCTCAATATTGTTGAAAGATAAATCTGAAAAAAAAAGACTTGATAAAGTCAGCAAGTGTTCAGAGTGGGTGGCTCTAGCAGTAGTTTTCTTATTTTGGACAGTAATTCAGGAGCCAGATGTACTCAGCATTTTCCCCATAAACAAAAAATGGGTCTCAGTTTGTCACTTAAATTAATTCTTTATGATATTTTGATGATATGGAATTAACCCAGATATGGATATATTTGGGTTTCTATTGTAGTTTTCACTTTTCATCTGAGATGTAGTTCACAGAGGTTTATAAAGATTTTGTATTCAAATATTTAATTGTTAAATATTACTAGGGTAATTGCTATCTTGTCCTCAAACCAACAGCATCTTTGGGAAATGATCAGTCATCCTTCAATACTGGTTTTACTTATTGTTACTGTGTAACCCTGTCAGAAAGGCTGCATAACAGTACCACCAATTCCTATTGGCTTCTGAATAAACTGAGCAGCCTGGGAGCGGGTGGGTCCTACGTGGTGGAATGGATTAGAACTTGACTGATGGACAGACAACAATGCACCGAGGAGAGAAAAGTGATGCGGAGAACCCCAGAGATCAATTTTGGGGTCAGTCCTGTTCAATATCTTTGTGATTTTGCAGAGGATCTGCGAAGAGGGAATTAGAAGTGACCAAGAAAGCTCAAGGAATGGCTGAAGGTTTGGCAACTGGGATGCAATGCAAAGTAGTGCAGGGTCATGCATTTGTGATGCAGGGAATCCAAATGAGCTGTCCTTGATGGGGACATCAGACTGATCTGCACAAACTGGGAGGTGACTTGGGGCAGAGGGATGCTGGGCTGTATAGAGAGAGGTATAACCAGCAGGAAAAAAAGAAGTGTTGATACCCCTGAGCAGGTCATTGTTGAGGTCCCACCTGGAGTCTTGGGTTCAGTACTGGAGACCGTATGTCAAAAAAAGGATAGAGATAGTATACAAGTAGACAAGGGAAAGGTGATCAAAATGGTGTGGAGTCTGTACCGAAAGACTTATGAAATGAGATTGAAGGACATAATAATGTACACCATACATGAAAGGAGAGACAGGGGGAGTATCACAATCTTTTAAATACCTGAAAGGTATTAATAATGCAAAGAATCAAATCTTTTCTGATAGAAAGAAAGCTGCACAAGTAGGGGTCATGACATAAAACGCCAAGGGGGTAGACTCAGGAACAATATCAAGAAATATATTCTTATGGAAAGGGTGGTGGAGGCATGGAATGGCCCTTGCAGAAGAGGGGGTGACGGCAAGAACAGTGACAGAATTCAAACGGGTGTAGGATAAACACAGAGGATGCAAATGAAGAAACAGGGAGGTCCATATTCAAAACCATCTAGTCAGATAACGCAGAAGTCTGGGCATGTAACTGGGAACTCCAATATTCAAAGTTAGCTGGCTAAGTCAGGTCAGACCAATGGAGCTGCCCTAAAGTTAGTTGGATACTGTTAGCTAGCTCACTTATCTTATCCCCCCCCCTCCTACCAGCCCCCGTCTAATCTGGTTCCCCATTTGTATTTAAGCTCCGGTCAGTATCCTGCTTAAGCCGCCATGTATATACCTGTAAATAGTCTGTTACACTTGTTAATTGCTTTATTTCCAACCTGCCTGCTCTATGTATATTCCTCCCAGTTTTCCCCTCCCTGTTGATTGTAATTCCAACCTTCTAGTTACAATGTGAACCGGTATGATGTATGCTTACTAATGCCGGTATATAAAAAGTTTCAAATAAATAAATAAATAAATAAATAAATAAATAAATAAATAAGTTTATCCGGCTAACTTTGCTATTTGAACAGTGACTGAATATGGACCTCGGGGTAACCTTTCAGCATGAGGTACGGCACGGATCAGGAGTCACATGGGAGTAACCCGCTCGGAGTGCATTTGCAACTTTAAACATCTTGCTGAGCAAGACTGGATGGACCATTTTTTGTTTTATCTGCCATCATTTACTGTCTAATCTTACCGAGCCAAACTAGATTCACCAGCATTTCCAGTCCTTCTATTTTCTCAATGATGTTGTTGTCCAGCTGCAGCATAGTCAGATTTACAAACTGCCAGAGGTTATCAATCTTCAGGATATCTGAGAATGCATAAAACACACTGCAATCGTAAGTTCAGGATACAGGACCTGTTGAATTCTAAGGACCTTATTCCATAAAGATATTTTCCAAACACCTTCACTGATGATTTAAAGTCTTTCTGAAAAACGTGGAGAGCAGGATATTTCCTGGTCTAAGTTCTATTTTGGAATGAAAGCGCCAAAGTGATATTTTGCAGTCTTGCCCCAGTGCACATTGTTAATCAAAGCAATCATGCCCAATCATCGGTACGGGGATGCTGACAGCACTGAGCTCAGCAGTACCTTAATTACGTGTGTTATGAAAAGGCAATGACCTTCACTTTAGCTAACAGCTCATCAGCACAGGTGCAGTGGAACTGGCTCTTAAAATGTCAAGGCTGGCTGGGTTTCTACAATCAATAAATAGGAGGCAAATAAAAATATCTCCCAAGAAGACCCAAAAGGTTTCATGCAGCTGGGTTAAGGGCTCAGACCCAGCTTGTACTTTTCGTGCAGTGTGTCAAAGCTACAATATAATTAGCTGGAAAAACATGGGACCAAATCTTGTCAGTGCCTTTTTGCGAAATCGTCATAGGTCTCCAAACTGATGCTGTATTATTTTTCCCTGCAGTTTTCCAGACTGCTTATTGAGAACCAATAAATCCACGTCTGCTGCAGTGGCCACATGGCGCAAAGTCATAACTAAGAGACAATTTTCTTACTTTGCTAATTTTTCACATTGAAAAACTCTCCAGAAAACTCAGAAGCAAGTAAAAAAGCAAGACTGACTCGCCTGTTCCTTAGGACTGACTGACTGTCCAGTGAGATTTTTGTAAGGGCTTAGGACAGCAGACATTTCAGCAGGGGAAAGCTTCGTGTAAAAAGGTTGCACATACTTACTTCTGAAGTCGAGACGTAGCTGCAGGACGTCCTTAAAGTCGATGCCTTCTGCCTTGGCAATCCGCCCTGCCTCTTCCTTTGGGCCTTGCTCTTCCACTGCCTTTTGGAGCATATCTTCATCAACTACACTTGGCTCGATGGAGCCATATAATCGACTCATTTTGAAGCAAGAGGTGATCCTTTGTAGATAAAATGCAACTTTGAAAAAAACAAGGCTTTTATTAGTACTTTGCTAGGTTTTCAAATTCCACACAGCCAATGATTAGCCTTTAAAATCCCGACTGGGCAGATTACCCGCATTCATAAGTTACATCCATTACTGACATGGAAATACCTTGGATAAATCTGCCTGGAAAGCATTAGCAGTTGTGTCATTAACACAGTCACTTGCTAAGGGTGCTGCTTTTTTTTCTTCCCTTGTTTAATGGTACAGAGAGCTGTTATTTCTCATAAAGGGAGGCAGCCATGCAAGGCTTAACTTGAACTCTATAAACCAAGTTTCATAACTAAATTAGTAAGTCACACTAGGTATATATGCATTAGGAAAAGGATAATTGGTTCTCACCTGCTAATTTTCGTTCCTGTAGTACCACAGATCAGTCCAGACTCCTGGGTTTTGCCTCCCTGCCAGCAGATGGAGACAGAGAAAGTTTCGCTGACACTGCCACATAACCTGGTGTGCCGCCTGCAGTCCCACAATATTGACCTGTACCCAAGCCAAGGTGACAGCAACAACCATAAATTTCTAAGTAAACTCCCTCCCCTCCAATGAGCCAGAAGACGGTGAAGCTGCCCAAAAAGACAATGGAAAACTCGTTTCCCAAATTTAACATAAGCGATCAGCATTGAAAACCTCCAACAACTCCACACTATATACAAGGCAAGAATATATGCGGCGGATTCTCTCCAACCCCCCCCCCCCCAGTAAATGGCGGTCTCTGACCTGATCCTTGGTACTACAGGAACAAAAATGAGCAGGTAAGAACCAGTTTTCCTTTCCCTGTACGTACCCAGATCAGTCCAGACTCCTGGGAGGTACCTAAGCTCCCCGTAACTCGGGTGGGACGTGGAGAGATCCACTCGTAGAACCCTCTCACCAAAGCACACGGAAGCCGGAGCCCCGACATCCAAGCGATAATGCCTAGCAAAAGTGGGCAACGACTTCCCAGTAGCCGCCCAGAAAATTTCATGTGGAGACACCGGCTGTGACTCAGCCCAGGAAGTTGCCTGAGAATGTGTCAAGTGTGCCCCTAAATCCCCTGGCAGCAGGTGCCCTTTAGAAATGTAAGTCGACTTGATTGCTTCCTTCAGCCACCGCACAATTGTAGCCTTAGAGGACTTATTTCCCTTCTCTGGACCACTCCACAGAACAAAGAGTTGATACGATCTACAAAGAGGGGATGCGATCTATGGAAATCATAAGTGACCTTTAGATACCTCAGTAATGCACGCCTCCCATCTAAGAGGCAAAGCTCCCCTGCATGAGGCGTAGAGGAATGCAAAGCCATACAAGCTGGAAGCTCTACTGTCTGACTAAGTTGGAACGCCGAGACTACCTCAGGCAGAAAAGAAGGCACCGTGCATAAAGATTCCCCCGAATCAGACATCTGTAGGAAGAGATCTCAACACGCGCCTGGAGCTATAACATTTTCCTGGCTGAATAAATAGCAACCAAGAAAACCACACAGGTATTTCTGTGCGTAAGGCTGCGATCTAGACTGGAGTGCAGAGCTGCCAGCAGAAAAAAAGAAAATCAGCCAAATTAAAAAAGGGACCAACAAAAAAAACCAACCAGTTGCTCTGAGCCTGTAGCTGCCTCAGCAGCCTTGTGAAGGGGAGGGATCTGGACCACCAGATTTACACCCCACGGAATAAAGGAGCGAGCGTACAAAAGGATCACGAACCCCCATCTCATCCACCTCGACCAGACAGGGAAGGACCCACTAGGACCTAAACTGCAGAACTGCAGGTTTTGCACCATCTACCATCTGCTGTAGAAAGAGAAATACTGAGGCACTGCAGGTGGCACACTGGGTCAACTGCAGTGTCAGTGAACCTTTCTCTGTCTCCACCTGCTGGCAGGGAGGCAAAACCCAGGAGTCTGGACTGATCTGGGTACATACAGGGAACTATAATAAAACATAGTGATGGTACACCAAAAACAAGTTTTAGGATTCATGAAAGTAACAGCAGTCAACCATTGGGCAAGAGAGTCTGTAATATTGAATAAAAATAAATGATCCTTACAAGCTTTAAAAAACATAAGCCCTATTTTTAAACAATTTTTGTTAGAAGCCCACAGACCAGGAGCAATTTATTCCTGAATAACAGCATACCATTCATTACTAAAAAAAACAAGGAGTGGAGTTGCTGTCTTAGTGCTTGTGAATGAGTGGAAATGAAGGTCAACCAAAAAAATATGAGGTGAGACCTTTTTATTGAATTAACTTAATACATTTCTTGACTAGTTTTCAGGAGTTACACTCCCTTTATCAGATCAAAACTAAATGAGTTGGTGAACAGAAAGGATGGTGTTCCTGGATATGCAAGTGAATCACGGATTCATTACAATGGTGGTGGATGTCGTTAATATCTGTATCTAGATCTTGGGTACTGCTATAGGCAGTATGGTAGCACAGTATGCAAACTTTTTTTCTGGAAGAATCACTGAAAGAAATATTCCCTACTCCTCCAGTACAGGCTTTTCAGCAACCACCTTAGAGCAAAAAAAAAACCCAAAACAAAACTAGTAAAAAGCAAGCTTCAAACACTCACAAAGCAGAAAATAGCAAAACAAAAAATACCCAAAAAACCACTACAAGAAAATATGGGCCCAATATTCAATGCGCGTTCAGCACTACTTAGCCAGATAAGCGGGACTTATGAAGCTAATTAGTGGCCACTGAATATGCTCCTATGTTTAGTGGCTGGCACTTAGCTGTAAAAGTCCCTTATACGGCTAAAAGTTACATGCTAAAAAGGTAGGCTGTATACTAGGTGGAGCAAGATAGCCATATAACTTATACAGCTAACTATCAATATTCAAAGTTAGCTGCAATAGTATATGTATAAGTTTAGAACAAGTGTAGAACAGCTCTAAATTTAGCTGGGTAGACTTATCCGGCTAAGTGTGTGTGTGTGTGTGTGTGTGTGTGTGTGTATACACACACACACATATAGTCAGCAGCTTTGCCGTGCCGCTGAATCTACATCATAACTTAGCTGTATAAGTTCTACCTGCTTAAGTTACTCACACAATCAACTTTGAATATCTACCCCTTTGCCAGCAAATTTCACAGGAGCCCACAGTTACCCACAAGGAAAAGACATTCAGTATAAGAGAAATCTATTAATGCTTCTCATCTAATATATATTATATTATTCAATGCAAAAAATGTGATGATATATGCTGCATTAATCAAACAGGTCAGAAGTTAAAGAGAAACAGAATCTACACAGACACAATATAAAACATCACAGAGAAGAGCAAGCTAATGCCTTTACTGGGAAACTTTTTCTGGAACCAGATCATTGCATCAATGACCTTATGATGAGGATGCTAAAAAGGAAAATCAGAATGATTAAAAAACATAAGGCATTCGAAATTAAAAGGATCAGATACTTTGCAACAAATTTAAAAAGAATTTAACAAAGACATGGGAGGCTTTGTCGCCTACTTATTTATTTATTTCAATTCTTTTACTATACCGATACTCAAGACGAGGTCTTATCGTACCGGTTTACAATAGAACAATAGAATATCACTCTGCGAATACTTCAGCCCTCTTCACACCACCACTGTAATGCAATCTGTCACCCGTTCCATCCTTCGCCTTGATTTGCTTATTTTGTTTTAACCTGAGGAAGGGAGTCTAACTCTGGAAAAAGGTAGTCAAGAAATGTGTTCAGTTAGTCCAATGAAAAGGTATCACCTTATATTTTTATTTTGTCCACCTTTATTTCTGTGCAAACAAAAAGGAAAATATGGAACACTAGAACAAAAAGAAAGGGCACCTGGGAATAAGACCCAAAATGGAAGCGAGAGACCCGTGAAGCAGAGCGAGGTGATGTCTGAAGGCCTCCAGGGGCTGTGTCCTAACTCCTGCAGCGTTTCGTCTACGCTGGACCTTTATATTTTTCTAAAATGAGCCACGGCAGTCCCCAGCTTCTCTAGCTCCTTGCGGCGAGAGGCGACCACGGTCACCGGCGTCCTCACCCCGGTCTACCCAGCGTCGCGCCGTTGCTAAGAAACACGTCACGTGACCAGCCGATTATTTTTCTTTTTCTTAAAAACAAGCAAATTTAAAGCATTTTCTAAATTAAACCCCAAAACAAAATTAATATATGATATAAAAATATGTTTTTAACCAATATATGTAATGATGATATTAATAATATTAATATATTTATAAGGGCACGTTTAAGTTGTCAAAAAAAAAGAAAACAGCTATTAACCAATCAGAGTTGACTTGGCAATGACCTCCAGGGCTAGGCTGAGGTTTTCACCAACCGGAATGTGGGAAAACAACCGAGCCTGGTTGGCTGTGTGGCACAGGCGCATCCTTTCACTTGGACTTCGACTAAATGACTCTCCGTGCTCCAATCAGAATAAAGATCGGGTTCGAGAAATATGACGGACAGTGAGGATAACGAATTGGAATTCGTGTGGGTGTGGGGGCGGTGTTGAGAAATGACATTTGTGATTGACGTACCGTAGGAGCAATCAGGTGGAAGGCTCGGCGAAGCTGTCCAATAGGAGGCTTCTGTGGGCCGTGCTCCCCTCCCGCTCGGGAGAGAGCCTGACAGAGGGGGCGATTGTTTGTTGTCATCAAGATGGAGTTTCTGCTGGGGAATCCGTTCAGCACACCCGTGGGGCAGTGCATCGGTAAGGTGGCTTCTCCCTTCTCCTCGCACGCAGGTACCGAGGCGCTCCGCTGTCTAGTCAGTGAGACCGGTGACCGGAGACCGACAGTAGGAACGGAGCGCCCTTCCCACTCGAACCCCGAAGTGGCAGGCCCCAGATCTCCGGCCACGGGACAGGGAGTGACCCCAGGGACAGGCCTCAGATCTCCGGCCCCGAGGCAGGGACTGACCCCAATGAAAAGCCACAGTTTTTCGGCCCCGGGACAAGGACTGACCCCAGTGACAGGCCGTAGACCAGGGCCTGACCCCCAATGACAGGCCTTAGAGCTCCAGACCAAGGGCAGTGACTGACCTCAGAGACCGGTCCCAGGGTTCCGGACCAGCGGCACGGACTAACCCAACTACAGGCAAAAGATTTCAGGTCATGGCCAGGGACTGACCCAGTGACAGGCCTCAGAGCTCTGGTCCTAGGGCAGGAACTGACTTCAGTGACAAGCTCCACATCTCTGGAACGGGACAGGAATTTACCCCAGAGACAGGCCACAGATCTCTGGACCAGAATCAGGTACTGACCCTAGTGACAGTTCCTAGATTTCTGGACCCAGAATAGGAACTGACTTCAGTAATAGGCCCCAGATCTCTAGATCAGGGCAGGGACTGACACAGTGAGAAACCTCAGAGGTCCAAGACAGAGGCTCATCCCAGTGAAAGGCTCTAGAACTCCAACACCAGAGGATAGGGACAGACTCCAGTAGCAGGCCTGAGTGCTCTGGCCCCAGATCAGACATGTCTGCCCTAGACCTCCATACTTAGGGCAGGGATCATGTGTAGTCGTAGGCCAAGAATTTCCAGATAAGTGGCAGGGATGGACCCAGTGACAGGCCTCAGAGGTCCAAGACAGGGAATGACCCCTCTGACAGACTCCAGTGCCAAGCCTGAAGGGAGGCAGGGATTGACCCCCAATGACAAGCCCGAGAACTCTTATGTGTGATTGAATCTCAACAAAATTTAGCTTGCTGATTTTCTAAGGGAGAAGTTTTGTGAGTTTTATTTTACCAGAAAGGCAAAATGCTTGCTTATTTATTTATTTATTTACATAGTTTTATATTCCCCTACCTTGATCAAATGTTTGGGGGGATTACAAGAAAACATTCATAAAATACAATCTAAAATCATAAGATAATATAAAACAAAATAAAACATAGAAGTCTTAATATGACATAAAATGTAAAACAATATAGTACAATTATAATGAAGTAATTTTGATATTAGTGAGTGTGACTGCCACCAAAGTTTATTGAACTGAATGATTTAGACAAGAAGGGCAATGTTCTTCTGAAGGCTGTCATCTTCTTGGTCTGATACTATATATTCCTACCTTGTGATTCACTGATGTGATCATTTTGCTGACAAAATTATTTTATTTACAATATTTGTATTGATTTAATTTTGCCTTTTAAGATACAGCCAAGTCATTCATAACTATAATCCCTAGTACTAAGAGATTGTAAGTCATTTCACATTATTCATGGTTTAATGTTGCTTGGGTTTAATAATGTAAAAGTGACTCTCTTTGAACATAGTTAAAAACTATGGTGGGGAGAAGCTTTTGCACTCAGTATTTTGATATTATCAAGTGATTAAAAAGTGCAGGAATGATTAACATTGCTATCTTCATTTGTAATAGAAATGGTCTATCTGCCTTTATGTGCAGTAATTTTTTACTGCCACTGAATAAGTGCATGTGTTTTTGAAAAGCTGCGAGTGCTGGAGATTTCTCAAAAAATATTGTTCTTTTGATTATGAAATGGAATAAATGGAGAGGGGAGTGGCCAGAAATGTTGTGACTTGAAAGCTTTTATTGTGCTCTTTACAGGTTGGCATTTTGCAGATCGATTTTAATGCAGGGAGGAGAGTTTTCCTGGTTGGAGGTGTGCGTCTGGAAAGATCAGGCCTTTCTGGCGAGTTATCTTGTAACCAGCAGTAAAAGCCCATCCAAGGATGGGGAAATACTGTGAAGTATAGGAAGTTCGTAGCTGAGATGTGTAGTAATAGAGTCTGAGCTTGTTGTACTGTGTGGATATGACAATTTAGAGAGAGGGGCGGAGCTCAAGTTCCATGTGGTAGTAGAAAATGGATAGGACAATACAGAGAGAGGGGTGGAGCTAGAGAGGCAGAACTCAATTTGCATACCAGCGATGCAGGTGCAAGCAACTTTCCTCTTTATTATAGGCAAATAAATTGTTTACTTTGCTGTTTTTATAGGCATTTTTTTTAGTTCTGTGCAATTTTAGATAATTTTAGATAAAATACAAAGTCATCTATCTATATGATAATCTAGTTTAATTGCCCAGTCAGTTTTCTTGCCCTTAAATTGTCCCTTCAGTAGCTCTATAAATAGCTTTATTTAAAGTTTAGGTTATTCAAACTCCAGTGAATTAGGAGTTTAGGGGTAATTATTGCTATTGTAGAGAAATGGTCATGTATGCCAGTTTGTCCAACCAAAGCCTGGTGGTATTTCTAGATCTTATATCTGTGTAAGTGATATGTGCAGAGCTGACTCCCTCCCCACACACACTTTAATTAAACGGAAACGTGAAATAAGCAAAGGGCAATCCAGGTAGCCTGGAGGTATGGGAGTTGCTTCCTAGCAGAATTTGATGGGTTTTCCCACCATTGTATGGCAGACTTACCTTTTCCCAGAGGTTCAAAGGCATCTCACTGGGTAAGTAGGGGGAGAAGTTGCAGCCCGCACATGCCCTTTTGCCTGGAGAGGCAGGGTGGTTAGGTCAGAGGAGTAAATAACCCATGTGAGACTGAATGATCAAATCTCTGCATGTGATTTTGCTCCATTCCTCCACCTGCAGCATTAGCAGGTGGAAGTCCAAGTCCTTTTGGGACTTTGTATCCTCTAACCGAGTTTCAGAGGGGAACTGTCCCCAGCGTACACAGTTAGGGAAGCACCCCCGGATGGATCTAGCACCACGGACATCCAAAAGAGCTCAAGTGCCATTTTTTAACTTCAATTTGAGTATGATTTTGTTTTTCAAGGAAAGGACACACAAAGCAAAGAAAGAGCATTAACACAAATTGGAGGTGCTGTTCATTAAGCCGTGTTGCATACCTCTAAGCAAATTTTCAAAGAGAAACTATCTGAGAACTATGTCCTTGCTGTTTGATCCTGCAGGCAGAGGGACAGGGCATGGCTATGGGCATAGGTTTGAAAATTCAGTTCTCTACACCCGCAACCTAACCACGCTCCTGGACACGCCTCTCTTTAATCCCGCTAAAAGGCTACGCATGCTGGTAGCACGCATGGGGCTGCCCAGGCAGATCCTTTGGAAAGCTGTCCTCCACGAGTTCTTCTTGTTGTTAGGATGCGATATGGGTTAAGGTTTTTGCCAGCTTTTCGTGACATTCGTTTCAATGTTGAGAGCTACCCTGTTCTCCTTTTAAGTTTTATTTATACCTCAACAGTCTGAGGAATCTTTCTCATGCGGATGTGGTTTCTGGTGCTATCCTGTAATTCACTTGCCCCATCGATGTACAGACGTAAGCTTGCTGGTTGGGTTAATGTGGTTGTATCGCAGCAGAGGTCCTTGGGAGGAAGTGAAAGAAAAGCCAGAGATGGATCAGGGCTTCAGAGATAGAAACCATAGGATGCGCTTCCCGAAGGAAACGACTGGGATGCGGATACAATGGAAAGTGAAACAGAGGCCATTCTGGAAACCAAAACTGATGGCATATGGTGCACCTTAAATTCATGGGGAAGCAGGAGAGTCCATGGCGTGGAGACGATGCGGCGGTAGGAGCTTTCTCATGTGTAGCGCCTGTGTTACACAACACAGCACCATCAGCTCTGCCTAGCGAAACAGATGTACATGTACAAGGTTTTGGGGAAAAATGAAACACATTTCAAGCCCAGCACGGGGATTTGGATTGAATTTGTTTTGTTTTGTTGATTTTATAATGTGATGTATGTTTGTTTTAAGAGTTTATAAAGGGTTATTTTGCAAATTGCAATGATCCGTTTTTGAAATCTGGCCATATATAAAAGCACAGTGGAGAGATGATGTTAGAACAGCTCTGTTATTTGAGTGGTGCATGTGGGTTATGTGGTGCGAAATCCTGCAATTTAGCAAAGCATCTATTTTTTTTCTCTGCTCTTTAAAGGACACCTTTGCTTTGTTTTGCTACAGCCACAGCAGGGGTAAAGGGGACCCACAGCAGAAAAAGGACAGCATGATTCCCTCTTTTTTTTTTTTCTACTGGCCTTAGGCCTCCAGTGCATCCTAACATTCTGCAGTGCCTACTTGTAAACTAAACCTTTATTTCGTATGGATGTTGGTAAGCCTATCAAGAGGTGTGTTTGGTGCAAAGAAGTTTGGGTGTGTGCCAGCAGGTGAATAGCTGGGAGGGCACCGATGTCGTGGTGCTGCAGGTGCGGACTGAGCTGCCAGGGTTGGTATGTGGGGGCTGCCCTCTTGGTGATGGAGGAGAGGATAGAGGCGTTGCCTCTTACTATTTCAGCACAGAGTGCTCAATTCTTTAGCTATAGCGCTGACCAAGAGCGTCTGTCTGGGAGTAGGAGACTTCCCATTCCCGCCTTGGGTCATATAATGTGGAAAGGTGGTTTTAGAAATAGAAGATGATGACGATAGGAGGAGAAAACTGAGCTCAGACATTTGAGTGTTCAAAAAATATTTCTTAGCACTGATGAGGTTGAGACTTCAGCCTCCCACAGAGAAAAAGTCTCTGTATCAATGCAAGTGCTACTGGAAGTTGTGCAGCTATGTCCTTACTGTGGGGGGAAGGGGTAGAGCCTCTCCTTGGTTCCTGATTCTTGCCTGGCCAGAAGGCTTCCGCACATTGCTCCATCTCTTTCCTGTTTCCTTGAGAAGGGGACATCATCCTCTGTATTGCAGAGAAACCATCAGTGCCAGCTGAGGATTTTGGATGTCAGAGTGATGGTTCCCAGCTAACCGAATTGTCGGACCGGGCTTTGGCCTCGTTTGCTCCAGAGCCATGGGTAGAATTAAACTCATGTGGCTGTGACGTCCATTCTGCACCTTTTCTAGGGTCTGGGCCTCGTTTCTTTATAGTTTCTAAATATTCTATTGTAAGTTACTTATTAGGAGAGGGAGAACCAAAGAATTAATGAGAGCAGCTTTTTCGGGTCATTCACTTCCCAGTGATTGGATGTTAGCTGGTTTCTGCAGATCTGAGCCAGCTAATCACGAATGCGAAAACTCCATCCAGGAGGTACGTTAAGGGCAGGAGGTGACAGCAGAATAGGACAGATGACAAGAAAAGAAACAGCCAGGAGTATCTGATTTTTACAAATGGTTGGACATACAAGGGCATTTAAAATGGTCAGGAATATCTTGTCTGAAGAGTGGACCTCTTGTACTTTAACAACCCTAAATGCTAATCAGCTTTGAATGATGTAGACTGGATCAAAAAATGCTACAGTACATTTTACTGTGAATGAGGTTATAGCACTGGGTGCACTGTCGAAAGAAGCTCTGGGTTGAATTAGTGATCTAGGTGTGTCATGCCTTTCTCCTGATCCTATCTAAATCATGGAACGCAATAAAGAAAACTGGAAAACACTCATTTTTATTTATTTACATTTGTATACCACCAATACCTTGATCCAAGATAGAGCAAACAGGAGGGCATCACTAAACAAGCTTGGTCAACATTTTTACTCAAAATACTGGGAGCTTTCCAGGTATGTAACCCTTCAGCCAGGTAAAAAATCAGATTTTGTGTGCCATCACACCCCCGCATCCCTGGAAAGGAACAAATTGCTGTAGAAATACAACTGCTGACTTCTGGCAGGAATCCTGTCCGGCCCAGGCGCTCTCCTCTCCACGCCTTGAAGACTTGACGCTCTCACTGCTTTTGCTGTGCTGCTGGTGTGGTCAGATTACTGTTTCTGCTCTTTGAAACACAGATTCACAACAGAGGTTTTTTTTTCCCTTTTCCTACTTTCTGGGATCCCCCTGCTCCCCAGGCTCTGAGGGCCTGCAGGTGTTGCCCCAGTGGTGACAGCCACCCACCCGCCCCGGCCTTCGGTGCATCGCCTCCAAAGTGTGCGAGATGCTGTTGAACTTCATTGTGAATTGCCACAGCTCTCCGTGCCAGCACTGCTAATTAGCAAGGCTAGTTGCAATTTCCGTATGCCTAGCACGTGCTCTGGGGAAATATTGTGCTTGCTGTGCTTGCTGTAGGTGATGAGGCTGAGGCAGAAGGAGGGAAAAGTAGGGGAGGTAATCCAATATCTTGGAATCAAAATGTAAAAGTCAGTGTGGACTTTAAACAATGGAGACTTGTGTGGGAACAAATCAGCGACTGGCTTGAGACTGCTATGTTGTTATCAGTTATACAAATATTCCGTACATCATCAGTTTGAACATTTGCAATTGTATTACTTTATCAGAACCAGAATTCAAGGTAAAACGTAAGGTTCCTTTCCATTTCCCTGGCAATTTCCTCTTCTCAGCTCTGTCAGAATCAGCCCCCTTTTCGGCTGTGGCATCTTGAGCTTTCTCTCATAACTGTGCAGAGGCTGAGGCCCTGGATGTCTGTCCCCTCCCAATTCACTGAGCCCAAGACTGCCAGAGGCCTTACGTCCAGCCACCAGGGACTGAACGCAGCCTCCACAGCATCCCCAGCTCCGGCTGCCAGGAGGAACGGAAGAGCTGGTGGGGAATCGAACCCAGGTAGTGCACATACGCACTGCCCCTGCCCATAAACCCCTTAGAGAGTAATTTTCAACCATCCACGGAGAGTTGAAGCCCTAACTTGCAAAGGGGCTTTATACGCTTCTAGGCAGACATTAGGGAAAAAGCACAGGACTGCTTCTACAGCCAAGTCCAAAAGCAAAACCCGTTCAAGCAGAATTGTCTGAATTATCATGAAGGCTGCTCACTCTATAAAAATGTTGCTAGTGGTAATTTTATTATGGGTGTGACAGTTACTTGGTTTTGATTTTTTAATACTACTACCCTTAACATAAGGCTTGGGGGTGACCTGCATGGAGTGGCAGTTACTACCCTTAACAGAAACATGGGGGTAACCTGCACGGAGCGGCAGTTACTACCCTTAACAGAAACATGGGGGTAACCTGCATGGAGCGGCAGTTACTACCCTTAACAGAAACAAAGGGGTAACCTGCATAGAGCAGCAGTTACTACCCTTAACAGAAACATGGGGGTAACCTGCACGGAGCGGCAGTTACTACCCTTAACAGAAACATGGGGTAACCTGCACGGAGCGGCAGTTACTACCCTTAACAGAAACATGGGGGTAACCTGCACGGAGCGGCAGTTACTACCCTTAACAGAAACATGGGGGTAACCTGTACGAGCGACGTTATTGCCCTTAACAGAAACATGGGGGTAACCTGCATGGAGCGGCAGTTACTACCCTTAACAGAAACATGGGGGTAACCTGCACGGAGCGGCAGTTACTACCCTTAACAGAAACATGGGGGTAACCTGCACGAGCGACGTTATTGCCCTTAACAGAAACATGGGGGTAACCTGCACGGAGCGGCAGTTACTACCCTTAACAGAAACATGGGGGTAACCTGCACGGAGCGGCAGTTACTACCCTTAACAGAAACATGGGGGTAACCTGCACGGAGCGGCAGTTACTACCCTTAACAGAAACATGGGGGGAACCTGCACGAGCGACGTTATTGCCCTTAACAGAAACATGGGGGTGACCTGCACGGAGCGGCAGTTACTACCCTTAACAGAAACATGGGGGTAACCTGCACAGAGCGGCAGTTACTATCCTTAACAGAAACATGGGGGTAACCTGCACAGAGCGGCAGTTACTGCCCATAACCTGGAACTTGGGGGGGGGGGGGAGGTAAGCTGCAAGGAGCGGCAGTTACTGCCCTTAACAGAAACATGGGGGTATCCTGCATGGAGCAGCAGTTACTACCATAAGAAACTTGGTGGGCGGACTGGATGGAGCCTTTGGTCTTTTTCTGCCGTCATTACTATGTTACTATATACCATGAGGTCAATATTGAAAACCTAGCGGTTTGACTAAGCCGATGGATATGTCAGCAGCATGGTTTGACAAATTGCTGCTTACACCTGCTATTGAGCAGCTCTAACTTAGGTGGATAAGTTATGTGTCTAAGACTGAACATTGCTTCTTAACCGAATAATTTATTTGGCTAAGTAGCATCATCTTGATCTGCCTATTGCCTGCCCATAAACTGATTGGGTAAAAGATAGCCTGATAAGTGACGTATCTGGCTATCGAGTGCTGAATTTACTTTAAATATTGGACCCCATAAGTCTACCTTGAAAATTATCCAGGACACGCAGACCCCAGCGTGGCCTGCGTGCGTGCACTTACAGCTGCTCATTAGGAGGAGTAAATGTGTGCAGCGTGGCCTGCGTGTGTGCACTTACAGCTCCTCGTTAAGAAGTGTAAATGTGTGCAGCGTGGCCTGCGTGAGTGTACTTACAGCTGCTCATTAGGAGGTGTAAATGTGTGCAGCGTGGCCTGCGTGAGTGCACGTTCAGCTGCTCATTAGGAGGTGTAAATGTGTGCAGCGTGGCCTGCGTGCGTGCACTTACAGCTCCTCGTTAGGAAGTGTAAATGTGTGCAGCGTGGCCTACGTACGTGCACTTACAGCTCCTCGTTAAGAAGTGTAAATGTGTGCAGCGTGGCCTGCGTGAGTGCACTTACAGCTGCTCATTAGGAGGTGTAAATGTGTGCAGCGTGGCCTGCGTGCATGCACTTACAGCTGCTCATTAGGAGGTGTAAATGTGTGCAGCGTGGCCTGCGTGAGTGCACGTTCAGCTGCTCATTAGGAGGTGTAAATGTGTGCAGCGTGGCCTGCGTGCGTGCACTTACAGCTGCTCGTTAGGAAGTGTAAATGTGTGCAGCGTGGCCTACGTGCGTGCACTTACAGCTCCTCGTTAAGAAGTGTAAATGTGTGCAGCGTGGCCTGCGTGAGTGCACTTACAGCTGCTCATTAGGAGGTGTAAATGTGTGCAGCGTGGCCTGCGTGCGTGCACTTACAGCTGCTCATTAGGAGGTGTAAATGTGTGCAGCGTGGCCTGCGTGAGTGCACGTTCAGCTGCTCATTAGGAGGTGTAAATGTGTGCAGCGTGGCCTGCTTGCGTGCACTTACAGCTGCTCGTTAGGAGGTGTAAGTGTGTGCAGCGTGGCCTGCGTGCGTGCACTTACATCTGCTCGTTAGGAGGTGTAAGTGTGTGCAGCGTGGCTTGCGTGCGTGCACTTACAGCTGCTCGTTAGGAGGTGTAAGTGTGTGCAGCGTGGCCTGCGTGCGTGCACTTTCAGCTGCTTGTTAGTAAGTGTAAGTGTGTGCGAGTAGATTTCTGCAGGTGCATTCATAAATGCTACATCTCTGCCCTCGGAATACTTCTGTGATATTTATGTAAAAGTACGTGTGGGGTCATTTGGAAAAGCCCATTTACGTGCATACAACCAGGATTCCAAATTCAGCCCTTAAAGTCGAAGTCTCTAAGCTTGTGTTAGTCTTTCTTTCCTAAGTGGACATGGAAACTTGAATATAAAGCAATTTCGGTATGTTTAACCGTGATCTGGACACAGGCACAGCGGCTGACTGGGAGGGTCAAGGGCCGGACAGTACCCGTACCTCCTGGGTCCTTTGCATGTGGTTGGGAGGGATATTTTTTTGAGGCCCTTAGGGTTTTTCTCTCTTCTGCACATCCTTCCAGACAAAGTCAGAAACACCGCACTGCATACCAAGGCTGTTATTCAAAAAACAGTTTCTGATGGCAGTGAAACAAAATCTACAGCAGCGCACTACGGTTCAGGAGACCAAGCAGTTCAAGAAGTGAAGTCCAGAAGCACAAAACTGAAAATGCTGCGCCCCCTGGCAGGCAGGCTCTCCTCCCTTCTCTTGCAAATCTCAGGGCAGATGAGTCGCTGCCTTCTTGCTCTTTTCAGTCAGCAATTCTTCAGGACTTCCTTCGGTGGGCAGCTTTCTCTCTTTTTTTCTCTCCATATTTCTCCAGGTGCTCTCTCTGGAAAGATGGGGAGCAGGGACGTCCACTGCTTCTTATCTTCACACAAGCTCTCAGGAACCCCAAGACTTCTGGACACCGGGGCACCCCCTCTGTTGAGAGAAGGCTTCCTGCGTCCTCGCAGGAGCACAGGAATGGGATCCAGATTCTGCTGCCTTCCCCTGGGGAGGGTCTGCGAGGCCACTGACTCTACACCAGCGTCAGGGCAATTTCTGGGGGCAGTTCTGGTCGCCTCCATCTCAAAAAAGATGCAATGGAATTGGAAATGGTAAAGGGTGGAAGAGCTTCCTTTAGCTTGGAGAAGAGAGGACTGAAAGGTGTATAAAGTCATGAGTCAGGGAATAGTTATGTATCCTTTCAAATCGTACTAAGACTAGAGGACAAACGACAAGGCTGGTTTAAAGCAAATTAAAGAAAACATTTATCTTTTCACTCAACAAATGAGCAAGCTGGTGGAATATTTGTTTTTATTATTTATAAATTTTCAATACAAACAAGAATAATCTGGTCAAGAAACTAAGGAATACATCGAAGAAAAAAAGAGGAAACATTATATATATGTTATATATGTAAAGAAAAAACCTCAATGATTTCCATTAGCCCTCCGTCCTGAGAGCATCCCCCCCCATAACGAATCTGAAAGCAGAGCGGAACATGTGCGGGCCAGGCCAGGCCAGGCCTCTCCAGATGACGCCAGTTAAGACCCAGTTGGAGAGTTGGAACTGCCCGGGGATAAGAATTCATATCTAATTCCATGAATGTCTACGAAGAAAGGAAGCTCCGAGAGCCAGAACCTCCTGGCGCGTTACGAGAAACTGCTTTCTTCTATCTCGAGTAGATTTAGTTACATCTGGATATAGCCACACTTGTTTCTCTTAAAAAAAAAAGTGCCTGCGCCGTGCGTCGGGTCATCTTCAGGTCGAAACGTAACTACCAAGGTTCTCCTTTCTCTGGATGAAATTTCTAACAAAGCCGAAACATCCGGCCCACGTGATTGAAGAGCTGACCCCCAAAGGAGACCTAGCTGAGCTCCAGGCCTTCGTGCAATTAGTATGGAGGGCGGTTGCCATCAAAGCTGTGGAATCTGTTGCCAGAGGATGAGGTTTGGTGGAGCTCCTGGACGAAAAGTCAGGGAAAGCCACCACTTATCGTTGGGCGTGAGCAACAAGAATCTTGTGCATCACGACTTGTTAATGTAATTAATGATCAGGTTACTCCAGCTCTGGGATTATCTCAGAGAATATTTGTAATCGGTGTTGAATCAGAGGTGAATTTAAGCAGTTTTAAGGAGCTAATCGCTGTGTTAAACGTCGCTCTGAAATGAAGGACAGTTCCATATATCTATGCAGAACTCTTTGTTTGAAATCAAACAAAGTCTGAAATCTCTCTAACTAGGCAGAAGTTACTTGTTTGGAAAAGCAACTCCCAGTAATGCAAGGGTTGGACACACTGGGATTTGTGAGGTGGTTATGGAGCGCACAACCTGCCATTCATGGCACCAAAATTTGAGTAATGCAATGGAAGAAGCTTGCACTGTTGAGCTGACGTTTATAACCTGCTCGCTCCTGATCCCACTCATAGTCAATGAATGCAAAAAGGTTCGGACATAATTATTAGCCAAACAGGTTTTATTGGGATCTGCTGGGTACTGCCATGTCATCTGCTGGAGACAGGATGCTGGGCTTGGTGGACCTTCTTCTATTCTCTGGAGGACATAACACACTCTTTTCTTAATTGCGTCCGAGGGGGATTCATGCTAAGTAAGATTAGCCTTATCTTCTGATATCTAGACGTTTATTACTAGGGAGACAAAATCGCCAGGGAGACAGCGCAACTGAAAATCAGACTGGGTTAGCCTGAGCTGCGATTATGGTAATAAACAGTGCAGCTAAAAGAATTTCCATTCCTTTTCTTGTTTTCTTAAATCCTAAAGAAGGAGGTGGACGTAGGGACGCATGGAACAGCTGCCGGGCTGTGTGGGAGTCCACCTGGTTGTGGCGGTCCGATTCCAGAACAAGGCTTACGGGGAAAGTCTGCCATGATCCGTCATCCGGTTTAATGTGCTGCTCAGATTCCCTCTGCCACGCGGCGTGTAACCCGCGAGATTTCCAGCTTTCCCTCGTGCTGGCGTGTGGATGGCATTGGACCTAGCAGCGATTTGACCCGACTCGGCCGCAGTCGTGAAGGCGATCCCCTGTTATTCGGAGACTAGGGAAGATGGAATTATTTTCCACAACCTGATTTTAAAAAATGACATTTTTTTTACAAAAGGCTCGATCTTCCTGGTTTGGCCAGGGTCAATAGGTGAGGGTCGGGCGGCAGGGCATTAACCCCCACCCCCCATACTGTACTGGTTCTCAGCCTCAGCCAAAGACCAAGAAGGCTCATGATTCATGACCCAAATCCAAAACACCAAAGAAGTGATTTGTTTTATTTTGTTGTGTTTTTTTTTTAACAAAAAACTTAATCCTGCTGGTCTGGTCAGTGTCCAAATAGTTTCTTGTCCCCAAGGGGGTTAGGTGGCAGGATATTAAACGTTTCGCTGGCACACCTGATCAGTCTGTGGTTTTCAGGATATTGGAAATGTAAAAACCTGCCCCCAAATCTCAATTCTATTTGGATATTCGCTTCTCGGCCTCTTTTGGCAAAGCTCCAAGTGCAGGGTCTGACCCCCTTCTTGGGCTTCTAGCCAAGGCTGAGAGGGTTATTCGATCTGATGAGAAACCATAGTCTTACATTTGATACAGATAAATGGGAAATGATGGTCAAGCACAGTTAAATTCAGAGAAATGTATCCTGGGTATGAGACAGTTCTACTATGAATAGCTTGCGATGACACACTCAGACTGAAAGGTTGGCAAAGCTTCATGCTGGCGTGGGAAGCCACAGACCAGGCCTAGGGAACACTTCATGGGGCCGCTGACGACTGGTAAATCTTGTTTCTAAGCATTAAAGCAATTAATGTATTTAACTCCTTACTTTCGCCATGGCAAAACTGATCCCTGAAGAGTTGCGCAGAGCTGAGGTGCTTGTCCTCAGTAAATGGTGGAGGTGGTTTCTGCACAGCTGTTCTGGTCTCTGAGCATCCCTACATGATCTGACCATTGACCTTGGCATCACTGGGAGAGCAGCATAGATGGAGAAAGAAAATATAATTCTGTTGCACAAGTGTGTCTGTATTGCGCCACCAGATGTGGTAGATGTACTGGCACAGATATGCACAGCATTTCACAAGGTTTTGTAACTATGGGTGGGACTACAAGAGCGTTGTGTGCATGCAAACAGAGCCAAAAAATCAAAACGTTTGGGTGGAATCTACCTATGCTAACTCATGGAGTGTCGCTGACGAGCCTTCTGATTTCAGATCTGCTGTTCCTCTCTCTCCCTCCCTCTACCTCATGATTTTTATTGAGAAATGTCCTTAGGAAGACAGCAGCTGTTCAATTTCAGATTATTCCTTCTCAGACCAGTGGACTGAAACATTTCATTTTATTAGCTTTGTCAAGCATTGCTGTTTGTGAACCTCTCCTGCATCTCAGTGGAGTAGAGAAGAAATGATTCTGGTCTGCTGGCACCTTGCTTCGCTCAGATGCCAGTGAAGAAACGTTTTTTCCTTCTGTGTTCTCTAGAGTGACAACAAAATAATGGTTTTGTTACTGTGGGAGGCAATTTTCCCAAGCCCGGATACTTTGAAAGGCTGCAGGTATTTTTATAGCTACGGACCTTCAAGCTAATGTTCTGAGAGCCTTCACTCTGCAGCTCCTCACTACCTCTCCTCTTGTATCTCTCCCAACACCCCTCCTCGTGCACTCCGGTCATCAAGCAAACCGCTCCCATCTCTGCCCTTCTGCTCTACCGCCAGTTCCCGACTCCCTGCTTTCGGTCCGGCTGCACTGTATGCTTGCAATAGACTCCCTGAGCTGCTGCGCCATGCTCCCTCTCTCTTGTCTTATTCAAATTCCACTTTTTGGGGCTGCTTTTAAATCTTAATCCCTGACTGTTCTGCTTACAGCCTTATTGATTTTTAATAATTTTCTTAATAAATACAGTTCCCCATGTCTCTCTTGCCCTGTATGTTTGTCTTGATTACATTGTAAGCTCTACTGGGCAGGGACTGCCTCTGGTATGTTTTGTTCCGTGCTGTTTACATTGAGCAGTGCTACGGCAGTGATGAGCAGTAGCTTAGCTTTGGTGAGGTCTGCGGGTGTAACGGTGAGCAGCGTCCCTGTGGAGAACTGAGAACGCAATCCCTCTCCAGCCTCCTCGTCGAACATGGTGGGTAGAGGTAGCCATGAAGGGAAAGCAGTTTTTGGAACCCAGGACTCCCCTCTCATTTGCAGTACGGGGCTTCTTTCTGCTTTGAAAGAGATTCATGGAGCAGAATGATCCACGCCAAACGTTTCCAGTACATAATTCCATTCTGTTGCCGTGCTCGAGGATTCGCTTCCAGTCCTTTGGCTCTGTATCCTCCTCTGCTGTTTTCTCTTTCCTTTTATACAAGCCCTTTGCACCAGAAAGATTCGTATCCCTTAGCTTTGTCATGCACCGACTCCAGAAAGGCTTTTGCTAACTCTGGAGTCTGCAAAATGAAATTGAGCAGAACACAATGCCCAGAAATCTCCCTGCAAACCTGCTGCTGAAGTTAGTTTAAACATTCGAGGGAGAATGGTGCCGCATTAGTGTGTAATTATCGGGGCCGGCCTCAGGGTAGAGCGAGCTGGGCTGCCGCCCGGGGTGGCACCGGCATTGGCCACCTCCAGTCACGTGCCCAGCTGGCAGAAGGAGCAGTGCCTCAGCTTCCGTCTCATAACCTCACAGCTCCTACTGCCAGATTGATCCGGCTGCATTATTAAGCGCTGCTCCTTTTGCTGGCCCATGGTAGGCCAGAAGAAGAACTAGGAGGAGAAACTGAAAATACTGGGAATTGGGGCAGGGGAGACCAGCATTTTATTTGCATTTTTTTTAACATTTAGATGTGGTGGGGGCAGGGAGAAGGAGACTGTACATGGGGTAGTGAGAGGGAGTTCTAGATGGAGTGGTGGTGGGAGGGCAGGGAGACCTACATGATACGGGGTGGTGAATGGTGGAGGGGATAGAGAGAGGGAAGACCTCCATTGGGGAATGGTGGGGACAGGCGTCAGGCAGAGAGAGGGAAATGAGCGTGGGAGAGGAACTTGAAGCAAGATAGAGGATGGAAAAGCAGAAGGGGAAAGAATGATAGAGGGAGAGGGAAAAGAGGAAAGGAAGGGGGAGAGGTGGTGGGGAATACCATTGGCAGTTTACTGTAGAGCTGCCTCTTGAGCACGCTCTCCATGCCACAGGTTGTGTGAAATGACGCGAGAGAGGTGGAAGAGTATTACTTACTGTTCTGACTGAATCCTGCTCGCACCCAGTCAGCAGTGACGGTGGGGGTTCAGTCCTGGGTCTGTTGGATTCACTGCCACGTGGCATCGCCTTCCCCCATTGCAGGAGTGGGCACCATGCGGGATTGTTGGCATTACAGAGTGTGATGAATAGATTAGCATAGAACTATGAGTTTAGCAGTCGGAGGAAGGATATTCTAGATTTCAGAATTAAGCTATCTTCAATTTTTTGTCTTAACAGAGTAATGACGGCAGAAAAAGACCAAAAGGTCCATCCAGTCTGCCCAGCAAATTTCTTATGGTAGTAACTGCCGCTCCATGCAAGTTACCCCCATGCATTCTGTTAAGGGCAGTAACTGCCGCTCCGTGCAGGTTACCCCCATGCACTCTTTTCCTCATGTCCATCCTCTAGCCTTTAGGGATCCACAGTGTTTATCCCATGCCCCTTTGAAATCTTTCACCGTTTTCTTCTTCACCTCCTCCTCCTCCTGAAGGGCATTCCAGGCATCCACCTTCCTCCCTGTGAAGAAATGTTTCCTGACATTGGTTCTGAGTCGTTCTCTCTGGAGTTTCATTACGTGACCCCAGGTTCTACTGATTTCTTTCCAACAGAAAAGGTTTGTTGTTGATTGAGCATCATTCAAACCTTTCAGGTATCTGAAGGTCTGCATCATATCTCCCCTGCACCCCCTCTCTTCCAGGGGATACATATTTAGGTCCTTCAGCCTCTCCTCATAAGTCATTTGATGGAGACCCCCGATCATTTTGTCGCCCTTCTCTGGACCGCCTCCATCTTGTCTCTTCTCTTTTGAGATACGGGCTCCAGAACTGAACACAGTACTCCAGGTGAGGCCTCACCAAGGACCTGTACAAGGGCATCATCACCTCCTTTTTCCTGCTGGTTAAAAAAAGGAGTGAGGAGACAGTGGAAGTGCAACCTAGTGGCATGTGTTTAAAATGCTTTATTCAGACCCTTCAGAGTGTTGTGGCTGCCAAAAGGAATGGCAAATTGGGTAATGTGAAATGTTAGATGCCCACGTAGCTGGGTATATTTGGCAGGTTAGTGCAAGGTTTTGGGGTAGATCTGGGAGAGGTGCTGGGGGTGAGGGGAATCTTGCATGCTATCTACCAAGGAGGATGGAATCCAGTGGCAAAGAATGAGATCCTACGGATGGTCATGCTGGATGTTGGGATGGGTCCTTGGCAGTGTGGGCAGCAATAAGTGGGCAAACTGGATGGGTGAGATTGTCTTTCTGTGCTGTCATCTACATAGGAGTTTGGGGTAAATTTCCAAAGTGGCCAGATTTTGAGCTGCCCCTGGCTACCTGGGTTTTCATCTGAAATCTAAGGGGCCAAAATAGAGGTGTAGCACAGTGCAGTCTGGTGCACGTCGTCCTAAATTCCTATTCCAGCCCTTCTGCAAGTTTGCTGTTCAGGAAGCCTGATGGATGTGGCTATGCTAGCATTTCGATCTCCGGTAATGAAGCCCAGTGAATGAGCTCTGCTGAAGAACACTTGAGCAGACTCTCACCATCTGATCTAACAGGGCGGCGGGGTAAGTAATACCACCCAAGGGGGCACTTGTATCGTTAGACCGGAGAGGCTTTGAGTGTCTGTGCTGTCAGAGCCTATAATTAAAGCCTGAAAGGCACCTTCTAAAGCAGTCTCCTGCCGGCTCCCTCTGTAGCACCAAAGTCGGATTGAGCGAACCTTATTCCCTCTCTAGTGTCAGAAGTGAGAGCCGAGGATGACCCTTTCAGTGGGCCCGGGACACCCGTGCCAGCAGTAACCCTATTACTGCTAAACATCTGCCCTTAGGAAGAGGCGGTGACAGAAAGATAGCGACAGATGATTTCTGTTGCAGGCTGAACAACAGACTTTGGGATGCTGATATGTTTGGTTCCTCACAGTAACCGCAAATGCTAGGAAGGCAATCCCATGTTGAATGATTCAAAAATATTTCAGACCTGTCACTCCCGCTCACCTCGGTGCAGGGAAGCGTTTATGCGACGTGCGAGTTCGTTCGGGTGGCAGCTTGTGCAGTAATCCTGATGGCTGCCTCACAGGTAGGAGAGGAGAGATGCACACATGAAGAGCCTGGCGATCATGTGCTGCCACCTCCTGGGTGCAGGGGGTTTGTGTACAGAGAAAACGGGGAGAAATCGAAGGTCCGTCCTCTAATAATTACAGCACAATAATTGTTATTTGCATCACATCTTCCGCTCTGTCTCTAGCCTCTTCCTTGCCTCCCTGTTCCCGTTTTATGTACTTTCCACCTGTCAGTTCGGATGTAGACCGGCATGATGTTGCACACTAATGTCGGTATATAAAAGTGTTCATAATAATACAGTGCTTGGAAAAGGAAGCGAGATTTTGCCAAGTTTGTGTCGCTCAGTGAGACACTAAAGCAACCTTGCAGCGTCCATTCCAAGTAACATTTCTGACCTTTGAACATCGATGCGCATCAGCTTAGGCACCAGCGCTGCTCCCTGCCTCGAGAATGCTTGTTTGAGCAGAACACATCGTGTTATTTAGGTATTTTTAGATTTTTATATAGCGATGTTTGGCGCTGGCCTTCACAACGGTTTACAGGTATAACAACGATACGAGTAACGGTTTAACATCAAGAAGCACAAGTTTCGCAGGAATATTATGATGATACAGATAACGGCTTACGCACGGAGGTAAAAAAAACTTTGCTCTATAAATGTCTGTAGATAATGGAACTGGTAGTAAAACAAACAATACTTGATAGTAATTAAGGAAGGGTGCAGCGTTCTGCTTTGAGTATAAAGCAGAGTCGGGGTGAACGAATTGGAGATTGTAGGGGGTAAGGGAAAGGGGCGGTTATTTGGAATTTCTCGAGTTCTCTCTTCCCAGATCTCGGGTCTTCCTTTGCACTGTCTTGGTCTTGAAAGCTGCAGAAAGAGATCTTGGTCCTGGTTCCCCATTCAGCCTGGGTTATGTGCATGGGTACCCAAGGCAGTAATAGCCTTGCGTGGTGAAGAGCAGTCGCAGGAGCAAAAGATATTAAAAGACCTCATGTACGCGGCGAGAGGAGGAAAGCGAGGACATTCAAAAGGGCCTTGGTAGATACCTCTGAAGTCTGTACCAAAAGCTTTGGCTGTATGTAAATTTGTAGTCTAAAGCTCCCTTTTAACTTGTTACAGATACTTTGATCCCTTCCTTTCTCTTTGCTTACAGAGAAAGCTACAGATGGATCGCTACAGAGTGAGGACTGGACCCTTAACATGGAGATCTGCGACATCATCAACGAGACAGAAGAAGGGTAGGGGCAGCACTCACTTCTGTTCTCCCCCAGCGTTGGCGCTGTGTGCATGGCCCCCCCCCCCCCAGCTTCCACCTAGATCTGTGACATCATCAACGAGACAGAAGAAGGGTAGGGGCAGCACTCACTTCTGTTCTCCCCCAGCGTTGGCGCTGTGTGCATGGCCCCCCCCCCCCAGCTTCCACCTAGATCTGTGACATCATCAACGAGACAGAAGAAGGGTAGGGGCAGCACTCACTTCTGTTCTCCCCCAGTGTTGGCGCTGTGTGCATGGCGCCCCCCCCCCCCAGCTTCCACCTAGATCTGTGACATCATCAACGAGACAGAAGAAGGGTAGGGGCAGCACTCACTTCTGTTCTCCCCCAGCGTTGGCGCTGTGTGTGTGTGCATGGCCCCCCCCCCCCCAGCTTCCACCTAGATCTGTGACATCATCAACGAGACAGAAGAAGGGTAGGGGCAGCACTCACTTCTGTTCTCCCCCAGCGTTGGCGCTGTGTGTGTGTGCATGGCCCCCCCCCCCAGCTTCCACCTAGATCTGTGACATCATCAACGAGACAGAAGAAGGGTAGGGGCAGCTCTCACTTCTGTTCTCCCCCAGCGTTGGCGCTGTGTGCGGGTGCATGGCCCCCCCCCAGTGCAGCTTTCTGCCTTCTCATGGTGCTAACGCTCTCGCTTTCCTGCTGCAGGCCCAAAGATGCCATCCGAGCGCTGAAGAAGAGATTAAACGGAAACAAAAACTACCGAGAAGTGATGCTGGCATTGACAGTGAGTGTGCAGGAGCAGAATCTCCAGCTCAGTTTAATTCCAGAAACGTGGACCTAAGCGAGTCCCTGCCAGGCTCCGTCCCTCTTCCCTGTGGCCAGTGACCTCCACCTGCTCTGCTCCGTCTGAAAGTCCAGGCTTTGTTACTACCTCCTTACTTTGCAAGCTCAGCTGACTTGCTTCTTGTGCCCCCGTTCCCTTCCTGCACTGAGCTCCTGTGTAGGACATGATCAGCAGTAATTCTGAAATGCCCTCTGTAGGAAGATGAACCGGTCGGCTCTCCTTCAGTAGCAAATCCTTAGTCATGCCAGGGGTCTGTCTCTAGAAATAGCAGGTAGCAAACCTGGAGCCTGCAGAGAGCCCTCAGGAGCCTGTTGAAGCCCTTGGACCTCAGACCCCTGTGGAACTGGGAGAGCTGAGTTTCATTAGTGGAAATGATGCAGAGAGAGCCTGGCACATGGAGATCCGGCAGATGCACGCATGGCTGGGCCCGGGACGTGCAGAAGAGCTGGGGTTTTGAAAAGGGGCGGGCGGGGGCCGGCCGGGACAGCGCCATTTTGCTCTGTCCCAGCAGCTAAGATATGAATGGTTGGGGAGGAGAGGGGAAAAGGGAGGAAGGTGAGTTAGGGGGGGACGGGGGAGTGCGCTCGGGTATCGGAGTTTATAACCTGCGCGCGGCGCGTTGCCGTGGCAGGCATCTGGCAGAGGGTCACAGACTGCAGCTCCTTCTGTGTCCTGGAGCTGTGGCTCACCCTTGTTTTTAGTGTTGCCGCTTGTTGGACAGGGCACTGACTGGCTCGTTGTTTAATGACCTCTCTGACCGCCTTGCAGGTCTTGGAGACGTGTGTGAAGAACTGCGGCCATCGCCTTCATGTCCTCGTGGCAAGTCGAGACTTCATAGATGGAGTCCTGGTGAAGATCATCTCTCCCAAGAATAACCCCCCCACCATCGTGCAGGACAAAGTCTTAGCTCTGCTCCAGGTAGGCCGAGTTGACTTTTCTGTTTGGGTGGACCCGCGCTCAGCCCACAGCTCTGACCTCTCGCTCACCTCTTTCCTACTCACCAAGGGCCTCGCCCTAGCAGAGCTTGCCAGCGATGCCTTAACTGTGAAACTGCCTGGGGGCCGCAGACTGACGGGGACGGCTCTCTCTCACCTCGCTGACCGCAGCTCAGGCTGTCAGCAGTGAATAAAGTATCGGGGTCCACTCCGAACACCTTCTGTTACTGATAAGCACCCAAAACCAAGTCTGCAGAGGCTGGAACAGCTGCCAACATCCCTTAGGCTTCTGAAGTGGTTTTCAGGGTGTGTCTAAGTGTTTCCTGTCCATTATCACCCAGCATGAATTTCCAGTGTTTGCTCTGGTTTTGTTGTGACCCTGAGCCTCAGGTAGGCTGGGTTTTACTCACTGCAGTACTGCTCTGGGAGGACAGGTTTTGCAAGTATCATGGTGCTCGGGCTACGTACACAAGTGGGTGCTAAAGGAAACCCATGCAGCTGGAATACCCCATGCGTACTCAAATAAAACTTCTATTGGCTAGGCTTAAAAAAGGAGATAGCAGCATATGCAAAATAAGTTATATTCTTTGAAGACAAGCAGTTCCCCTTAATCACACACATGGATTGCGTGACCGTGCTCAGCGCCAAATGGATTCTTCCAGAACTTTCCGGAAAGGAATAAATGCCTTTCACTGATCATGTGAGGCAGTTCCCGCACTCTGCTGGCCCCTCAGGTCCTTTGACCGCCAGCTTCTCTGCTGCTGAAGAGAACTTTTCTCTCTCTTTCTCCTCTGTCATCGGCTATAAACCCCCCACTTACCCCCTCGTTAGTTTAGTTTAATTTTGTTTCTAGCATAAATCATAGTGATGCACATAAAATCAACCTTCATAATAAAACACAATAAATCATGTCTAAAGAACATAACTAAACAGAAAAGAAAAACAAACAAATAAAGGACAAAATACATGGATAAAACCAGAACCATTTCTAAATTCCAAATAATTAGATCCTTGATGAACTTCTAGGGGTAGTTCCCTGTACGTAGCAGGATCAGTCCCCCGTCCAGCAGATGGAGTCAGACAAAGCTTCGGAGGGTGCTGACATATTAACCAGTGCACCCTCCCTAGATCCTCAGGATCTTTCTGACTCCAGCAGATAGGAGTAGGGGAACCGTGTGCTTCCCCTGTTTGGTGGATTTTTCTCCACAATTCTATTTTTCTTCTTCTGTTCTCGAGGTTGGATCAAGTTTGGTTTAAAAGAAGATGGAACAGCGAAGACCTTGGTTGAAAATGTTACTAGTTAGGTTTTTGGCACTTTCGTTTTTTGATAGTCCTGCTGAGCGAGTCTGCGCTTTCCTCTTTCATTGCCAGCGGGCCCTCCAGCCAACCTTTTTTCTTTTCAGATTATCTAGTTTAGAGGAAAATGTCTTTGCTTGATTTTGCCTCATCAGTTTTCCTCACCATGTCTGAGAAGCAGGACAGCAGCTTCAAGGGCAAACAGAAGAACGTTCGTCACCGAGCATCATGAAGTTTGCTCTAAGTGTCTGGGACAGGCGCTCAGAGTGGTTCAGGCTTCTTGCCTTCCTTGCTGGTAAACAAATGCCCAGCTCATTGAAACTGGTGGTGAAGGCTCGATGTGAGATCCAGGGCACTTTACTGGCCACTGGTGGCCAGGCTGTGCCAAAGAGGCTCTCCGCCTCATCAGCTCCTTTGACAGAGGACAGGCCCAGAAGGCAAAGTTTTCCCAAAAGCATGAGGAGGGGCACCAAAGCCTCGATGCAGCTCTTTGATGCACGTGCAGGAGGTTCTCCTGTCCAAGCCTCCCATGCTTAGACAGCACTGCACTGCTCACCCAAGGTTTGGTCCGGAGCCTTCACCATTGAAGGATGCCCAATCCTAGACAAGCCATCTCATCTGTTGTCATCGGCACTCTTTGGAGGTAGAGAGGAGAGGTGTTCACTTGACATGCCAAGCACCTCGACTCTCCTTGGTGCATCAAGGTATGTAGTGCCAGCACAGATCCTGCACCCCAAAGTTTAGTCTTGAGCCTTCACCATTGAAGGATGCCCAATCCTAGACAAGCCATCTCATCTGTTGTCATCGGCACTCTTTGGAGGTAGTGAGGAGAACTGCTGAAGTGTTCACTTGACATGCCAAGCACCTCGACTCTCCTTAGTGCATCGAGGTATGCAGTGCCAGCACAGAACCTGCACCCCAAGCCTTTCTTGTCCACATTCACAGCAAGTCAGAATCCTGCTGCTGAATATAACTGGATAAGAGACCTGGTATTGAGAGGTCTAACTTATTCAGTTAACTTAATTGGATAAGGCTGAATATAGGCACTTAGCCAGATATCTTGGGGGCAGGCTGGGCGGATATCTACTAGCCGGAGAAATACTTATCTGCCTAAGTTTTGGCCACTGAACCTAGCCTGATATTCAGCGGCTGCCACTTAGCCGGATGTGTCCCTATCTATATAGCTAAGTAGTGCTGAATATCAGCCCCAGGATTGCTACGGCCATCCCTTTTGAGTTGCAAGTTAAGAGTGAAGCCAGAGCACCTCTTTTGGCCTTGTCAAATACTTGGATGGCCATTCTCCCTCTTTTCCAAAATGTAAGGAAGAGAATGTAGGAGACTCCACACACTGTATTTCCTTTTCATAAGAAGGCCTTCCTTTCAGCTGATGAAGCATGGATCCTTGGCTCCAGCTACCACCTCTGAAAAGGGCCAAGAAGTCAAGGATCCATGCCTCAGGAAGCCCTGAATATGTATTTCTTTGGCAAGAAGCATTTCCAGAACCCTGTGCTCTAGATGTGGTACCTGCACACAACTCTGAAAGAGGCCCAAGGATTCACCGAGTTTCACCCTCAAGAAAAAACTGAGAAGTTTCATCAGCTGAAGGGACTGGCGAGAAGTGTGAGATGAGCTTTTGAAGCAGCACTGAGAGGCTCTGCCGTTACTGGCGATGCCTACAGACCTCAGACCTTTGTGACGAGCCTTGAAGTGGTAGAAATCTCCAGTCGACGTTTCAGAGCTTATCCCTGCCTAAGAAGAGTTCAGATTCCTGTTTGAGTTTCGTGTTGGCTGACCCTGGCTCTTTTCCTTGGAAACCCGATGCAGCTGTACTGCGGCTTTGCGCATGGTGGCTTTTCTCTTCTCCCCTCTTCGGTCCTCTAGGGTTCTAAAGCTACTCCCGAACTCAGTTTCATCTGTTTCCTGCTTCCCCATCTGCCGTCACCGCTCCCTTCTGTATGTGTCCTAAGCATGCTTGAGTTCTCCCAGTTTTTTGTCTGAGAAGATCCCTCAAAGCGTACAGTTACCCACATGCTAATGGTTTGCTTGTAATTAAGGAAGTTGCATGTTAATGACCTTTACAATTCCACTGGCTGCTTAGTACAGAGATTGGGTTTCTGCTGGTGCAGTAGGACTGGAGAAGCTCCTGAGCCACACTGTTAAGGTTTTCCCCTAACAACCAGTTGGCAAGCAGAGACAGGTACAGCTGCTGTTTGCGGAGGAGCAGCTTGTGGATCGTATCCAGTGGTCTGCAGGTAAGACAATGAAGCAGAAAGGCAAAAAGCCGAGCACTGATGAAAGGCAGCCAGAATTGGTTTTATTTGAAGGGTCTGTCATTCAGGCAGTTTGAAGCTGAATGCTTTCTTGTGCATGGCCCATTGTGGGCGCCGCAAGTTGAATTTACACATCACAAAAGAAGCTTTTGTTGTTGTCCAGTGTGCAGAGGGCAGCACAAATTGAAACAGAGACATACCTAGATTTTGTTGAAAGGAAAATTCTTTTTAATGTCTGAAAGGTCCTGCATTCTGACATTTCATGTTTTCCACTTGCATTTGATGTCTTTGATTGTATGTATTTCTGCTCTTGCATTTGTATTATTGATTATCCATTTGTTTGTTTTGTCTATTGATGAGTTCTTCATTTATTGATGTGCTCCTGCCAGGTTGAGCGGTTTGGTTGTACCCTGCCCTGAGCAGCAGTGGAAATGAAATTTCTCCTTGCGTCCCTTGACATTTCATCCACCTTTGATCATTACATTCTTCTTTACTGACGTCAGGAATGCGGTATACCAGGAAAGGTTCTGGAATGGTTTTGTTGGTACCTATCTGATCGTTCACAGCATGTCAAATTTAACAATGAAATATCTTCTGTGTCTCATATTAAAACCAGTGTTCCTCAAGGCTCTTCTCTTTCCTCTGTGCTATTCAATATTTATCTAGCTCCTATTTGCAAAATACTGATAATTTGTCAGACTCCTATAAAATATACGCTGACGATATCCAGTGCGGCATTCGTGTCTGTTCCACTTGGAACAAAACTCTAGAACACCTCAATATTTGCTTTTCCACAGTTAATTCTTGGCTGAAACATAATAAACTCACTTTAAACATGCCTAAAACGGAGTTCTTAGCTTTGTCTAGTCCATATTCTCCTTTCAATGAAACTACCTTTCGCCTCAATAATTCAAGTTTCCAATTTAAAAACCAGGTTAAAAGTCTTGGCATCATGTCAGACCTGGGACCTTTTCAGTGCGGATAAGTATCCGTTGCATTTTTGATTATCAAAATTTGGTTGAGTAACTTTTTAAAAAAAATTTTTTGAAAAAGATAACAAAAATTGATTGTTTCGAATGATTAAAAGTAATAGTGACCCCTATGAGAAACGAGTTGAACACATAATATGGCTGCTCGTGAATAGAGGGTCTTACAAAAATTGGTTTACAATCGGTTTGGCGTTTTTGGGTGTTATGTTAGCTCTCTAACTAGTACACAGGTTATTTTTGATCATGTCAGATAGTACATTATCTTTTAAACTTCAAGTTAAACATGTTATCAAGTAAGATTTCTTTAGATTGCGGGTCCTTGTAGGCCTTAAACAACTGTTGCATGCCCCAAAATTTCGTAGCGTTGTACAAGCATCTATTTTTCCTATTCTCGATTATTGTAACAGTCTTTACAGTGGTCTTCCTTTCTCAACATTGCGCCCTTTACAGTTATTGTTAAACTCAGCGACTCGTCTCATCGCTGCCTTGAGGCCTTCTGACCATATAACCCCAGCCTTGATTGAGTTACACTGGCTTTCAATTCTCGAAAGAATTAAATGTAAACTCGGAATGACCAACTTTAAATTAATTTATGATCAATCTTGCCCATGGGCAAATGCAATTCTGAAATTTTATCAACCCTCAAGAATATTGCGCTCTTCTCAGAGAGGCTTACTAGATGTTCTGTCTCCCTGAGTTGAATGTCTACACACCACCCAAGAATGTTCCTTTTTAACTGCTGGCCCAGAATTTTGGAATTCTCTTCCTATAGAGATTCGCCAGTGTGACTCACTTAAGACCTTCAAGGGGCTCCTTAAGACGTTTTTGTTTAGGTGTTGTTACTATTAATATCATTTTATTTGAACTTTGTTTTATGATTGTATTATATTTTAGTTTTTTATGTAATGTTTTATTCTGCATTTATATTGTTTTTAATTTGCTTTCTTTGTAATAACTATGTATGTTTTATCATGTTCATTGCCTAGACCTTTTTTGAGTTAGGCAAGTCACAAATTCAGTAAATGTAAATGAAGGTGACATAAAGAAATAACTCTTTGACACATCTTCCTCACATGCCCTGAACTAGTTCTGCAGACTGTCAAGAGGCAACTGAAAATGAAAGAAATCCCAGAGATAATGCCAGTTGTTTGGCGCATTATTATTATGTCAGATGGGCACCTGAACTCAAGAAAGGTCCCCAGCACTTTACTGATTGATTTATATTCAACCTTACCCAGCTTGTCTAGTGAAGACTTTGTGAAGGGCATGGTTGGTGGCACCAATAATATATTTTGAATGATTTTACCTCTTGATTGAAAGCACATCTGTTTTAAGGTCAGAACATCTGGTCCTTTGATTATCTTGAATACACAAGCTACACTGCATTGGAA
Source organism: Rhinatrema bivittatum (assembly GCF_901001135.1). NCBI lineage: Eukaryota > Metazoa > Chordata > Amphibia > Gymnophiona > Rhinatrematidae > Rhinatrema > Rhinatrema bivittatum. Next base: position 6,806,355 of record NC_042628.1, read on the forward strand.
AGACTCATAGGGATGGAAACCTTCAAAGGGATCTAAGTGATCAACTAGGGCAATGTTTCTCTGAGGACAGCAGGATGGTAGTCCTCACATATGGATGATCTCATCAGATGGGGCCCTGATGCGGAAAACTTAGGTCAAAGTTTCTAGAACACTGAGCATGCCCAGAATGCCCTATACCATGTGTCCACGCAGGGTCCCTCTCCATTCTCTCTCTGTGGAGCTGTAAGCCTCGCGGTATGCGTGAGCTCTCTTTTTGGCTGTTTTTGGACTTCGGGAAAAATTTTCCTTCTTGTGTTTTTTCTGTTTTTTTCCATATTATTCCGTTGTCAGGTTCCTGTCGGTGCCTTCCTGTAGTGCTCCTAGTCAGGGTTTTCGGTGAATTTGGTAAGTTTCCTTTCGCGGTTGATTTCCCCGTGGTAGCAGTGCATCAGTGCCCGCTGCCCATTGCCGCCCTGCCCACCAGTGACATAAGGGTGTCCTGCTGCTTTTGAGGCAGCTGCTCAGCCACCTCCTTCACCTGCTTCCAGATGTCCCATGAGTACTGGCTCATGTAGAGCTTGTAGGCAGCAATGTGGCCAATGAGCATGGTGTCCTGAAATACCTTTCTCTCAAGAGTGTCCATTGCTCTATGGTCCTTCCTTGGGGGCATTGAGGAATGGGTTCAAGAACGCTTGGCTCCCTTGAGGACAGATTCGACCAAAATACACTGGTGGGGCAGCTGACACTTATCGAATCCGGCAGCCTTCTGGACGAGGTAGACCCCGTCCATCTTGGCCTTATTATTAATGGGAGGTACTGTGAGAGAGTGTTCCCATATCCTCAGCAGCAGCTCCTTAAGGATCACAGGACCACCATGATCTCCTTAGGAGGCTCCACGAACTGGAGGACCTCAAGCATTTTGTGTCTGGCATCTTCCTCCTTTAACAACTGAAGTGAAATGGCTTCCACTACCACCCTCACGAACCCTGCAAAGGTCAAGTCCTCAGGCAGAGAAGGGTCTGATGTGAGATCCTCAGAGCCCTTGGAGGAGGACTTCGAAGCATCATCCCTCCAGGGTTCATAGGAGTCCTCATCCTCACTGTAAGCTACAGGGCATGAGTCCCTAGGTGCTCAGCTTTCATCCAGAAGTGTAGGCCTCAATAAAACTGGAGGCCTCAGGCCCCAGTGGGGCATTGATGCTGTCCCGGGAACCAATGACAGCTGGGTCGGTAATGCACATTGAGCTTCTCCAGAAGCAGTACAAGGATGGGCAGCACTGGGTCTGGTGCCATCTGTGCCACAGGACCGAAGTCCTGCAGCACCTGTTCCACCACTAGTTGGACTCAGCGCTGCAGCTCCTCCTCAATCATTGCCGATGCCAATACCGACTGGGAGGAAGGTGGGGTGGCCAGATTTTCTTCGGACCCTCGAGATGGATCGGAAAGGGCGGATTGGCCTATCAGGGGATCGGGCATCCCCCGGTGGGTCGGTCGCGCTAGTCACATGGTCTGCCGAGCGCGGCCGTGACAGAGCCGCGCTCTGCAGACCACATGGTATCTCCTGGGCCGGCCTGGGCGGCGAATCCCCGGGCCGGTCTTCATCAGGAATCCCCTGCTGTGGATCGGTGACTAACATCAAAGCCAGTGGAGACCGTTGCGGACTCCTGGCACCGATGGTGGACTGGCACTCCTTACTGCCAGGTTGCTTCAAGGGCATCGTGGCAAGAGCTGGTGCATCCCCCTGCCTGGCACCATGCATCGACAGGGACCAGTGTCAATGCTTCTTTGACTTCTCTCGATGCTCGGCCCAGTCCTTTCTCAGTGCCGTGGCCGATGACAAGAAACCTGATGTCCTTGGCCTGGAGGAGATCGATGGTGGTCGGTCTCCGGCGCCCCTATTCGCCAATGGCACTGATGGAACCGACAGTCCCCCGATGTCTATGGCTCTGTGTCCATCAGTGTGGCTCCTTGGTCATTCGATGCCGATACCCGAAGAGCTGTTCTATCTTTTTGAGTAGAAGCAGATGACCTTTCAGGGTCATCTGGGCATATAAGAGGCAACCTCGAATGTCATGCGATGCCCTCAGGCAGAGGACGCATATCTCATGGATGGATATGATCCTTGGGCACAGGGTGCATTGCCGAAAACCAAACGTGTCCATCTCAGACAAAACAAAAGGGGCACAAACTATCCAACTGGCTAGCAGATTGCATCTCCTCCTGTTTATGCCCAGGCTGGACTGCATCTTGGGGGTCATGTCAAAGCTCATTCTGTCAGAGCTATGGCAGTGTCAGTGGCTTACTTGTGAGCAATTTCCATGGAGGAGATCTGCAAGGCTGCGACGTGGAGTTCTCTCCACACATTCACATCACACTGTTGTCTCGATAGGGATGGCTGACGTGACAGTAGATTCGGCCAGTCTGTCCTTCGGAACCTGTTTGAGGTGTAGAACCCAACTCTCCCTGCCTAGGGCCCGTTGTTTGGGTTCAGGCTGTCTCCCCCTCTGTTACCAGCAGCACTGGTGTTGTGCCTGTTGGCACCTGGTTAGGTGTCTGATGGTCCCCTTTGTGTGTTGGGGAGCAGCCTGTAGCCAGGGATTCATCCATGTGTGAGGACTACCATCTTGCTTGTCCTCAGAGAAAGCAGAGTTGCTTACTGTAACAGGTATTCTCTGAGGACAGCAGGATGTTAGTCCTCACGAAACCCGCCTGCCATCCCGCGAAGTTGGCTTCTCCTATTTTTTGTTTTAATTATAATTGTATATTACAAGTCTGGAGAGGGACCTCCGCGTGGACGTGTGTGGTATAGAGCATGCTGGGCATGCTCAGTGTGCCTAGTCAAAGTTCTAGAAACTTTGACATAAGTTTTCCGCATCGGGCCTCCATCTGATGAGGTCACCCATGTGTGAGGACTTCCATTCTGTTTGTCCTTGGAGAATACCTGTTACAGGTAAGCAACTCTGCTTTCCCATCAAGGTGTGCCATGGAAAATTCAGCACAGCATGATGCTCAGATCCAAACCCTCACCTGAGCTCTGCCCTCAGCCCCGGTGTATGGGAATTAACAGGGCACAGATAGCCAGACCCTGCTTTGTGCAGCACACACACGAGCCGATACAGAAAACTTTGCGGGCGAGCGCCCAGTAAATAAATTTATGTAAATGAGGGCCCGTGGTAAAAGGAGGCGCTAGAGACACTAGCGCATCCCTAGCGCCTCCTTTTTGACAGAAGCGGCGGCTTTCAGCGGGTTTGGTGTCCACATTCAGACAGGTCCTGTGTGGGACTGGAGGAACAGTCTCTGGGCACATCCCGCTGAAGATTTATGAATGTGTTTATTTTCAAGGCATGGGCTGATGCGTTTCGAAGTAGTCCGGATCTGACTGGAGTTGTGCATATTTATGAGGAGCTTAAAAGGAAAGGGATCGAGTTTCCTATGGCAGATCTTGATGCGCTGTCTCCAATACACACGCCACAGAGGGTAAGTTCCAGGACAGTAGCATGGGCAGCCAACCCTTTCACCAGGACTGACTGAATTATTTAACTCCATCTTCTGTCAGACCAGCAGAGCATTTTTAAGAGCAAGAGTAGAGAGTTTCAGAGTCATCCTTTGCACTGGTCCCAAAGTTCTGTATTGTGTAGCTTTGCCCTCAGCCACAATCATTTTTATCACAGCCCTGTGAATTGGCTGTGGCCTGCTCAGGAGATGCCCTAGAATGGATTGCTAGGAAATTCAGTGAACTCTGGCCCCAGCAGCTTCGAGACCTTGTCTTCCCTGGGCAGAGGGATTCTGTTATCTGCAGGATACAAACGTCATGTTGAAATAATGAAGAAAGACGCTCGCAGTGCGTTTATACAAGGAACAGTCGGCAGGCAGTACAGAACTCTGAAAGCAGGCCTCGAATAGAGATGAGGGGATTAATGTGCTGTGCTTTCTGGGTTTGTAAATTAATAATTCTAGAGAACTGAACTTCTCTGGAATCCAGTGATCAGGGCTGGGCCAATATTTCCAAATATCTTGCTAATCCCTCTGGCACACCCTGCGTCAGCTCCTGGTCTGAGCAAGGAGCAGTCTGCAGGCACTGTAATTAAATAATTAATGACTGCATAGATCATGCAGCAAAGGTTTGCAAGCTACTTGCAAACGGTCTATTATGTCAATGGAAGGAGACAGAAACCTGTCTGTAGGGCTCCCTTTATCTTCTGTACGACTTCTAATTCCACTGACTCCCATTTTAATTTTTTTGCTTGAAAAATACCCCCCCTATAGAATATGGGGCAGGTGCACTATATATGTGTATGGGAAGAAAGCAGGCAGGCAGTATTCAGAAACGAGGTGAACAGATAAATTGTCCTGTATATTCAGCAGGATAAATGTTGTGCTGGAAATACTGGTTTTATGTACCCAGATAACTTTCAAACCTGATCGGAAAGGTTTGAAAGTTACCTGGGCATGTGGATAACTTTTAACATAATTGGCTCTATTAAAACATAAGTTAGCAAGTAGCACATTTAAGACTAATCTGAGAAACTTCTTTTTCACTCAACGCACAATAAAGCTCTGGAATTTGTTGCCAGAGGATGTGGTTAGTGCAGTTAGTGTAGCTGGGTTCAAAAAAGGATTGGATAAGTTCTTGGAGGGGAAGTCCATTAATGGCTATTAATCAGTTTTACTTAGGGAATAGCCACTGCTATTAATTGCATCAGTAGCATGGGATCTTCTTAGTGTTTGGGTAATTGCCAGGTTCTTGTAACCTGGATTGGCCACTGCTGGACACAGGATGCTGGGCTTGATGGACCCTTGGTCTGACCAAGCATGACAAGTTCTTATGTTCTTATAACCGTTTACATGGCTGCAAAATAAAACTGAAAAATAAAAGGTTTGCAGGCCGGATCCCCCACCTCTTTAAAATGCTCTTAGTTGGGCAAAGTGCCCAAACGTTCCCCTCAAGCACCCCCCCCCCCCCTCCAAAGGTTTGACAAATATTGCAGGCCTATCTCCCAGGGAGCCTTCCCCCAATTCAGCACATCGTTTGGGCCTCTAGACCCTCTCGCCCCCAGTGGTCACAGGATTATCTGACCTCGGCGCTGTTAGTATTCAGTGCTGTCCGGCTGTGTTTACGTCCTGTCCCCAGATTGCTGCTTTTGCATCCGGACCAGTTTTAGCTGGGAAATGCTTATTCGGACAATGGGGGACATCTATTTAATCCCCCAGGTTTGTCCGGCCGAGTCCTGAACTTACCCAGACAAATCATTTGGAATATGGTTAGCCCTCGAGACTTTTCAGAGGTGACCGAACCCTTCCCAGACTGACCAGGAGACGTTCCGTGCTGCCGTTTCATCCAGTATCCCACCTCACCATCCCGTCCAGGACAGGACATCCATTCAGCTTAAACCCGGGGGTTTGTAATCTGCTGCTGCTCTGCACCCTGAGGGGCTGGCAGGACAGAGATCGGCAGAAAGCAAAGCGTCAAGGTTCTTGGCCATCGCTTTCCTTGCATATCAGCCCCAGATTTGCGTGGGGGGTTTGTTTGTATTTTGGGGGAGGGTTGTGCACTAGTTTGTTTGCTGGAATAGATAAGACCCTGAAAATTAACTTGGCAGAAGATTTTTCCTGCCCAAAACACTGATCCTTTGTTTTCTTGGTAAGATAAGTTGCTAATTGCATTGCTTAGACTGAACTTACAGTTAAATGATTTTTCTAAAAACTGCATGAGTAGAGAACAGGTTCCCTGAAATGTGAGCAAAACGTACAGAGAAAGATCAGACCCTTGCTCTGGGCTCTTCTATAAAATTGGACTGCGACTCAGATTTGCTGTTTCCACTGTGCTTTCCTTCACTAAGGAGGTCATAGTCAAAAGAATTTCTGTGCGTAAAACTGGGGTTTATGCACATAAAGGGGCTTTTGAAAATGTCTACTTTTAGGCACAGAACTCCTTTGAACATTCACTCTAGGGCTGAATTTTCAAAAGGTTTTCCGTGCGTTAATGGGCTTTTGAAAATTGCTACCTTATATGCTGCTTTTATGCATGCAACTGCTTTGAAAATTCACTCCCATATGAGGAGCATTACTTAGCTGAAATGTATTGGCAAGAAGTCGTTCTTCAGACAGATTTGAAATCTGTTCATTGTTGGTGTGGCAGAGTGTCCCCGAAGTGGATCCAGCGGTGAATATGAACAAGTCCCAGTCCCAGCAGAGGATGAGTACCGGCTCCTCGTCTCCAGTACCTTACACCGTTCCTCAAGTTCCACCCCTGACTGTGACAGGACCTATCACCGCCAATTCCGACCAGGTAGGCGCTGCGCTGCGCTGTCAGAGGCTTGATTCATGGCCACCGGGCTGAACCGACTGCCAGCAGAGTAACCAGGAGTGCCCCAGATGTAGGGTTGAGTTCTGGGTTATTTTCCTGATCTGTTCCCAGTTTCCCATGGTAAAGATTTAAGTGGCGTTAGAGTTCTCCAATAGTGTTCTCGCCACAAATTCTAGGTTAGGGTCTGATAGCTAAGAGACTTCGCACTGGAAATGAACTCGGAGAACTGGAGTCCTCTATTGGGTGATTTTTAGATTTTAACTGCTCACCCTCAACATTATAAATCCAAACGAAGTGAAAAAGAGAGACTGTATACGAACCAGTAACTCGCTCCGATTCTTGAGTCTGCATGTTAATGAGGCAGCGCATGCTCCATTCTGTGAATGCAATCACGCACTCCTACGCCTCTATGTAGCCTCCAACTCAAGTCAGTCTGGGGGAATATCATTGGCTGTCCCAGTGTCTCTTCGTGCATGGTGGAGGGTGCTGGGGTTCGGTGTTCCTGATCTCTGCTGACGTGTGGGTGTCTCTCTCAGTACTAAAAGCAGCTCATTGGGATGTTTTGGTGGAGTGCAATATAATCCTTGATATTGTAATAACAGCATTGTATAATGTATTTATTTGAGACATGGGCAACACTTAAATATGATAATTGCATCGTCTCCGAGCTCAGGGACGTCGTGAGACAGCGGAAGGTGGAGTCTGATTCTGCAGGTTTCCCGGCTCAGTGCAGCACCCGCCCTGGTAGAGGAGGACCTGACTTGTCCTTCGGTTTCTCCCTCCCCTTTTAGGTTGCAAGGCTGCGCAGTGAATTAGATGTTGTGCGAGGAAACACTAAAGTGATGTCCGAGATGCTGACCGAGATGGTACCCGGACAGGAGGATTCGTCAGACTTGGAGTTACTACAGGTGAGAAGGGAGGATCCTCCCGGTTGGATTCTCAGAGCCAGCTTCTCGGGGTGCTGGAGGGGGGGGGGGGGGGAGAGTCACGGCCAGCACCGCAGGGAGGGTTGGGGGGTGTTTTGTGGCTGGAGGCAGAAGAGAGCATGGTCTGTGGCTTTCTACCAAGGATTGCGGCGTTATGAGGGAGGAGGGTGAGGACAAAGTGGAAAACCCTTGGCAGCTACAGTTGAAGGCCACGGTGACTCCGCTTCAGGCCTTCCCCCCCCCCCTTCCCCCTCCCCAGTCAGCCGGTTGGGAGCAAGTTTTGATTTGTGCCGGAAACTCCAGTCTGGAGGAAGGTGAACCAGGACAATAAACAGAAAGGCAGGGCGAAGGGAGATTGATGCTTTATACTGGGTCTGGGGATGTATTTTCTGCATTGTCTTGTGATGTTCTTGTATCGGAAAGTTGTGGAAAGTTATAAATAAAGAGTTAAATACAAATAAATGGAAAGGCTGTCCCAACAGGTCATGTGTCCAGGTCTTGTTCTTGAAGCTAAGCTAGTGTGCAGTTATCTTGGACCTTGCCCTACCCCTGGATCCCTTCATCAGCAGTGCGGTGCTGTTCCTCTGAGTAGGTGCCTAGTGCGCATCTCAGTGCTGCCACCCACAAAGGCAGGGCCTCATCTTTTCCTGTCTTCTGTCCTAGGAGCTGAACAGAACTTGCAGAGCTATGCAGCAGAGGATTGTAGAACTCATTTCACGGGTGTCCAACGAGGAAGTCACTGAAGAGCTGCTTCATGTCAACGATGACTTAAATAATGTCTTTCTCCGATACGAAAGGTGGGCACTTGCTTATCATTCAGAAATCCCTTTTTTTAAACTAGAATTTGGAACAATCTCTTGGCTCTTTTATTGAATCAGGGACTTCATTGTCTGTCTCTAAGTCCCGGGGCTTCGAAAAAGGGGCGGGGCAGGGTGGGGTCAGAGGGGTGGGAAGGTTAGATTAGGGGGGAGGGAACAGGTGAAGGCCGTGGGAGTTGGCGCGTGCAGGGTGCACAATTGTGCATCATCTTGCACGCACCGTCCCCTGATTTTATAACATGCGCCCATGTGTGCTCGCCGGGTAGCGCGTGCATATGTACGCCTGCGCGCTTCTTTTAAAATCTACCCCTACGTTTCGCACTTACCCTGGCTGGACCCCATCACAGGCAGCCTGGGTGTGCAGCTCCCTGGGAAGGGAATTCCCAGCTCTTAGCACAGACTGGGTTGACCAAAGTGTCTTCCAGCTCACCTGAACTATCCTGAGACAGGATGGATAGCCCTGCCCTTGACAGGGTGCAGCTTCAGGCCTAACGTATCTCCCTGCTCGGGGGTTTGGGCTAGTGATCCCGTTCAGAGATTGCCTTTCATCCCCTGAAACTCTTGATGCTGTCCTGCTGGTCAGCTTTGGCACATAGGGTCTGTCACAGACCCTGCCATTGTTGCTGACTATTCTTCCAAGCCTTGCTTGGGGTTTCTGCCCGTCAGCCAAACATGGGGCGCACTTCTGCAGAGACGTTCTCTCCTTCGGACCGCACTTTCTTTCTGGTTGTTCGGTTGTCTTGTAACACCAAAGGAAACTATGCAGTCTTCTTCCAAGAGTAAACATCTCTAGACTTCTTCCTGTATCCAGGAGGTCAGGGATCACTGATCCAAAACCCTGCTGTGATGCGGATTGACTGAGCCGACTTGTTGTTTTTCTTTATTTTGGTAAATGTATTTTTAAATTGTTTGAAGTCATGTTGTAAATCGCTTAGAAGATGTAATCTGTTAGGCAATTCATAAAAGCTTTAAAATAAATAAATAAAATAAATAAATAAATGTTTCTTGTTGGCACTCCCATTACTCCCCTGCCTCAGGCGCCTCTGCTATGCATTGGGGTTTTTGTCTGTCTTCTATGGTTTTCTCTTTGTAAAACCCAACTCTTTTTTTTTCCCGCCTGGACCCCTTTGTGGGTCGGCTGCCTCACAGGCAAAAGGGAGAGAGGTGGTGCTTTCAGCCCTGGAGGAGGGTCCCTGCTTGGCCCTGCTCAGACAGCCTATAGCTAGGGATTCACCTGTGTGAGAAGACTTCCATCCTGCTTGTCCTCAGAGAAAGCAGAGTTGCTTACCTGTAACAGGTGTTCTTCGAGGACAGCAGGATGTTAGTCCTCATGAAACCCACCCGCCTCCCCTGGGAGTTGGTTTCTCCATGTATGAGCCCTATCATGGACTGAGGGACTCTGCCTAGGGGGCAGGGTGATGACCACAGCTGCACATGCTCAGTAGGGCATGTTTGAAAGCTCTAGAATCTTTGAGATCAAAGTTCCGTGCCAGGCTCCATCTGATGATGTCACCCATGTGTGAGGACTAACATCCTGCTGTCCTCGGAGAACACCTGTTAGAGGTAAGCAACTCTGCTTTCTAGGGTGAGGGAGTCCTAGCCATCATGCAATAGTGACACCTGGTGGGCAGCCTTGGGGAACCACGTTCTTTTTTTTTTTTTTTTAACCTTCTATATAGTTGTTAATTGGTTTCCCCCTGTTCTATTGTAAACCGGTACGATAAGACCGCGTCTTGAGTATCGGTATAGTAAAAGAATTGAAATAAAATAAATGCCCCCTGGCCAAGGATTGCCGCTGCAGTAACTGGGGCAAGAGAGCAGGGTGGTAGCAGATCCCAGCCCCTGTTCCGAGTGAGCTAGAAGCCCAAAGGAGCAGCTCAAAAATAGTCATTGAAATATATTTTAATTAGAAATTGGGCCTTTTCCCTGTACGTACCCAGATCAGTTCAGACTCCTGGGTTTTGCCTCCCTGCCAGCAGATAGAGACAGAAAGCTTTACTGACTCTGCCACTTAACCACGAGTGCCACCTGCAGTTCCTCTGTATTTCTCTGTCTCCAGCAGATGGTAGATGGTGCAAAACCTGCAGTTCTACAATTTGGGCAAATTTTTCTTTTGAGCCTTCCTCCCGGGGTTGTTTTGTGAATCCTGGTGGGTTCTTCCCTGTCCGGTTGAGGCGGACGAGCCGGGGGTTGGTGACCCTTGTGGGTGCTCGGTTCATGCGCCTGTGGGATGTAAATCTGGTGGTCCAGATCCTTCCCCTTCATGAGGCGGCTGAGGTGGCTGCAGGCTCAGGATATTCTTTTATTCTGAGGCACTCCTTTTCCTCTTTGAAGCCTCTGTTTAAGCTTTGGGGAGTTGAATAAAGTTAAAAAAAAAAAAAAAAAGAGCTTAAGGCAGTAGCGCAGCTCTGTTGTGCGGGCGGCTTCCTCCTCATTGCTTTGGCGGCTGGTGGGTTTATTTTTGTTTGTGAGTCTGTTTTAGTGCTGAGATAGGTTGTTTTTCACTGTTTGTGCCCTCTGACAACTTTTTCCTCGATTGCGATGGGCTGCGGGTCAGCATGCCGCTCTGCGGCTTGGCGCGTTCACATCACAACCGGCTGGGGTTGTGTGCCGGATGCTCGGAGGGCTCGTCTAATGGCCTGGCAGGTGTGAAAACATTGGGCGTCCACCGCTCCCACTTCTGCGCTGTTCTGGGGTTTGCGCCGGGGTGCTGACTCTTTCCCGCTCAGCATGGGAGTGGCAGCCATTTTGAATTCTCTTTCAGCTGTTCCCACACCATCGGGGTCAAGGGGAATGTTCCTCTGTGCTTGTTTCTGGCCCGTTCTGTCTCTGGGCATGATCAGGGGTACTCAGAAGAGGATCAGAGTCCCATGTTGCTGGTCTCTAGCTCCTATCCTACGGGGGCTGGGAGGTCAAGTCCTTTTTCAGCGGACTTTATTGTACTGCTGCATGAGGCTTATATTGCCAAGCTGCAGGCAGAGATTGTTGGATCCTCCAGGTGGGGAATGTGTCAGACGATTCTGATGTAGTTCTAGTGGGGACAGAGAACCCTCCTGGCCAGAATTTACCGGTAGATCTGGTGGCAGGAGGTGTGGGTCAAGGGGATGATCCTGAGGGAATCCCGGTCTCCGAGGGGGATGACCTGTAGGTAGTCCATCTTTTTAGGAAGGAGGAGCTAGAAGCCTTACTTCCTCAGGCTTTTCAGGTACTTGGGATTAAAATACCCCAGGAGGACTCTGATTTGGAGGGGGCGATTTGGGGTCCCCCGATGACCTTCCCATATCCAGGAAGCTGGTGGAAACAGTGGGAAACTCCTGATTGTATTTATTTAGCACTTTTATATACCGGTTTTCCAGAAACAGAATTACTAATCAAGTCGGTTTACATTCTAAACAATAACCATGACAGGAGGATGTCGTCGAATGAACTTGGATAAAAGTAACTGGGGTTAACAACATAAAGTAAGAGTGATGGGGACTAATACGGGTGTTGGGCATAAGGCTAGGTTTTTAATATTGTTCTCTGATTTAAAGGTGGGAAGGCCTGGGCACAAGACATAGTAAGAGAAAAAGAGCCGTTGGCCCATCAGGTCTGCCCAGGAGGGAGGAAGCCGGTCTGAGGGCCCAGATCGAGCTTGGGCCGGGGGGGGCTCTCCTGGCTGATGACTGCAGTGTGTAAGCGTCCGTTCTCTCTCTCTCTCTCTCTCTCTCTCTGACAGGTTTGAGAGGTACAGGTCAGGTCGATCTGCGCAGAACACTAATGGGGTAAGAGTTTTACACTGGGTTTTCTTTTTGTAACACCCGCATGGTCTGGAGGTTGCACTTGGAATGTTTCTTTTCAAGAATGGATTTAGTTACCATCTCCCCTGATTTCCAAGAAATCTCCTGAGGCAGTGAACAAAAAATCTGAAACACAGAAAAAGCCATCCACCCATCGAGTCACACCTGCCCATTCCGGCAGCCTCTCATCCCAACATTTTATTCATTACTTTTCCCTCCAAGCCCATTTCCACTCTGTCAGTCTAACCGTAGCTCTTCAGGAAGTGAGGGAGTCTTCCTAGAGACAGCTCTTGCTCTCACTCAGCTTTTCTCGCTGCCTGACTGACTCTAAGGTCATGCCCTGGTCTGTACCAGCTTAATTTATCCTGAAGATATCCTGGACTATTGCCTCTCATCACACGATGACCTGTGCCTTGATTGGGAGCCAGCTGCCTTCCATAGGATCAATTGGGCCGCAGTCCGGACCATCACAGGAGTTACAGTGGGATCAGTTTTCCACTGTGGCTGAGCATCCAATCTCGCTGGCCCGAGTTTGGCTATCTAGCTTAAGGAACGTTTTCAGCCAATCTAGGCAGCTTGGTTTGCGACTGAAAATCTTCCTAAATCTTACATAAGAACATAAGACTTGCCATACTGAGTCAGACCAAAGTCTATTAAGCCCAATATCCTGTTTCCCACACTGACCAATCCAGGTCACAGGTACCTGGCAGGATCCCAAGGGGGAGATATATTCCAAGCTGCTTATCCCAGAGATAAGAAGTGAATTCTGTAATTCCACCTTAATATTAGTTTATGGACTTTTCCTCCAGGAGCTTGTCCAAACCTTTTTTAAATGCAGCTACATTAATAGCTTTCACCATATCCTCTGGCAATGAATTCCAGAGCTTAATTATGCATTGAGTAAAAAAATATTTTCTCTTATTAGTTTTAAATGTATTACCCAGTAACTTCATTGTGTGTCCCCTGGTCTTTGTATTTTTCAAAAGAGTAAACAACTGAGTCACATTTACCTGTTCCATTCCACTCATTATTTTATAGACCTCTATCATATCCCCCCTCAGCTGTTTCTTCTCCAGGCTGAAGAGTCCTAACCTCTTTAACCTTTCCTCATAGGGGAATTGTTCCATCCCCTTTATCATCTTGGTCGCCCTTCTCTGTATGTTTTCTAATTCTGCTGTATCTTTCTTGAGATGTGGTGACCAGAACTGCACACAATACTCAGGATGAGGTCGCACCATGGAGTGATACAGAGGCATTAGGATATTCTCTGTTTTATTCTCCGTTCCTTTCCTATTAATCCCCAGCTTTCTATTTGCTTTCCTGGCGGCTGCTGCTGCTGCACACTGAGCAGAAGATTTCAACGTCTTATCAACGATGACACCGAGATTCTTTACCTGATTGATGTCTCCTAATGTAGAACCTTGCATTGTGTAGCTGTAATTTGGGTTACTCTTCCCCCAAGTGCATCGCTTTGCACTTCTCCACATTAAATTAAATTTTCCATTTGCATGCCCAGGCTCCCAATTTTGCAATATCCTCTTGCAATTTCTCACAATCCTCTTGTGATTTAACAACTTTGAATAATTTTGTGTCATCGGCAAATGCATCACCTCACTTGTTCCCATTTTCAGGTCGTTTATAAATACTGTATCTTAAAAAGCAGTGGTCCCAGAACAGATCCCTGGGGCACTCCACCGGTAGGCAAAATTGGCCAGCGAGATTTAGAGCTACTGTTGCATTGCCTAGGTAGGGATGCCTAACTTTCATCTCCCTAACTAACCCTGCCCCACCCCTGCTAATTTTAGCCTCTCATCTTCATTCAGTTTTCAGGGGGCCTATCTAGCCGCCAAACTCCAAGTAGCTAGATGGTTTAAAAATGGAGCGCCAGTTGCATGCTTTCAGCAGAGTGGAACTCCACCTTTATCGCTGAGTGGGCATCCATAATAGTGAGCTCCACAAAGACATTTCTGGGTGCCCAAGCTTGAACCCTGGCAGCATTTTCTGAAACTTGGGGAGGGAGAGCCACGATGGAGCCACACTGGGTTTACCGGGGCAGGAGCTCTTTTCTGTTGGTTTGATTTGGTTCAAATATGACAGATGAGCTGTTTTCATGCTGTTTGCATGGAATCAAAGCACAGTTCCCTGTACGTTTCCAGATTAGTCCAGACTCCTGGGTTTTGCCTCCCTGCCAGCAGATGGAGACAGAGAAAGTTTCACGGACACTGTACATAACCCGGTGTGCCCCCTGCAGTCCCCTCAGTATTTCTCTGTCTCCAGCAGTTCCCTGTATGTACCCAGATCAGTCCAGACTCCTGGATTTTGCCTCCCTGCCAGCAGGTGGAGACAGAGAAAGTTTCACGGACACTGTGCATAACCCAGTGTGCTCCCCCTGCAGTCCCTCAGTATGTCTGCAGCAGATGGTGAAAAACCTGCAGTCTGGAAATTATTGAAAAAAAAAAAAAGAAAGAAAGAAAAAGAGAAGATAGATCTCTGGTTCCTCACAGGGGGTTGTTAGGTCCTGGTGGAGCCATCCCTCCTGGTTTGAGGCGGAAGAGAATGGGGTTGGTGACCTTTGAAGGCAGCTCGCTCTGAGATTCCCTGGGGGTGTATATCTGCTGGTCCAGATCAGTTATCCCCCACGAGCAGCATTGGTTCCGCTGGCAGCTCTTCATTTCAGGTCCCGTCTGAGCAGGGACGTATTGAATTTCTGTTCTGGGGCTTGTTACAGCAGTGGAGGCAGCGTTAAAGCTTGTTTAAAAAAAAAAAAAAAAAAAAAGCAAGTGCTGGTGGTGGGGGCAGCCGCATTGCAAAAGGAGGGTTTGTTGGTGGATCTGTGTCTGGACGATTGGCTCATTCGTGCAGAATCAGAGGACCGCTATCGACAACCAGCATGAAAGGTACAGCTCTGGCTTCCATGGGCTTTGGGAGTGAACTATGAGAGGATCTCTCCAGGCTCCACTCGAGTTAAGGGGAGCTCAGGTACCTCCCAGGAGTCTGGACTGATCTGGGTGCGTACAGGGAAAGGAAAGCTGCTCACTTTTGTTCCTGTAGTACCACAGATCAGGTCAGAGACCCGCCATTTACTGGGGGGATGGAGAGAATCCGCCGCATATATTCTTGCCTTGTATATAGTGCGGAGTTGTTGGAGTTTGCAATGCTGATCGCTTATGTTAAATTTGGGAAACAAGTTTTCCAATGTCTTTGTGAGTAACTTTTCCTTCCTCCGGTTCGTTGGAGGGGAGGGAGTTTGCTTAGAAGATTATGGTCGTTGCTCTCACCTTGGCTTGGGCACAGGTCAATACTGCGGGACTGCAGGGGGCACACTAGGTTATGTACAGTGTCAGTGAAACTCTCTCTGTCTCCATCTGCTGGCAGGGAGGCAAAGCTCAGGAGTCCGGACTGAACTCTGGTCACACGCAAATTCTGCTTAGGCCTCCAACTTGCATGATCTTTTTCTCAGCATCACTGGAATAAATCTTCACTTCTCACTTGTTCTCTCTCCCTGGCACTAGACTAGTAGCACAGGTTATGGCTCTTACTTCTTGGTTAGTTTATCTCTGTAGCTTTAGCCCCTTGGTACTCCAAATAAACCCAAGTAAACCTAGTGACAGAATCTGAAGAGTTTAGTGTAAGGGAGTCAAGGCTTCTGGTTTCTAATCTTAACTGTGCCACTGATTGAACAAGGCCCTTTACCTCTCTAGGGCTCTTTCTGCCCTTTTCAGCACTGAAAAGAAAACTGCATTGCCTTTGCATTTGAGAGGTGGCTGCATGTTTGGATGTGGATTTTGGATTTAATCCATCACTTTCCCAAACCTGAATTCAAGAGGAGATGCAAACCAGATACAGTAGGTGGGTCCCTTCTACAGAGGGCTTATAATCTACGGGACCTGTTTACTAAAGATTTTCTCCCATTCAGTGTCAATGGGGAAAATGCTTGGTATCTGAGGCAATGGAGGGTGACATGACTTACCCAAGGTCATAAGGAGCGTCGGTGGCAGAAGTGGGATTTGAACCTTCTCTGCCTGCTGCTGTAACCACTAAGCCACCTGTCCTGCTGCCTCAGAGGTGCAATTCTTGAGATCCCCTTTTGACTCTGAGGTGCTACCTATGTAAAAATATAGCTAAGTCTTAATATTTCTTGGTCCTTTCGGCTCCCTGCTGCATGAGCTGAGCATCACTTCTTTTTGGTGGCTGAATGCTAGAAAGTTTCACCTGCATCTTGTTGCTCTGACAGGTACTGAACGAAGTGACTGAGGATAATTTAATAGATTTGGGCCCGGGATCGCCTGCTGTCGTGAGCCCGATGGTAGGAGGGAATGCGTCTCAAGCTGCCCTTTCCTCTCAGCTTGCAGGGCTCGGTAAGTAGAAGAAGTAACTGCACTGCAGTGAGTCTGCGATAGGCACAGAGCAAACCAAACCAGCAGCGGAATTTCCCTAGACTTTTAAAAATGGTCTTTGAAAAGACAGGCCTGAGAAGTCAGCAGACAGGGCCAATACAACCAGCCTGGCATCAAAGTCTGCTCTGGGTGGCACCAGCCATAGGGTGGCTACCACTTCTTAGCCAGAAAGGAGAGTGGCAAAACTCCATGCAGCGACCCCGCACGCTGGCAGCAGGTCTGTCCTTGCTGCTCGCAGGATTGGCGTCTGCCCGAAGCACTTTACGTCCGGTGCTAGTTTTATCTGTAACAAGGAAGAAGGTGGTAGATGTTATTAAGTAAGAAATAGGAAACGATGCCTCTCGATCTCCTGATAGCGCTGCTGGAGGACCTGCCTTTTGGGCTCAGTGGTGGAGACTCTTGTGAGGATCTGTAATCCCAGAAAGTGAGCAGCCCGCTGCCTCATGTTGCCGACTGCCGGATCTCGTGGCACCAGGAGATCCTCATTCTGAGCCTCTTTGTGTTGTCCTAGACTTAGGTACAAACAGTGTGAGTGGGACCCTCGGCTCCATCCCGCACTGCAGCCCCCGGGACGACTTTGATATGTTTGCCCAGACCAGAAGCAGCTCTCTGGCAGATCAGCGCAAGAGGTAAGTGCACTTGAGGCTGGGCGGTCCCACTTCACCTCCTGCTCCCCAGTAAATTTTGTATGGGTGATGTCTTCAAACTGTCTTGCACTGCTGAGATTAGCCATGGAGGTCTGTCTCACAGATACCTGGAGAAAGAACTTCCGCTGAGTCTGTTCCACGTTCCACTCAATGCTCGGATAACTTTCCCACTCACTGTCCCCTCTGAATATAAACTTCCCAGCCTTTAGTATGGGGCCTGTCCTGAAAACACATCTGCATGTTCCCGTTATGTTCTTTGCTTTAAATCAGTCTTTCAGTGCAGCTGCGCTGAAGCACTCGGCCGCCTTTGGCACGGGAACTCTGTGCTCCCTTATGCGCGTATGTGGGCCGCGTGCGAGCCCTGGGTGGAGGAGTATAAAAAATAGAAAACCAAACCACCTCTGGGATATCTGACAAACTCTTCCAGGGATGCCTTCATCCCAGTTCAGTAACGATGCCTTTGTTGGTCCCAGACATTCTTTCTTTATAATTCAGTAAGAACTGACGTCTGTCTCCTCCTTTCCTGACCTCTCCTGGTGCCAGAGACTGCAACCACAGAGCTGCATTCAAGCATGAGCTCTGGAGAATGGGTGGCAGGTCTGTAAGGGTTCATGGGTGGTCTTCGTCTGTATTCAAACCCTGAACTTTCCAGCCCTGGGATATTCCTGAGTCACAAATAACCGCCTGGAAATCGGAAGCTCCTTCCCCTGCCCCGGATGCCGTCTCATATCTTCTCTTTTTGATTCTCTTTCAGTGTAACCTATGAGGATCCCCAAGCTGTCGGGGGGCTGGCGTCTGCTCTCGACGTTCGGCAACAACAGAATGCCGGAGGGGTAGGTCCTTTCTCACCGTCGCTTGCGGCATGTAGCAGAGCCGAGGGCGGTGGAGCATCCTGAGGAAGTCCCTTGGGGCTGGTCAGATATGTGTTGGTAAGATTTAAATGTCACCCTGCTCCAGCTGTTGGGCATTGGCAGGCTTTGCTGTCTTAAGAATGTATTCCTTGGAGGTAGAGCAAGGGGTAGATGCAAACTCGTCCTAGACACCAGCAACGGTGTGGCAGCCACTAAGTGAGTCTCCCATTGTGTAGTGTCCAGTCCAGTGCTGGATGTTAATTCTGAGGGCCAGCACCTGTCCTACCACTGTGCTGCCGTCTCTTGATGTTTGCAAAACATTTCCGTTGCAAGCAGAGCCCTGGATTGCATGTCACGGAGTTAGCGAGCTGGGGTCACAGCAGGGATTTTCCAGTGTGCGTGTTCATAACATCATGTGCACGGCTACAGTCAGTGTTCATGGCATCCGCAAGGGAGGGAGTCCCAGCCATCACTGCAGAGAGGGAGTCCCCGGGCACTGCAGTTCCAGCCGAGCTGTAACTCACGGCAGCTGCATACCATAGGCCCAGGCATGCAAATATTCGACAGCTGGCGTCTGAACTCTGGAAGCCCTCCCAAGTGTTGCATCGCTGCTCACGCGCTTGTGAGGAGAACAGTTTGAAGCAAAACAAACGTGTGAAAAATAGCTTGTAATGCTTTATTGTGAGCCTGCCCTAAGGCCACACGACAAAGACCTTCAGCCTCCTTGAAGCTGCTTTTCTAGGAGCCTGTATAGTGCTACTTAGTAGGACACTATACAGTGACCAGCGAAGAAACAGGAAGCCTTAGGGATTTTCTCCGCAGTATCTTTTTAATTAAGTACCACACACACACACTTTGTAGAAATTGGCCATGAAAATAACGTTCCAGTGACTTTATTAAAGCAGGCATGGGAAGGAGGAAAGGATTCCCTACAGTTTCTCTTGAGGTAGGCCCATGGCCAGGTTGGGGATGGGGAGTTTCGCTCCTGCAAATCAGAGAGCAGTAAAGGGAGTCCCAGTATTTTGGGCATCTTCTGAACTTAGCACCCTAGGCACGTGCTTAAGCCTAAATCCAGCCCTGGCTGGGCCCTCGCTGAGGTTGCCTTTTGGCTTCCCTTGCATGTGATTCCCCTTCTCCCTTGCCCTCTGTGGCACACCTGAGCACCACCTTCCCAGGGAATGGGCAAAAGGCCCACAGTTGGCAGTGCTATCACGGAGCCACTAGGGGGTTTTGGAGACATTTTATTCTTGCATCAGACGCCCAGCTGGTTGTTCATTCGCAAGTCCTGCAGTCCTTTCACAGAAGGAATCCTGCAGGCTGAAGTCTGCTCAGAGGATCTGCGCTCTACAGTTTCCCTAGCTGACTACACTTTGGCCTCTAAAGCTGGCGTGGACACCTGAGCTGTAACAACATTTCAAAGGTTGTCTTACTGAGCAGACCACCTTGCGACAAAAGTGAATAAGGGCCTTTTAGAGAGAAAGTCCACTCTGCTAGTGCATGCAGTGCGTTTGGCTGCTGTGCTTTTCAGGTTAGATCTTGACTGGTACGCACTGAGAGAGGGCTGTGTGCAACCCATAGCTATAATGCATTAAACTGGGGACTATCCTTATAGAGTTTTGATTGCATATAATGTATTTTCTCCTACCAGTATAAAGTATTTTACTTTACAGGCAGATTTCACAATTATCAATGGTTCAAAGCTTTGTACCGCATCTTCCGTTTGCTGCTCTGCAACTATGGATTGGCTGCTGCTTGGCTCTGTGGACTACATAAGATGCACCGTGCTGGGTCAGACCAAGGTCAAGCCCAGCATTCAGACTCTGACGTTGGCCAGTCAGGGTCAGAAATACCCGGCAGATCCCAAAATGTTTCCTGTTGCTTACTCCCATGGATGGCTCTACCTGGCTAATAATGTGTTACGGGCTTTTCCTCCAGGAACTTGTACAATCCTCTTCTAAACCCTGCTATGCTAGTGGCCTTGACCACATTCTCCAGCAACAAATTCCACAGTTTGATTATGATTTGAGTAGAAAAGTACTATGATTTGTTTGAATCTGTTGGTGGTTAGTTTCATGAAGTGTCCTCTTGTTCAGGACCGGCACAACCCACTGTGCAAGCCGTGCACTTGCACAGGGTGGTAGCCTAGAGGGGGTGGTGGCCTGACAGCTGTGACCAAATTGAGTGAGCTGCTGGCGCCACCACGCCGTGAAGAAGAAGAGGAGCTAGAGGGCTGCGCAGCGAAGAAGAGGAGGATCCGTAGGGCCACGCGGCGGTTTCCAACCTGCCGCATGGCAAAGATGAGTTGCAGAGTCGCAAGGTGAAAATGAGGAGCTGCAGAACCACGTGGTTCCCAACCCGCTAGGTGGCCAGAAGGAAAAAAACAAGCCCTGAGGCAGCTCCCAACCTGCGTAGTGGCAGAAGTGGAGGGCCAGGGGTGCTAGGAGAGGCCTTGGTGTATGTAGGAACAGGAAGAAACCTGTGTGTGTGTCTGAGCATGTGTTATGTGTGTGTGTGTGCCTGAGCATGTGCGTTGAGAGGAGATGTGTGTGAAAGAGGGAGCATGTGTGTGTGTGTGTGTGTGTGTGTATGAGAAGGAGCACTGAGACAGATGCAAGCTCTAGGGATGATGGAATAAGAGGTCTAAATAGTAGTGTTCTCTTGTGTGTGTGTCTGAACATGTATATGTGAGAAAGAGATCGTGTGTGTGTGTGTAAGAGGCAACGTGTGTGTAAGTATGTATATGTAGGAGGGAGCATGTGTGTGAGAGAGAGGAAGCATATGCATGTGAGCATGTGTTTGTAAGAGGGAACGTGTGTGTATGAGAGAGAGAGCATATGTATGTGTGTGTATGTATAGAGATATATCTATGAGAGAGAGAGAGAGGAGAAAGTTTATGCAACCATCTCTCACTAATCCACTACACTCTCAGAGTGACTGGAAATCAAAGGTTTCCAGGTATGGGGAGCACGAATTATTTTATCCTCAATAGTTTTAATTTTGGATGCTGTTTGATGTGTCTGCTATTTAAAAAAAATGTTATTGGTGTTTGAGAAATTAAAAACAAATTTAGTTTTTATTTATTGGATCTTCCATTCACCAGCTGTTTTGAAATATTATTTTATTAGTATGTTTATACTATTGTGATTTATGTATTTATTATATTTTTTATTGTATTGTATTGTTTAATATCTGAGGATGTGTAGGAATCTATAGCAGCTTGGTTTCTTCTATTTTCCTAATAGGAGGTGTATTGGTGTTTTAGGGCCTGGTCTAGGGTTGTTACTATTTTAAGTGCTGGCCGTTAGTGCTGTTTTGGTGTGGGAGGTTTATTATATTGTAATTGTAATTTACTCATGGCTTTTTGAGGGTCAAACCCACACCTAACACGCATTACAGTAGCCCCTATGCCATATGGGTCCATGTGTTTTGGGGGTTTTTGTAGGAGTTTCTGGTTGGCACCAAAGAAGTGCAGGCAAATTCTTATGATATTTTTTACCTGAGAAGACTGAATATTCTTTTTCATGTAACTTGTGTTATTATAAATGCATCGTTTTTAACTGCATACGTGGAGAGAGCAGGAGGCGGGGTGCATGGGTATGAGATTTGCTTAGGGCACCTCATTCTCTTGCACCAGCCATGGGTTCCGGGAGAGGAGGTGAAGATCCGGAGGGTAGAGGTGACAGTTTTTAAAGTTTAGGTTGCTGGAAGGAGCTGGGCTTTTTTTGGCAGACCTGAGATAGAGACTGAATGAAGTGTGGTGGTGGTGCTGGTGGGGACAGCACAATAATTGTTCGCACAGGGCAGCAAAAAAACTAGCACTGGCTCTGCTCTTGTTTTAGTTTTCTTTCAAAGGGTAAATAACCGTCCTTTAGTTACCCAGTCCTCCCCACTCATGATTTATAAACTTCTATCCTGTCCTCTCTCAGCCGTCTCTCTCTTAAGCTGAAGTATCCAAACCTGGGTAGCCTCTCCTCATAGGGGAGCTGTGCCATCCCCGTTATCATTGTGGTTGCCCTTAACTGTATCTTTTCTCTGAGATGGGGCAGTTAGAATTGCGCACAGTGTTCAGGGGGCAGTTGCAATATGATTTCACTTTTATTCTCCATTCCGTGCTGGATCATTCCAAACTTTCTATTTGCTTTTTTGACTGCCACCATACTCTGAGCTAAAGATCTCAATGCATTGTCCACAAGGACTCCAAAGGCCTTTTCCCGGTGGGTAATCCTAATACGGACCCCAGCATTGTGTACCTGTACCTGGGATTATTTTTCCCCTACGTGCAACACTTTGCACTTTTCCACATTAAGTGTCATCTGCCATTCAGATGCCCAGCCTCCTACTCTCACGAGGTCCTTCTGCAGTTCCTCACAGTCTGCTCATGTTTTAACAACTTTAAATCATTTTGTATCATCTGCAAGTCTGATCACTTTACTTGTCGTTCCCTTTGCCAGATCATTTATGAATATGTTACACAGCACAGGTCCCAGTACTGATCGTTAACCATTTAGTCCTACTCTCTGTTTCCAGACATCAGTCCACAATAACATATTGCCTCCCACCCCGAGGATAGGAGCCTTCTGAATATGCATAATATCAACTGCTTACCGTTATCTACACCTGCAAAAACATTTGTAAGGCAAGACTTTCCTTTGCTGAAACTATATTGACTCTTCCTCACCAAGCCATGTCTATTTATATGGCCAGAAATGTCAATCTGTTTTATCCAGCGCTCCCTGGTCTATAATTTTTAACCATTCACCACTCTCCAGCTGTTTTCAGTGATGGGTTACAGATCAGTCCAGATGCATGGCTTGGATCTTTCTTTATGACAGTGATGGGCTTTAGATGCTCAGAATCCTCACCATCAAACACTGTTCATCCCCAACCTGCTCCTCAGTAAAGACAGAGGCAAAGAGTTCATTTCGTTGTTTTGCTATTTCCTTGCCCTCCTTGAGTACCCCTTTTATTTCTTGGGCACTAGCTGCCCAACTGATTCGCCCACTGGGTTTTTTTTTGCTTTCAATGTATTTGAAAACGGTTTTATTATTAGATTTTTCCTCTATTTCTAGCTTCTTAAATTTTCTCTTGGCCTCTCTTACTACTGTTTTACATGTAACTTGCCAGTGCTTATGCTCTTACCTATTTTCCTCATTTGGGTCTGCTTTCTATTTTTCGAAAGATGTCATTTTGGCTTTAATTGCCACATTCACCTCACTATTAAATTGTGTTGGTAGTTGTTTGGTCTTTCTTCAGCCTTTTTTGTTAATGCTTTGAAATGCCAAAAAGCAGAATATAAATAAAATAAATAAATAAATGCAAGGAATATATTTTATCTGGGCTTCTAATATAATGTTTTTAAACAATGCCCACGCCTCATGCAAATGTTTAACTTGGGCAATTACTACTTTTAGTTTTTTTTCTAATTTTCTCATTCTGTCTGCCTTGGTTAAACTTTTACATTTTATGTTTAAACTCCAGCTTTTATGGTTTTCATGTACCATAACAGCTCTTCCCTTGTTTCATGTGAATTCCTGTAGAAACCCTTTTGGTATTTGCCATGGCATTTCTGAGTGTAGGATATGTTGTTCCTTCACATTCTTGCACTGGTAGGAGGTTTGCTGGGCAGGAGGTTTGCTGGGCAGACTGGTAGGAGGCTTGCTGGGCAGACTGGTAGGAGGCTTGCTGGGCAGACTGGATGGGCCGTTTGGTCTTCTTCTGCCGTCATTTCTATGTTTCTATGTTATCCATAGAAACATAGAAATGACGGATGAACAGGTTCAAATGGTCCATCCAGTTTTCCCAATAAGCTTATGGTGCTATCTGCTTAACAGATTCCCAGTCCATAAAGGTCGGACCCTTGTTGGTTGCTGTTTGAATCCAATTCCCCGTTACCCCTTATTGTTGAAGCAGAGAGCAATGTTGAGTCCATTAACAATGCTGTGGGAGCCACATCCCGATAGCATTGTAGGACGGTTGCATTTTATTCTGGCATCGTGTCTGGGAATCCAGTGTTTTTATCCCAGTGTGACAAATCTCAGCTTAAATACCAGTGAAGAAAATGTTATTTGAGGAAGATTTTAGAATCTCGGTGAGATATCAAAGGGAGGCAGGGAGCTGTGCCTTTTTGTGACACCAGGAAGGGACTGATAATCCTGGGGTCCATTTTCAGCCGCTCTGTGGCTTGGCTAGTTGGATTAACATATCCGGCTAACTAGCAGGGTATATTCAATGGCAGGGTCGTACTCTGGAATATACCCGGCTATCGTAAAGTTAGCTGGTTATGTATAACTTTAGGACAGTCCTGCGGCTTGACCAGAGTTAGGCACATAAGTTCAAACCAGAGTTAGCCGAATAACTCAAGCAGCACTGCTCCCAGAAACGGCCCCTGCTCGCCCCCGTTTTACACGGCTACATTCTAGCCACAGATGGCATTGAATATCACCATTTTGTCATTTAGACAGAGCACGCTACATGTACTGCCAGAGCGCATCTCGTCCATCTTTTGTAGGGTAAGGGAAGCAGGTTGATGCATTAGCTTATTCACATTTGTTTATTAAACTGGCTCCATCTATTGTACAAAGGCACTGTATGTATTTTCTTCTGCCGTGTTTATTATGGTCACCGTTCTTCTTTATCTCTGCCTTGGACCTTGCCCTGCTCTCACTTCCTGGGATTTCTGTTCTCGATCAGTGGAGAGGTAGAGGTGGGACCCCAGCCTTGGAGCCCATCGACCAGTGGCTAATTGCACAAGGAATGGTGAGAACCGTCACCAGTGACGCTGCTCTACTACCCGACCTTAACACCCCTCACAAAATAACCATCCAAAGTCCTTCAACTCAGACAGTACAAGGACTTCTCTGTCCGCAGGTTCTACAAATGACCTCAACGCTGTGGAGTGGGCACCCACAGTAACTGGAGAATATCAAGCAATGTATTCCTTGTACTGTCTCGATCCACATATACAGTATCCACTTTTCTTGGATAAACACAAGACCATCCTCTTTGACCTTTGGTGTTCTGGACATGCCAAAGGTCTCTTCAAATTCAGCAATGTTTAACCAACCTTGAAAGAGAACCCTAAACAAATAAAGCACAGGCACTAATCTGATGCCAAAAATGTGAATTTCAATGTTCGACATCCCATCTACATCAACCACAGCGGGTCTGGAGCAGGGGGGGGGAGGGGAAGGCCACGCTGCCAGCCATAGAGCGGCACTGAATGTAGAAGACGTCTGTCCTGACGGGGTCACTCAGGCAGGCTCTCTGAGGTATAACGAAGGGGGGAGGCTGGTCTAGTGATGAAAGAAAGGTAAACCTCGAAGGCAGTTTGGGGGAATCGTGTCCAGGCAATCTCTCACAAAATGGGTTTCCAAGGACTTCCCAGTCATGCTGGGAAATCTTATTTTAATGGTAGAAAATAATAAAACTGCTGACATAACTTATTGGAATATATGCAGGCGAACAAACTGTGCCCTCATCAGCCAGGCAGCGGCGGAAAGTGGTGCCAGCCGGGAATTCACAGGTTAGGCTGTATAGATGCCCTGGGAAGAGGAAAATCATGAGCTTGTGGCTCCCGGCATGTGAATGAGCAAAGGGATTATCTGGTCAGATAACACTCCACAGCAATAATATGACCTTTCCAAGTCAATTGCTTGCAGCCAGACACGTGGAGCTACCTGGGACTTTGCACAGGCAGTCACACATGGCTGGTGCTGGAAGCTGAGGTGGTATTTCAGCTGCAGATGTCTGCATTCATTTTTATCACCTGCCATCCAGGCCCTGCAGATTGGCATGAGATGTTGTCCAGTCTCCTTTCCCTCCTCAGCTTGTGGTTCTCTGGACAGGAAAGGGGATACTGCAGCATGTGGTGAGATCCAGACGGCCCCAGTCTCTGATCTGTGTCCTTACCTTAACTGACTAGACTTTAACCATTTGTATTAACATCGTGTTAAAGTACAGTGGATTTCTCTTCGAAGACCCCCCCCCCTCTTAGGGACCGGATAGGCATCCTTGTCGCAGGAATTTGAAAGGATGCTTTCTAAGGATTTCTTTCCCGTGGAATCCACTGTGCTTGCTCGCTGGCCGTCTCTAACTCCGTGCACATTTTTCCTTTGGTAATATTTTGTACTGCTTTACCAGGAAGTGACTAGAAAAGCTATAACCATGCGCCTGACGCATCCTTCAGAGGGAATAAGTAAAGCACTAAAGTGAAAGCATGGAAGTGCAGGGCTGAGGGCGGGATGCCTGTCCATCCCAGCATAGAGAGGGGTAGGTAGTGCCAGTCCTCAAGCACCAGAATATTCAAGAGGTGGGTTTGCATGGTATCTCGTGCATATCCACTGTGGATCATCTGAAACCCCAGCCTGCCTTGGGGCACTGGTCTAGTGGCAGGCGCGAGAAGGATACCACCATTTCCTGCGGCATCCCCAGCCTCCACTTTGCTTTCTGGATTTCAGCTGCAGAGCTGGTTAGCTGAGAAGCAGGAGTCGGATCTGCACTGGAATAACCACCGGTTTCATGTCCCCTCCATACCAGACTGGCCCTGACCCATGAGCCCAGTGTCTTTCACAGCTGCTAGCAGCTGTCAGAAAACCTAAGCCCAAAGACGCATAAACCATGCATTCAAGTTTTCTCTCCCATTTTCGCCGTGTCTTACCTTATCTGTATAGTGGCAAGGGTGCAGCCAGTGCTGTAGAAGTCAAGCTTTCAGAGTTTGCTGAATGACTCCAGTGCCTCTCATTTGTACTGGTTTTGATTTAGCAAACCTGAGCTGGCGTGCAGCTGCGACCTCCACCTGTGCATGGGTGAGGGACGCGCGTTAGCTGGTTTATGGGCTCCTTCTGCCTTGGGCAATTTGGCCTTCCACAGTCCTGTGCTGGCACTGCAGAATCACCTTCCTGAATTTCCAGAAAGCAAAAGCAAGCTACCAGATGGAAGAGTGAGCAGTTAATTGGTTAAAGACTAGAAGACATTTACGTGGCTCTCAGAGAAGATCTGGAGTAGGGAGAACTGAGGGCTGTGCTCCTGCTCCCTCTACCACCAGCACCTGCAAGGGATGAGCCCTGATAACTCAGAGCACAGGTAACTCTGCAGCTCTCCTGGGAAAGGTTTTGCAGACTTTAAAGAAAGGGAGCACAAACTGAGAATAACTAACAAAAGGCTTTAGATTGCCAAGACCTAATTTATTTTGAAATTGATATTAAATGTAGAAAAAACGACGACGCATTTTGCATAGCCATGAATCCAGAAATGATTGCAGATTGCATACGGCGTTATTACTCTCTGGCTCTTCATGTCTGTACAGCCTCTGATTCCCCAGCTAGGTACTGGTGGAGAAGAAACAAGGAGCAGATGCAGTAAGAAAATGCATGCTTTCTCTACCCGTTTTATAAAACATGCGCAGAGGAGGTCATTTTCAAAAGTGTCACGGGCGTAAATGTAACAAACCAGCAGCAGCTTTCAAGAGCCATTTACTGGAGTAAATTCAATGGTAACAATTTTCAGAAGCCCACTTATGGGAGTAAATGCTTTTAAAAACCAGGCCCAGAGAGTTTAGGCACTTAAAACCTAATAGTCCTGATTTCCACACAGGCAGGAATCCCATAAAGTATGAAAGCACCAGTTTGCCTTCATCTCTGCCAGTTCACTCGGTCCTTTAGCCCTTCACCAGGTCCCCTGGACGATGAGTGGCCGTAAAAGTGCATGAATAAGTTCAGTATTGTATGTGCCTACATCTCTTACAAAACAGCAAGCACCGCACGCTCTCCTAAACCCCGCCCCAGGACACGCCTTTTCTTGCTCCAGTAAAACGGGCGCACATATAAGCGACTTTTATGCGTGAAACCCCTTTGAAAATTCACTTTAGTGTTCAGTTTTGGTCAGGAAAAGGATCTGCAGGAGGGCACGTTCGTTGCCGTTGAAAACTGCGGCAAAGACTGCAAGTTGAAGGAACCCACGGGTTTTGCAGCCATGGACGTCGCCCTCTCGGTAGAGAGGGGTTCAGAAAGGCATTCTGGGCAGGGCTCGTGCCCCCTGAGATGGGAGGGGTCTGCCGATTTGTATCCCTGAAATGAAGGAATTCCCAGTGGTTGTGTCATTCACTGTTTGGTCCTCAGCACGATATCTGCGGGAAGGTTTGAAGAGCCGCTGGCCAGCTCTTACGCTTCCGTGTTAATAGCGTAAGCGTCTGGCTGATGGTGGCAGGAGGCGCCTGGCGGGTGGGTACGAGCTGCTGTAGCTATGAGGTCTCATCCGGGGGAGAGGCAGGCTGGAGCAGGTGCTCTTTCAGGCTCATTGACCGAGCTCAGCCTCGCTTCTCCTTCTGGTATACTTGGGGCTATTCCGCTGACAGTGCATTTATCTATTAAATCAGGAAAAGCTTTATAGCTCAGCACAAAGCATAGAAATGCGATGTGATATTTCAAGCTATAGATGTACATGTATATGGCCTAGCAGCCGTGCAGCACCCAAGTCTTGTAGCTGTAAAAGATGCAGCCAGGAGTCCTGGGTTTGTTCTAATTGTAAGAACATGTGCCCTCCTCGTACCCCCCCCCCCCCCCATGCTTCCAATCAGTTGTAATGCTTTTATTTTTGCTTTTTTGTTTTTATTGGTGTTTAATTTGTGTGTTTGCATTGTGTTGCCTTTCCATTCGTGCTTTCATTTTATTCCTTTTGTTCCTCTTTTCCTTGGTTTTCTCCATTATTTTGTGGATGTGTTTGTGGCTTTGCCCGGCTTGCTGTCTCTCTTCATGCGCTCACTAGATCCCGGTTGCCCAGCCCTCTGTCATGGAGGACATTGAGGAATGGCTCAGTACCGACTTGGTGAGATTCTTTTGAATTCAGTTTCTCCTTCCTGAAAGAGCCCATTGTAGGGTTTTGCATGGGTGATTTAGAATGGAGGACTGGGGGTGAAGGGATGCACAAGCTGAAAACGAACCGAACCATTGACACAGTAAGGGTTGGGACTGGGCCTCGGACCCTCTACCTAGAGAAGCTTGGGAATATGCTCTCTTTTCCCTAGCTGAAAGTGCACAGTATATGGCACTCGTTAATGCTAATTACCTTTTGGAATTACCTATGAACATTTTATATGAACTATAGCAAGCCTGTTCATTAACAAAGATTACTAATAAGTCATCAGAGAAGAGTTACTGGCTACCCCTCCACGCACACAAACATTTTTTGAGCTCCTATGTTTGCTTGGTGCACACTATTCATGGCAGTGGATAAGGGGGAAAGGGTAGGATGGAGCCCCCCAGTATAATATCACTCTTCAGATCTGATGCAGAAGTGGAAGGGAGCACACCTGTTATTAATGCATAACAGCGGAGTCCTGACATTCATTTTTTCAAGAAATTTATTAGAGTTGGCACTTACACAGGCTGCCAACTAATAAGAGAGTTTGGCCTTCATTCTTGGATTTAGGAAGGTAATTCATCAAAGATTTTCCTAAAAGTACCCACACACAGGTAGGACAGTCTTGCATGGAAACTTTACCCACAGTGAGAGGAGGGGTTCCCGTGCTTGAGGTTTGGGAGGGGTTCGCATTTACGTTCACACCTTTGTATTTTCAAAAGATGTATGCGTATATTTTCTTGGGAAAATTACCTGCACAGTAATTGAATGGACAGTGCAGTTTCTGGAATCCAATGGATTGCAACTTCCAAGGCAGTAGGGTCTTGTTAGACAAATCTAATGAATTTTTTCGATTGGGTGACCAGAAAGTTGTGCTCAGGGGAGAGCGCTAAATGTAGTGTACCTGGTTTCCGGTAAGGCCTATGACACAGTCCCACCTAAGATATTTATAAATAAACTGAGTGCCCTTGGTATGGGCCCTGACATGATTGACTAGGTTAGAAACTGGTTGAGTGGAGATGACAGGGGAGGGGGAGCTATATTAGCCACAGAGACTGGTCCTTGGACCGGTTCGTTTCAACATTTTTGTCAGCGACATTGCAGAAGGACTGTTGGGAAAGGTTTGTCTTTTTGTGGATGATATCAAAATCCTTAACTAGATAGAAACCTAGGAAGGGGTGGACAACATCAGGAGGGATTTAGAGAATCTTGGGGAATGGCAGCCAAGGTTTCATGCTAAAAAATGCAGTCGTGTATTTGGACTTCAGAAACCCAAGGGAGCAGTACAGTCTGCAGGTGAAATTCTTCTAATTTTGAAGCAAGAGCAGGATCTGGGGGTGATCATCTCTGATGATCTTAAGGTGGCCAAACAGGTGGATAAAGCAATGGTAAAAGCCAGGAAGATGCTTGGCTGCATAGGGAGAGAGGACTGGTCAGCAGGAAAAGGGAGGTGATCTTGCCCCTGTATAGGTCCCTGGTGAGACCTCACTTGGAAAACTGTTTACAGTTCTGGAGACTGCACCTTCCAAAGGATAAAACAGGATGGAGTCTGTCCAGAAGGAGGCTACTAAAATGGTCAGTGGTCTTCGTTCTGAAGCATATGCGGACAGACTTAAGGATCTACATATGTATACCCTCAAGAAAAGGTGGGATAGGGGAAATATGATAGAGACATTCCCCAGGACGTTCCTCAGTCCTCGTCTGCTATCAGTAATTCGGGCCTGCAAGCTTACTTTCAAAGGGAAACGCCTCACGGGGTTTCCTTTTCCACC
The DNA here is from genome assembly GCF_901001135.1 of Rhinatrema bivittatum. NCBI lineage: Eukaryota > Metazoa > Chordata > Amphibia > Gymnophiona > Rhinatrematidae > Rhinatrema > Rhinatrema bivittatum. The sequence goes on from NC_042628.1 coordinate 6,836,684, forward strand.
TGCCTTATTTGCTTCTCATTAACATTGGCTGTTAATGCAGTTCAAGATTGGCCCCTTAACTATTCTTTTTTAGGGCAATTTGCAAAGGGAATGCAATGAAAGCCCCCTCCAGTGTGGGGCGGGCATGGCCACCCTGTCAGAGTACATGCAGGGAGTTTAGTTTAATGCCAGGTGCAAGCTTCTGTGGAGAGAATTTGCACTTGCAAACTCTGCGGGTCCCCACGGGGCAAGAAATGTGGAAGAGGAAACCCCCTTTGAAAGTAAGCTTGCAGGCCCGAAGGTACTGACAGCAGACGAGGACGGAGGAACGTCCTGGGGAATGCAGAGTCCTTGCGCTGCTGAAGATGACCCCTCATTGGTGGTGCTGGTGGGGGGAAGGGAAGCCATGCCAGGCAGGTTCATGAAATGAAAACCGCATTCCTTGAAACGAAGCTGGTCCTGTTACTCACAGCACACAGTGCTTTTTCATTGGCTAATTCAGGGCTCGATTTACTGAGCCTTTTTCTCCCTAGGCACAGAATGGGGAAAGGCTTTTAGTAAATCAAGGCCTCAGTAATTGGGAAGAGGTTTAAAATATACATGTGGTGAGGTTGGCTGCGTGTGCTAACATTTTATCTTCTTTCTTCCCATCACAGAAAGGAGATGAGCTAGAGGAAGGCGTGACAAGTGAAGGTAAGCCCATGGCCTACAGCTGCCCACTCCTCCCCACCTCCTATGGGACAGGACAGAAGGCTCTAGCGCTTACCTTCAAGAAGAGAAATCAGCAGAATGACTGCAGTGAGGTGCATGGTCTGTCTACAAGGCTGTATGGCAGGGGGCTTCAACTCTGTCCCTAGCCAGTCGGCTTTTCATTAGATCCACTATGAATATGTATGAGACACATTTGCATACAGTGGAAGTGGTGCACACAGATCTGTCTCTTGCATATTCACAATAGAGATCCTGAAAATCCAATTGTCTGCGAGTATTCCAGGACAGGGTTGATGCCCTCTTGTAGGGAGTACTGTGGACAGAACCTGGATCCTACCAGCAGTGCTTTTTTCTTGTCATACAAAGTGCAGAAGACAAGAAAAATGCTCCATGGTTCAAGCTATGTCATGGGAAGCTGATGGCTGATGTTCTGAAAGGCTCTGAGGTCCAGCTGATTGTTCTAGAAGGTTTTCTCTTTGGGTTGTCCAGGGGAATCCTGCTGCACATTGATAGTGGCCAATATGTGATGACTGGACTTTGGTTTTATGTGAAATAAGTTGATGATTTCAATGTACGTCCGGCCACCTAAATCACCATCATAGGTGTGTCATGAATTGATCCACCCGTTGTCTGCACCCACATCAGGATGGGATATTGGAGGAAGATTCTCATCTCTTTATCCTACCATACACTTACATGAAGTCATTGTGCAGGAATGAAATAACTGATCTTGGTTTGTGTTTGTTAGTAGTGGTGACTGTTTAGTGCAAACAAAGCTATGTCAGCCGTCAGATTTATTTTTCACTTAAAATGGATAATGCATGGTAATGTCCAAAATACATCATGAGGCCTGTGCAGTAAAGCTATCTAGTGTGCATTCTGAACATGCACTCTCAAATAAGCACACAGGCAATGTAAACGAAGGAATGAGGCGTCAGTGTGTGAGGCACACTCTCTCCTATCTGCTGTTTACCACACGCTCGATGTGCCTCACTTTTTAGCTTGCAGACTTTCAAGCTGAAGTTCTGGGCTGTTAACAGACCGTAATGGGAATTCCTGATGGAGACGACGAGGCTGTTAGAGCAGGAGATCTTGTGGGAGATGTGAAGTAGAGGATAGGGGTGGGACAGAGTAGTGAGTCACCAGCAACACTTCAACACATCCCAAAAACATTCCACATTTAGGAGGCAAAAAAATGTCTTTTCACACCAGAGGTTCACCAATGACAACTATTTTTGGGACATTGTTATGCACTGCAGATGAAGGCCGTTCACAAGTTCCAGTCCAGCGTCAAGTTTGTGCTGAAAGATTGCATTGTACGTGTTCTCTGTCCTGCATGGTCTCAGATGGTAGGAGCAGTCTGCAGCAGCCATAAACTCCTCCCAAGAAGCATTGAGTAGGAACTAGGAGGGATGCTAACGAGGCAATTTCTGTGGCTGTCTGAAATACCTGCTCTTGCATGGCAATGATGAGGGAGTAGCTTTAGGCGATGGGGCACACATTGGGGTTGCCAGTCACCTGAACTTGCTTTGCTACCATATCTGTCCCAAAATAGCAGGCTGAAGCTGCGAATGTGCCAATGCTGCCCCAGGATTGCAGGGGGCTCAGATGCCAGGATCCTTCTGACTCAAAGCTGGCAGATTTCCTTCCCTGTCACCAATGGGATGGATGTGCGGGGGCTGGCCAAGGTACTTTCTGTTCTGGGTCCAGAGCATACACATTATGATTTCACCCAAGGGGCTTCTGCCTGCACAGCAGCAAGACTACACCTTGGGATCCTTATCCAATCTACACCCATACACGTGCGCATTCTGACTCAGCACCTTGCGATTCCAGCTGTATGTAATAGGAGGTTTATTTGCACAATGAGAGGATAGAACAGAGAATAAATACAATCAGCGACAGAAGAGATAAGGTTAGATAATAACATCTACTAAAGAAAATACCTAAATATGTGTATATCATCTCTCTCTATATATATAGATTCATATATTTATATATAGACATATACACAGCAAAGCTTACAATTCCAAAGGATCAGTCTGCTCTATCACGTCTGGGAAGCGATCTCTAATTTTTCTGGCTTTTTATACACTAAAAACTGGAAGTTGCTTGGGCTAGGAGCAATGTCCCTTCCCGTTCCTGTGTTCCAAGCAGACCTGTGCATGTTCTTTTTACTTTCCTACCTTGGAACTGTTGGTATAACTGCAGTTCTCAGATTCTTGCCTGTTCAGAAGCATTTTTTTAGCATTTCACAGTGCAAAGCAGTAAATCTGAGTTCACAAATGGTTGGCCTGTGGCCTTCAACCTAGTCTCAGTTATCTTCCATTACACCTTCTCATGTCAGTCCATCTCCTTCGTAGCAGACCTCTGGTACACATGCTTTACATCTAGTTTTCCTTCTCCTGAAAGTCTCTTTACAGATGCAACTAGCTCCATGTGCCAGGCTTCCTTTTATACAGGTTTGTAGCAAGGAGACAGAACCACGTCAGTGCGTGCACACAGGCTCACATCCTTTAGCACACATGTTCTATTGGCGTGTGGAAGCTACAGTTTTATGGGGTAGCAGCACACTAATAGTGCTATGGAGACTATTTTTAGCATGTATGCAGTAAAAATATTAGTGCATTGTCTGGTAAGTGCCGTTTTAGTGTGCACATGACAATTTTTAGCACACGCAAGCTAAAACAAACATAGCGCAGATTTTAGTGCATAGCCCTGAAAGTGAACCAGTTGCCTTTATAACTCATTCTGTATTCGATAGCAGTTAAAGAGCAGTTTACAGATGCACTGTACTGGGGGAAGTGGGACTTTATTTGTCAGAGACCTGCTAAGATGCTGCTACCTTCCTCCAGGAAGCCTGGAGGCGTGACTACCTGCAGGAGACTCTAACCTGTTTTTTTGCAAATGCCCTTGCATTGCAGAGTTTGACAAGTTTTTAGAAGAAAGAGCCAAAGCTGCAGAGAGGGTTCCCAACCTGCCATCTCCACCTCTCAATAACCCTAACCCTCACCCTCCAATGAATGCCTCAAGCCGGAAGAAGCCAGGAAGCTCGGAGGATGCACTCTTTGCTCTGTAAACAGCCATCGCGGAACAAGGAACGGCCCTGCACAGTCCCATGGTACCCACACGAGCTGAAGTTAATGAGCCCTGGGCTCTCTTCTCAGTAGGATTTCTCAGTAACCGTTTCACATACTCCGATGTTACTCTTGCGTTCATGAACACTAACTTATCCCTCTTGTAATCCGAGCTGAGATAAATTGGCAGAGGATGCTTTAAAGAAAAGTAAGAAAATCTGAATGAGTAAAACCCTTTTTCTAAATGCAGACTAGTTTTAGCTGTTTGAAACAAAGATGGAGAAGAAAAAGGGGGAAAGAGGTAGCAGCCAGTCCTTGCGTTAGGTACCAAAGTGAACCCACAGTCCCTGGGGTCGGGCACGTTCTTCTCCTGCTAGGGACTGGGAGAGGAGGGAAGATGGGTGCCAGCCTGCCTGCTTACCAGAGAAAGTCACGGAGGGCCAGTCTCAAAGGCGACTTCCTCTGGCTGGCAAAGCTGAGCCTGCCTGTAGGCTGAGGGGTGATGACAAAAAAATGGGGACTTATTTATGCAGAATGCATTTCGATTGCTTAGTGAAATGTTGATTATTTGCAATCTCCTTTTGGAGTGGTTTTAATGTACCAGTGAAATCAATCTGACTGTAGAGAAGTAAAGCTAATTAAAGAAATGACTGAACTTCCTGGGGTCCTGGCGGCGAGTGGAGGATGTTGGATAAAGCAATTCCTGAGCACAAGTACACGAAGGGGTTTCCGATCTGTTGTGTGCACCTGGCATCTCCCACGGTTGGCTGGGAATTTTAAAGCCAGCATTTTGGCTGGAGCTGAGTGAGGAAGCCTCCCACATACATTGCCAGGCACCGATACATCCAGAGTAGGGCAAATTGGCTTCACCATCACGTTAGCAGGCGCTCTGCCCCCTGATCTTTCCCTGAGCGCTGCTGGCTTCAGTCCCATGTCTGAACCACACAGGGCCCTGTGGTCTGGCGGGACCCAGACTTCAGATCAGAATCAGCAGAGTAGGGCAGGTAAGCAGAGCTGCTCTCCTGCTGGCGGATGGATGGGGGGGGAGAGAGATTTGCATGCACATGGAGGGGGGAGGGACAGGACAAGAGATAGAGCCCCAACTCTGAAGTGGTGCCTCTATTGGCATTAATGGCTAGCACTTTCTTAACCCGTACCTGACTCCGCTATCCTCTGTCCATCTGACAAAGCCTTTGGAATCACACTTTCTGTACGGCATTATTAATGTTGTACAGAAAGGCTACTATAGCAGCAATCCCAATAAAATCTTTTTACCTACATGAATTGACAAATCATTAAGATGCCCCCTTATTGCTCGGTTGTACAGCTCAGTCCTTATAAAGACTCCATACACACATCAGACTGATACAGTTAAAGCTGAAATATAGGGTGGACATCTGAAGAGAGGACTAAAGGAAGGAGAGACTGTGGCTGTGAGGAAAGATGCAAAGGTGTAAGATTTAAAATGTATTAGGACAAAAAGGAAAGGGGAATTGCCAATAAGACCAAAAGGGGAAGTCATGGCGTAAGAAATAGGCAAGTTGATATTTTGAGCGCTCGAGTTGGAAATGATGCCCTGTGCTCCTTGGCAGCGTCTGCATCAGCAAAGATTCACTGAACAGGGCCGTCCGCTGGGCAGGGCTTGTACCGTGCAATGCTAAATTCCTACGCTTTTCTGGGATGTTTAGTTTTTTTTAATTATCCATGCTACTGCAGAATGAAAAATATTAATATAACAAGGGCATACAATGCTTATCCATGCAACCTGTGTTAGTGTCAAGATTATTAAAGCATTGTTAAAAAAACCAATTGGCACCAAACAAGCCACTGAGCGGAAGGAGATGCCCGCTTGGCTGACTAGATTTCAGTATTTGAAAGGATTTTCTTGTCCTTTCAGCCTCTTTCCTCTAGGACTGTAGCCGATGTCTGCTGGTAACCGTTCATCGGAAGATTTGCTCTCTGGTTTTGACTTTGTTGATGGAACAATGACCACACAAATGTAAAACAGGTTTTCAGCAGCAGCTATTATGATTTCATATGTTTATTTATTCAACTGATTTTTAAGTAGACTTTTGAATAAAATAAAGCCAGTCCAGTTAGTTAAAAGTTCAAACTTACCATAATTAATCCATGATTTTCTCCCACGTATACTGTGGGCAAAAATGCCAAGCACAGCTGATAGGGCATTTAAATCCTTGCTGGGCTGAAAAAGAAAATCCTAAACCAAGAGGAAGGGGAAGATGTGGCCAGCATTACCAGTCAAAGCCGAATTAAACTGGGTTGTTTTTAAGCTCTAAATAACCTTATTAATTGTTAAAATATTTATTTTGTCAAAGAATATTTTGTCAGATGAGATTTTAACCCATTTTTTAAGTGTTTCTGTTCTATGGGCTGAGGTAGCTTAAATGAGCTTTGAAAAGGGAAGGTGGGATCCGTTTTATCTTGCTGAGAAATAGGTATGAATGTGTCTTTGATAAGTATAAAAAGACAAATGCTGTACAGACTTTTTAGAATAATATTTGAATGCAAAGGGAAACTCATAAAAACTGGCGACGCGGTGTCTGTAACGGAGGCAGGCACCTGGAGGGGCACCAAGCACAGCCTCTGCCACAGAAACCAGAGAAGTGCACGTTTGCAAAATGAGTGGTTTGGGAAGCGTTGACCTGTCCTGCAGTCGGACTGATCAGGCCAGCAGATCTAGCTTTACAAAACTCGAGGGTGCCAGCCCGGCCTCGAAGCGTGGAATAAGCCATTTTAATTGTCATACCTGGCCATTTGCGGACGGTGCCTTTTTCGGTTATTCTTTCTCCCATCCTGCCTGTCTTCCAAACCCGGCTCTGGCGTTGATCATAAGGTTGCTCACTGGGCTACTGCACAGTTTTATCTTCAAATCAGCGCCCAGTCGGTTCAAGACTGAATGACACAGGAAGAGGCGTAAAGGCCTTTTGCGCCCACGGTGCATGACCTCACCTGCCTCCTGTGCCATTCATAAGGACAGGGCTGCAGTGCTTACAGCATCCAGGGCACGTCTAGAAAAGTGAGCAGATGTCAGCCCTGTCTCCTGCCTCTCCTAGCAGAGCCCGACCTTCCTCCAATTATCTGCACAGCTAGAGGTCAACACTCTGGCTGAAGGCGATCAGTGACTTCATGAGCCTTTAGAATTGTGATTTTTTTTAAAGCACACCATCATCCTTTGAGATGCCACGAGAACTGCCCTCCTGGGGAGCAGCTTCTTTATCTGACACTGACGTACACACTCGTTCAGATTTTACAGGGTAAGACCTTTTTTGACCAGCTCAGACGCAGCCAGAATCACACCGTATGCTGGCAAATAACCTCACAGCTTTCTTGGTGCATCAAATGGCAAACCAAGAAAGCGATCATTAATTCCTTTATTCTTAGAAAATAGTAGCAGCAGCCAATCAGTGAGCAGCTCTGTTGGTCACTGCTTACCCTGACAGGGCAGCTTTAGCCAAACTAACCCCTGTGCCCCTGTAAATGATGCAATGGTACTTGGTCACAATATACAGATGAATGATAGTCCGTTCAGCTTGTGAGCTCTCAAACCTTTTCTGTGTCCTGAGCTGCAGCAGAGCACCCGGGTCATGACCTTGCCAGGGATCGTTGCACCAAGCCCATTATGTTGCACATTGACTCAGCAATGAATTTAACAGAGGTCAGAAAGCATTGGTGGGACCCAGGGGTGATGGAATTCTTTCAGGGTCCTCCCCCCGGAGTCGCAGAATGCAAGCAGCCCCATTCTTTTATCACTCCTGCAGCTTGGAGAGATGACCAGGACTGTATCCTCCCACCCTGAGAAGCTGAATTTGGTCAGGCTTGGCCCCTCCTTCTGCCTTTGACTCCTATCTGCTCTGTATTTTTATGAGTGCGTCACTCCCTTTTGCATTCTGTATATGTCTGATGAAATATTATAACACTATTTCAGATGTAACCTGTGTAATAACTTATCTCTGTATATTAAAGCGCTAGGCTTTCCAGATAAAAGTGGATAATATTTATTTACTGAAAATATTGGATATTTTTGTTGGGAAGGGGCTTTAAATCGCTTTCAAGAACTGTAAAGTTTGAGAACACTGTAATGTTGCTTTCTTGTGGATAAAGCCAATGTTCTTTTGTGTAAGGATCCAGTACCAAAGTGGTACCTGTGTTAATCTCGGTCTCATCTCTCTGGTTCATTTCTTGCATGTGGAACACTCCAATAAAAAGAAGACTTGTGTGAACTGTATCCGCCAAGCCTTGCTTTCTCTCTCTGCAGACGTTCTGCTTGCATTTAACCTGAACCTTGTGTCCCTGCATGCCCAAACTATCACTTTAGTTATAAAGTTATTTAGTTATAAACCCAAAAAACTCACCATCATCTACAAAGCAATACACAACATCGCCCCCATCACACTACAGACACAACTGCGAGCACACACATCATTCAGACCCATCAGAAGCGCATACAAAGGCTCGTTGTATGCACCTCCAGCAAAATCACTATTAAGAAAGAGAGCACTATCAACAGCAGGTCCCCACCAATGGAACACGCTCCCACCAGACCTACGCCTTGAACCAAGCCTACCTGAGTTTAAAAAAAGGCTGAAGACTTGGCTCTTCAGACAAGCGTTCCCAGACTCATAAAATAGCCTAGCCTTCCCACCCCTTCCATTACCCCCTACCCCTACCCTATGCCCTTTCTCCCAGACAATACACGGACGAGCTCTTCTACCCCAGATAAGTCTATCAATGTGTCTATCACGATAATCTCTCCAAGACCCACGGTGGTAAACTTTATCACTCTTTAACAGTATGCTGCCTTTTTAACTATCTGTTTAACGTTTAGTTTATTTTATTTTATCTTACTGTTTATGTTTATTGTAATTAACTGTTTTAATGTATTTAAGCCGTAATTAATATATTTAAAGCCGTAATTAATGTATTTAAAGCCGTAATTAAGCCATGTTTATCTGTTTAATGTATAAAGCCCTGGCCAATCAAGCCCCGGGCGAGTTACCGTTAATTGTAAACCAGAGTGATTTGTATCTCATACAGGAATTTCGGTATAGAAAAATTATAAATAAATAAATCATGCAGCCCGGGCGTCTCGTGCCATGTGCCAGCCAGTTTCGTTATGTCTGCTGGTTTGTACATCGCCTCCACCCGACTCCTTGATCCCAACCATCACAAGCATATGCGAGAGAGAGACGGTGGTTTTCCGGGGTGACAAAGGTCAGTTCTGCTGACCTGAGGCCTCCCTCCTGGGATCTCCTTGGGACTGAGGTTGGCAGGCACATGGCTGGATAGAAATAACTAGTGGAAGGCAGCCCTGCCAATGTGAAGCAGTGGTGAGTGCCAGGGTGGTTTTTCCTGGAGGTTCAGTCAAGCTGAGTAAAAGTGACCCAGTGTTAGTACTGCTTGGATCTTCTGTCTCTGCAGGCGAAGGTTAAAATGTCAATGTGTAAATGAACATAAATTGGATGATCTCAGGCCAGATTCCATAGCAGAGAAAAACCCATCAGTTGTCTGAAGAGAGGCCCAGGACTGGTTTAGCCTGGCTGCCGTCAGGAAGGGAAGCTCCTATACCCCTGCCTACATCTGATCATCTCTAAGGATCTCTCGTGGAAAACTCAGAATAGCATGATGAGTACTCACTGTGGAAAGAGATTGCTGGCTGAATTTGAAATTAATTCCTCTTCCTGGCTTTGATTCTCAAACCTGGTTTCTTCCGCAGATGGATCGGATGCTGGGGATGCGGTGAAGGAGGGAAACAGGTGCTACAATTGTCAGGTGCAGTGGCTGTAAATAAAATAAAATAAATAAAATAAACCTGAAGGATTTATTTATTCGTGTTTAAATGTCTGGATCGCCTCATCTATAGTCATCTTGGAGTGATTTATAACAAGTGATTTATAGATCCTTTCATTATATTCTGGTATAATATTATATTCTGGTATAATGTTTTGTAGCCCGGTTGTTGCTACTAAAGTTCTTTGTAAAAAGTTGAACACACGCTCTGTTTAATATCAATTGTTAACTATTATGGTTCTATGTTTCTTGTAATAAGCCCAGGGTAGAACATCCCATCCAGGGTATCTTATTGTTTAATGTAAACCGGACTGATTTGTATACAGGAATTCCGGTATATAAAAATTAAAAATAAATAAATAAATAAGCAAAACCATCACCATGTGTAAAACTTAAAATCTGAAGTATTATGAGATTCATAACCAAGATCAAGGGCCAAAAAATGATTGATCCTGAACCAATGGCAGAAGTTCAATCCTCATTCCCGAATGGCCCACAAAAGTCCTGCATGTCTGGGTTTGGGCTCTGCAGGTCTTTAATCTCTAGGTCACTGGAAGTGAACCAAGCACTTGGCTGAACGGTGATAAAAGCAGGTCTCTAGCTCTGCTGGGTTCCTATAAATTAACATTCAGTGGTCAGAGCCCCACAGCAGTTTTTTCAAAATCTGATAAACGTAATGAACGCAGGCTGCTGCAGACAGATGAGTGCTCACTCCTACCTCAGACAGCCCTCATTCCCCCACAACAAATCATGCCAAAAATCAATAGGTCATTGTAATCATGATCTGTTAGTGCAACATAAAAAAGGCACAGGTCAAACAAGGAACTGGCCCCGTCTGACTTAAATGTTTGCTCCCATTTCATTTCTCTTTTAATATGACTTTTTTTTGACAGACCGAGATTAGAAAGTCATCAAACAGCTGAGATGTTTTCTGTAAGTATGTTTTCATACAAAATGTGTAGGCACTGCCCTATGGATATGTAACTGCTTACCCCTGATACTTGATTACTGTATCCCATAATATTATTATTTATAAACCCAAAATGATCCAAGAATGGAGGCTTGTGGGATCTTATCCCCATGCAGGCAGGAATAAACTGGCTGCTAGTGCTTACGCATTTCCCAGCTGCTCCTGTAGTCTTCTACCAGACTCCCAGTACAATAATATTCCCAGCAGTGAAATGTGTTCTAACTACTATTTTACTGCTAGAAGAATTAAAAGTGTTTCCTACTGGCAAGCTATGCACTCACAAAGTGCCCAGGGCTGGTGCAAGGGTATTAAGCACCCTAGGCAAACCTCCAGCCGTTTACGCCTCACTCCACCCTACTCTGACTTAGCTCCCTGTCCCTGCAAATGTATGAAGTGCACAGAGCTGGCGGGCACTCGGAGCCTGTGCAGGGAATGACGTATTGGGTGCACGTAGATAAATGCAAATCGCACCAAATGCCACCACAGTCTGAGATTGGTTTTGAGGATGGAGGCGGGTTAGGAAAGGCCGACAAGTTAAGAACTGAATTCGGTAATCCCATAACTACAGATTTACAAGGCATTCCTGTTCATACCTGGATCAGTCCAGACTCCTAGGTTCTGCCTCCCTGCCAGCAGGTCCCTGTTGCTGAAGAGGATGAACCAAACGTGGTACATCTCTTTGGCACAGAGGAACTGTGGGCCCTGATCCCCCATGTCCTAGAGGAGTTGGGGAATCAAGGTTCCCGAAGAGGAGTCCGATCAGGAAGGGGTGGATCCAGTCATGGAAGGCTTAAGGGGTTCAGCGAAAGCCTTTCCCTTTCACAAAACTGTGTAGGAGTTAGTGTCAGGGAGTGGGATACTGCAGAGACAGGCCTGAAGGTTGGCCAGGCGATGGCAAAATGGTACCCACTGCCTGAAGACATGCTAGATCTTTTGGCGCTTCCAAGGGTGGATGCGCCAGTGTTGGCGATCACTAAGACCACCATTCCAGGGGCTGGTTCAGCTGAGCTGAAGGATATATGTAGGACTGAAAATTGGAAATTCATCTCAAAAAGATTTTGGAGGTGTCTGGGTTAGGCACTCATGCTGCCGCTTGTAGTAGCCGGGTGCAGAGGACTAGCCTGCGCTGGGTGCAGCAGTTTCAGACTAAGAGGCCGCTGTCTGCATCTGAGGCTAAGGAGGCAGACGGTCTGGAGGCAGCAGTGGCTCATGCGGCTGATGCCTTGTATGACCTCATCAGAACTTCTTCAAGTATAATGATGTCAGCGGTCTCAGCCAGGCATCTCCTTTGGTTAAGGAACTGGACGGTGGGTGTTTGGTCCAAGTCGTGTTTGGGAGCATTGCCTTTTAAATGAAAATTCCTATTTGGAGAGGACTTGGAAGAGCTCTTCAAGCGTCTTGGTGAGTCCAAGGGGCATAGGTTGCTAGAGGATAAGACAAAAGGAGGCAAGAGTTCCTTTTTGGGGCGTTCCAAATTCCAACCAAATAGAAGATTTTGACAGAATAGGCCTCCGGTGGGAGCCCAGAGACAAGGGGTCAGAAGGCAACAATCCTGGGGCCAGCCCTTTCAAGGGGCAGGAAACCAAACCGGGGTCTGATGGAGCCAAGTCTTGCAATGAAGCGAGGTCAGTCTGCTCCTCTGTTCCTTCTATCGGCGGACGTCTCACTCTGTTTTACAAGGAGTGGGCTAAAATCACTACAAACCAGTGGGTCCTAAGCGTGATAAGAGACAGTTACATGTTAGAATTCTTACGAGACTTGTTCATGGTCTCCTCTTGCGCCCCATTCAAGAAGAGGAAGGTGATCCAAGAAACCGTAAATCGTTTGCAAAGGCTGGGAGCCATCGTTCCCATGTCTACGAGGAAGCGAAGAATAGGAAGGTATTCCATACATTTTGTGGTGCCAAAAATGAAAAAGGGTCCTTCCACCCGATTTTGGATTTAAAGAAGGTAAATGTGGCTCTTGGGGTTCCTTGTTTTTGCATCGCAGCAGTGCGCAAAGGAGAGTCTCTGGCTTCGCTAGATTTGACCGAGGCGTACCTGCACATAGCAATCCGCCAGGGTCACCAACAATTCCTGATGTTCATGATCCTTGGGAGGCACTTTCAGTTGTGAGACTTCCTTTAAGATTGGCACACCTTCACCAAGGTGATGGAATTCATTCATTGCATTCTTCAGTTGTAATGACACGCAAACAACACATAAAGACAGACAACAGTGCTCAGAAAGAAGGGCATATACTGGTTCACCCTTATCTGGATGACTGGCTTATTCAAGCAAAGACAGAAATCCTCTGCAGACAGGTTGTGTCTCAGGTCCTGCAGGAGTTGAGGTTACTAGGCTGGATGGAGAATCTGATGAAGAGTCATCTCGTCCCGTCTCAAGTTTTGGATTTCTTAGGAGCATGCTTCGATACCAGGATAGAGAAGGTTTTTCTCTCAGAGGATCGCATACTCAAACTGCAGATGCAGGTTCGCAGGCTGTTGAATGCTATGGTGCCCAGGATCTGGAACTTCCTTCAGGTTCTAGGCTCTATGGTATTGACTTTGGAGCTAGTTCCTTGGGCCTTTGCACACCTGCAGCCTCTGCAGAAGTCTCTTTTCTGCTGGTAGGAGCCATTGATGGAGCAGTTTAATCTTCTACAGCCACTTGAGGGGGCCGTCAGATCCAGGCTTTCATGGTGGCTTGGTCGGACCCAACTGAGTGGTGGGACTTGGATGTTCCGGACTGGGTGGTAGTTACCACTGATGCCAGTCTCACTGGATGGGGTGCGGTGTGCCAGGGTCCATCGGCCCAGGGGCAGTGATCCAAGGAAGAGATATCCTGGTCTATCAGTCAATTCGAAACGACCTTTAGATGATCGAGGGGTTAAAGGGGCACTTAGAGAAGATAAGGCCATCGCGGAAAGATTAAATGATTTCTTTGCTTCGGTGTTTACTGAAGAGGATGTTGGGGAGGTACCCGTAATGGAGAAGGTTTTCATGGGTAATGATTCAGATGGACTGAATCAAATCACGGTGAACCTAGAAGATGTGGTAGGCCTGATTGACAAACTGAAGAGTAGTAAATCACCTGGACCGGATGGTATACACCCCAGAGTTCTGAAGGAACTAAAAAATGAAATTTCAGACCTATTAGTAAAAATTTGTAACTTATCATTAAAATCATCCATTGTACCTGAAGACTGGAGGATAGCAAATGTAACCCCAATATTTAAAAAGGGCTCCAGGGGCGATCCGGGAAACTACAGACCGGTTAGCCTGACTTCAGTGCCAGGAAAAATAGTGGAAAGTGTTCTAAACATCAAAATCACAGAACATATAGAAAGACATGGTTTAATGGAACAAAGTCAGCATGGCTTTACCCAGGGCAAGTCTTGCCTCACAAATCTGCTTCACTTTTTTGAAGGAGTTAATAAACATGTGGATAAAGGTGAACCGGTAGATATAGTATACTTGGATTTTCAGAAGGCGTTTGACAAAGTTCCTCATGAGAGGCTTCTAGGAAAAGTAAGAAGTCATGGGATAGGTGGCGATGTCCTTTCGTGGATTGCAAACTGGCTAAAAGACAGGAAACAGAGAGTAGGATTAAATGGGCAATTTTCTCAGTGGAAGGGAGTGGACAGTGGAGTGCCTCAGGGATCTGTATTGGGACCCTTACTGTTCAATATATTTATAAATGATCTGGAAAGAAATACGACGAGTGAGATAATCAAATTTGCAGATGACACAAAATTGTGCAGAGTAGTTAAATCACAAGCAGATTGTGATAAATTGCAGGAAGACCTTGTGAGACTGGAAAATTGGGCATCCAAATGGCAGATGAAATTTAATGTGGAAAAGTGCAAGGTGATGCATATAGGGAAAAATAACCCATGCTATAATTACACGATGTTGGGTTCCATATTAGGTGCTACAACCCAAGAAAGAGATCTAGGTGTCATAGTGGATAACACATTGAAATCGTCGGTTCAGTGTGCTGCGGCAGTCAAAAAAGCAAACAGAATGTTGGGAATTATTAGAAAAGGAATGATGAATAAAACGGAAAATGTCATAATGCCTCTGTATCGCTCCATGGTGAGACCGCACCTTGAATACTGTGTACAATTCTGGTCGCCGCATCTCAAAAAAGATATAATTGCGATGGAGAAGGTACAGAGAAGGGCTACCAAAATGATAAGGGGAATGGAACAACTCCCCTATGAGGAAAGACTAAAGAGATTAGGACTTTTCAGCTTGGAGAAGAGACGACTGAGGGGGGATATGATAGAGGTGTTTAAAATCATGAGAGGTCTAGAATGGGTAGATGTGAATCGGTTATTTACTCTTTCAGATAGTAGAAGGACTAGGGGACACTCCATGAAGTTAGCATGGGGCACATTTAAAACTAATCGGAGAAAGTTCTTTTTTACTCAACGCACAATTAAACTCTGGAATTTGTTGCCAGAGAATGTGGTTCGTGCAGGTAGTATAGCTGTGTTTAAAAAAGGATTGGATAAGTTCTTGGAGGAGAAGTCCATTACCTGCTATTAGGTTCACTTAGAGAATAGCCACTGCCATTAGCAATGGTTACATGGAATAGACTTAGTTTTTGGGTACTTGCCAGGTTCTTATGGCCTGGATTGGCCACTGTTGGAAACAGGATGCTGGGCTTGATGGACCCTTGGTCTGACCCAGTATGGCATTTTCTTATGTTCTTATGTTCTTATGAGGGTGGTACATTTCATGTTGCTTACCTTTCTGCCTCTGTTACGTGATCGCCCGGTGCGCATCCTGTCGGACAATGCGACCACCATGGCTTATATCAATCAACAAGGGAGAACCAAGAGTCAGGCGGTGGCCCAGGAGTTGTTTCACTGGGCAGAGCGGCATTGCTAGCGATGTTTCCCACATAGCCGGAGTGGACAATGTTCAGGCAGATTTTCTCAGTTTGTAGCAGCCTGACCCCAAAGAGTGGGCGATCTCAGAGGAGGCAAGGGATCTTCTCCATCATAGGTAGGTATTAGCTGCCTAGACTTGATGGCGTCTCAGTGGAATGCCAAAGGCACCTCGTTTTACAGTCGCAGATGGGAGCACTGAGCAGAGGGAGTCGATGCCCTGGGTTCTGCCTTGGCCCTGAGGGATTCTTTACGTATTCCCCCCATGGCCGCTGGTGGACAAGGTGCTATGACAGATAGAAAATCATCTGGGAAAGGTGATTCTTTCCCGGAGTGGCCGCGGCACCCATGGTTTGCGGACCTGATCAATCTGGCGGTAGACAGAATGTTATGGCTCACGCATCAACCGAGGCTTCTTCGTCAGGATCCAATATTGTCGCCATAGGAGTGACCTGTCAGGCGGTCACTTGGAAGTCGTTGCACACTTTCGCTAGGCATTAATCACTTGGATGTTCAGGCTCCAGAGGCCATAGGTTTTGGTGAGAGTGTTCTTGGGTACATCCCAGGAGTCTGGACTGATGCATGGTATTCCAGAAACTAAAATTAGCAGGCAAGAACCAATTTCCTTTCCTCTGACTTTGGCTTGGTTGGGCTCATAAAGCTGCAAACTGATCTACCAAAGGGTTTTTCTCAGTTTTATGTCTACAGGAAAAAATGCCTGAGTTCCCTTCGTGACCTTGAGTGAGACAGGAACCCCCTTGTGTTCCTGTCTCCATGGAGTTAACAATCTAGTTGACACATACAGACAAGACAAATAATTGTCTAATAATCATGTAAACCTAAAATCATAAACCCTTGGAGGCAGGGATTTTACTGCATGTGAATGATTTGTGGCAAATGCTGTGTGGATGTGGCCCTTGGTCTAATTGGCATTTATCTTTAGGACATGAGGGCTTTTGCTCTAAAGCAATTGCAGGTGAAGCTAAGAACAGGAATTCATCAAGAACTTATTCTTGTATTCATTCTGGCCTGCACGGCAGTAGCATAGCCACAGGTGGGCTTTGGGTTCAGGCCCACCCAACCAGAGCTATTTCACACCGGAAGAGGCCTATTGGAGTAATTCCATTACGGGATCCCATCTCTGCGACGGCAAAGAGGAGGGCTGGATCTACAGTGCCTTTGTGGGATCCCATCCCGCCATGGCGGAAGTAGGAGTTTGGCTATGCCTTATGAAAAGGCCCTGTGTGCGTGTGTGTGAGAATGGGAGCCTGTGGGTGTGTGTGGGGGAGGTGAGAATGGGAGCCTGGGAGGGAGCGAGTGAGAGAATGTGAGCTTGGGAGGGGGAAGATCATACGAGAGAGTGAGTGCTTATGATTGTGATGGAAATTGTGAGAGAAAGCATGAGCCTCTGTGTAGGTGTGTCTGTGAGGGAGGAAGGGAAGAAGACAGTAGGAGATGACAGACCCTGAAAAGGAATTAGGAAATGACCGACAAGGGAAAAGTGGGGGAAAAAGAGAGACCGGGACCAACTGATTAGAAAAATGCAAAGATCAGACAACAAAGGTAAAAAAAAAATTATTTTGAGATTTTAGCAATTGGAATATGCCATCTTAGAGAATGTGCATTTTTTATAATTATGTATTTTTCTCTTTAGCGTTCCACTGTTCAGAGTCTGCTTTCTCAGGCTATTTTGGTTTTGTTTGCATGTTTCTATTTCTAATTTGTAGCCTCCTATTTCTCTATTAGGTAAGGGTCAGTCTCTGCTTTTCCTGTGTGTGTGTGTGACTGAAGAGCAGTATTTCTGCTCACATGCAGTTTCTCTACAGTAGTCCAGCTTGTTCTGTTACCCCAGTAGGTGGTATATTAATGTTCTAGGGCCTGGTGTAGTATTTTCATTGCTGCTTTTTCATAAGGTTGCTGTTATTTGAGTCCCGAGAGTCAGTGATGTCTCTTTCTTTGCAGGAGTTTGTGTTATTTTGCAAAGTAGCAGTGGAGAGATATTTTTTGCTGAGGTGACATCAGAATTTTAATAATTTTTTTCCATGTTGGTTGTAATGTGAATTGTCCTAGTTCTGCTCGGCACCTGTTCTGATGATTAATGCTATTTTATTGTAGTTATGAGGAGGTCTGGCTTTCTGCAAAGAGGATTCATGAAAGAATACTAATATATTCTTATGAATTTTTGTTTTATTATATGATTGACTGTTGGCTTTTTACATGATATACTTGTGCATTTATAAACTGCAATAAATATAGAATAAATTAATACAGATTAATTAGGAATTTTTAGTTCTGGTAAGTGCTTGAAATAATCGAGATAAAATGTTTTAAAGTTTCAGGCATGATGCATAATGGCTGTTCCAAACGACTTAGAAAGCCATTGTAGGGTGCAGTAGATGGCATTATTCATCAATAAGAATACAACTAGTAGGTCTCAGACCTGCATGCCTTCAGCCCACAGATGTTAACCTTGGGCCCACCCAAAAAAATCAGTTGTGGCTATGCCACTCCTGCAGGGAGAAGAAAGTTTGCCAATTACCAAGCTGATGCTCTCAGGCTATCCATGAGTCCCAGACGTGAAGCCCCATACTTAGGTTAAAAGCAAACTATCTCCTATCGTGCAAACAAATTGCACTTCCATGGGGTTCCTCCTTCCCTAACGTGTCTTAAATGCGCCTGAAAGTAACTTTCAAACTTTGCTTCCCAAGAAATCCTAGGCAGGAAAAGCGCCTGCCCTCAGATGGGAGGGGAAGGGGCTGTCACTGGAGCGGTTTTGCATTTTGAGGGACGAGTCGGGGAGGGCGTACAGTGCACCCTTTCACCCGCCTGCTCCCAGACAAATAATTCTAACTCCCCCCACTACTGCAAGGAACTTCACCTGCCATTTGCTGAAAAGATTTCCCTGCGCTTTGCAAAACGCCAGAAGACCTCGAGCGAGAACAGAGCAGCAGGGACAATGAAACCGAAACATTGTTTCCCTGCCTTCCGCGCCTCTCAGGGTCTCCTGGGCGGATCGTGACATGACGTAATCGCAGAGGTTCACCGATGACGCTCGATCACCCCACCAGCTCCGGCTCTGTCATTGGCTGCGCCCTCCTGGTTCTACAGGCGGAGCTTGTACTTGCAAGCCAGCCCCACCCACCCTTGGAAAGTCCCACTTGCCTCTCGCCTGATTGGCGGACTGGGGCCGCCCCGCCCCCGAGGCAGGAAGCCTTGCAAAATAAAGTTACCTCAGCTTCACGTGCGGCGTGCAATGCAGATACAATCGCCAACTCTTTCAATGGGTCGGGAAACTACCTGAGCACGTCTCTCTAGGTTACTGGTGTTTTACATCATTTCTTCTGTGTCTCAGTCACAGATTCTTATGGGTTGTCCTTCCCTTATCTGGTCCAGTATCCCAATGCGGTGATTCGGGTCGAAGTTCACCTTTTGCTGTCTGGAGAGAGAAAAAAAGCTGCTTGAGGGAGGCAAGTCTGTGGTCCCGAAGGCTTGCAGTTTAAACCATGCATTAAAATTATCCTTCCTATCCAAATGTTTTACTTATTTAGCACAGCCTTTTAATTGCTCAAGGGAAATTACATTCAGATATTGTAGGCATTTCCTGTCCCGGAGCCTTTGTAAATCAGGGTCTAAGCTTGTACCTGAGACAATGAAGGATGAAGTGACCTGCTCAAGGTCACTAGAAAGGGCAGTGGGTTCTCTGCCCCCCACCCTGCTCTAACCAATGGGCTACTCCATGCCACATTTTTATTTATTCTGCTTTTTCAGGCGCTTCAAAGCGGATTACATGCAGGTACTGTAGATATTTAGTGACTAATTGTTTTTGTAACACATTCAATTACTTTATTTTTATAAATTCTTTTTTTTTATGTTCCCTCTTGATCCTCCCCTGAACAACTGTCTGCAGGCACCCCTTACAGAATTAAGCCAAGAACCCCAGAACTCAGAGAATGCAGAGCCGTTCACAAGAGCTCTCAAGACAATGTGTATCCTATATGACATTTAACATGCATTTGAATTATTTTGCTTTCTCTAATTTTTATTAATTTTTTAAAATATTTTTCTAATTCTTTCCCTTAGGGCCTGCTCACGCCTAATTCGGACAGTCCATATGTTACGAAAATTACCTTAGTAGATGCATTAATTCTTGTTACGCCCTCTAACATGTATTATTTTATTTCATTTTATATTTATATTTTATTTTATTTTATTGATCTTATTTATCTTGTTACGTCTATTAACGTTCGATGATTCATTTATTACTACTTAATATCTACGTTCTAATGTTCAGTCACCATGTTTAATGTAACGCCTAACCGCGACTGTTTTGTTATAATGGAAACCGATTTGATTTGATATTTGTATCGAGAATGTCTGTATATAAAAATTCAAAATAAATAAATAATTTTTACAGTGTAGCTGCCTGTGTTAGTCCACTTGAATACATGGAAATAATAGTTTACTAAACAAAGACAAAAATTGTGTGTATAAGATGATATCTCGTTTCTAGTCAAGAAATATGTTAGTCCAATAAAAAGGTATCACCTTATGTATTTTTATTTGTTTGAATTATCCTTTATTGCTGGAATTAACTTCTAGATCAGTGTGCTAGCTGATGTGCTTCTCTTCTCTACACACTTTATAAGAACATTAATTTTAAAGGGCTTTTCATGAGTTTCAGCACAGATCAAATAAACTAGATTGTTTTGGCCTTTTGGCTAAGATCTTAGTGTAGTGTCTGGGCTATGAGCTGAAGAGGGACCTTTCTTTGCCTTCCGGCTGACATTAAGAACTCTGGTTTCTCTTCTAGTGGAATAAACCAGAATCTAGCTCTGAGCCTTTTGTCTGGAATCCAAGCTGATGACTGAGAACCTGTAAAATGTAGGTGTTAACGCCTTTCCACGCAACCCAATTGGGAATACAATCTAAGGAACATTGAAAAAAAACCGGAGGATAAAACCTGAAAAGAAAACATTGCCTTCTAGCACCCAGATTAATTGGGGAGGGCAATAAAGTCATTTCGTACCTACAGAAATGGGCTTTTTGAAAATTATCCACCCCCTATGGGGTTAAAGTTTGTGCAATCTTCGACAAGGTGCATACTTTAACTCACACCTTGGGAGGCAACAACATACCTAGTTTTGCATTTTCAAAACTAGGCTCAGGTGCAGAAAACCCAGGTGCTAATCTCTGCAGGTGCTTTTTGGTTGATTTTAAAAGTCCTCGCGTGCCGAAGGTGGGAGATATGCGCATGACTCGGCCCGGAGCACACCGCACAGATTTAAAGCACCGTGCGAGTGTGCGTATATCACCCGGTATGCACGCACAAAAATTTCCCAAAAAGGGGCAGGATGGAGTATGAGTGGGACATGGGCGGGGCCGAGGCCACCATGCATGTAAGTGTTTACGCCTACAAGTGCGCGCGCGCCGGAATCCCCTACCGCGTAACATAAGTTCTGCTATGGATGGCGTGTAACACGTGTAACAAACAAAACTAGGCTAAGTCAGTGGGGTTTTAAGACTCGGGGCTAATAGGGTAAAAGGGGAGACAAGTTAGCTAGGGGGGGTCAGGAAGTCCTTTACTGGGGCAAACTGGGGAAACAGTAATTGCATCGGCGCGCTAATCTACTAAAATTCCCTCCGTCAATATAAAATCGTGCGCACATGTATGCGTGTATAGCAGATTTTATAATGCAGGTATGTTATCGCTGCATCTGTGTGCATGCACACCATAAAACAAATGTGGGTCTTTACTACCAACCAATCATTACAATGTTTTACTTCTTGTTAAACTTTTTATCTTTCCTCTAACTCTAATCCCAGTTAGAATAACCCCTGTTTTATTGTAACTTTTTCTTCCTGCACTTGTTATACTTTTGTAATATATACTCTTATGTTTTAGTTATGTACGTTATAATGTATTGCCCACCCCTTGTTTTATGTAAACCGACATGATACGAATTTCCGTGAATGCCGGTATAGAAAAACACAAATAAATAAAATAAATAAATACTCCTTTATGCCATGGCAATAATCACAGCAAAACCAGGATCTGTAGTTTTGCTTTGATTATTGGTTGAAATGATGCAGGTAAAAATATTTGCACCAGCGGAGTTAATTTAATTATTGATCCTACCATAGCCATGCTAAAAGGAAAAGGAAGAAGGCTGTGTCCTGCATGAGAACATTATAAACATCTGTTTTCAAGAATTACACAAGGGTTTTGCAAGAGATTTAATCCTGCTGCTTTGACTCTTTCTTTCTTTAATAGCCACTTCTTAATTGCTTTACAGATTAAAAATCGTCCAAAGCCATGTACAAAATTTTAACACATACGTTAAAATCTTCATCGAAACAATATACAGAACAATCACATCATGGCAGTGGGGTGGCGAGGCAGGGCGATAGCCCCCCTTCAATACTGTATAGATATCTCTGGAAGGGGGAGGGAGGGCAATGTCATTGTAGCTCCTCCATGTGCCGTGTGATTGTAAACCTGAACCCCACTCTGCTTCCAAACGCTCCCACTGAAAAACACTGCTGGGGGAAGCTTTGTTTTTTTCTTCCAGCAAATCGTCCAAGGCTTTGCACACAGTCTAGGGTTAGGTGGCCGCGCTGAAATCAATAAACAGCTAGGAAAGAGAAGACAGACACAGAGACTGCAAACAGAGATACCAAAAGGCAGAAGCTAGGGATTAGTCTGCCTTCTCATTATCTCTTATGACCAAAACAAAACTACTGGAAAATGGTAGTGGGATTAGAGGGATGCCAAACAGCAGCCTCTTTATGCCTCGTGCACATCACGCTTGGTCCTTCTCCAAATTAAAAAAAAAAAGTGTAATTGGAGGGAAGCCGGTGGATCTTTCCGGTTTTATGATCGCTTTAAATAACTGCACAAACAGGTAAGGAAACAGAGCCAGAAAATGCCATCCTACAATATCCTGGCAAATGGAAACTCACTGTATTGCAACAAGTGGTCCAAGAAATCGATATCTCAGTCTCTAAAGTAAAAGGAGGCAAACGCAGGCGGGATGAAACCCAACCCCAAAGGAGCGCGCGGGCTGCCTGCCGCACCCCTGAAAGGCGCGCGCACCCCCGCCCGGCTGTCAGTCAGCGCATGGGCGGGCCCCTCCCCCCGGCCCCGCCTTCGCCTGCCCCGGTAGCAGCTTGGAGCTGCAGCCCAACTTTTTCAGAGTGAGCGAGGCACGGAGTGCGGGGCTCCCAGCCCTGCCCGGGCAGCCCCCAGGATGAACGGCCTGGCGTTTGACGACGAGGCGTGCCTGGACAGCCTGGACCCGTCCCTGGCGCTCCACGAGGCCAGCGACATAGACACAGCCCTGCTGGGGACCATCGACGGTAAAGCCACTTACTCTTCTCAATGCGGCGGCGGCACCGAGGTGCACCAGAGCTGCTCGCCCAGGCGAGTTCGCTTGTGCTCGCCTTATTCTTGAAAGCGGGGAGCGGACCGGGGGGGCAGGTGCGGGGAAATAACGGGGGCAGCGCTGCGGCTTCTGCCCCTGGCTGCGCGCCAGCTGCCGAGTTGTGTTTGGCCGAGGCCACGCCCCGTCGGTGACGTCAGCGGGGGGTTACTCGCGTTCATTCCCTTCGTGCAGAGCGGTTCACCGGGGCCCGGAAGGCTGCAGGCTGGGAACAGGTTCTGTGGCTCGGCTCTGTGCTTCGTTTTAAGACCCTGGCATAAGAATCGCCATCCGGGGTAAGACCAAGGGTCCAGTGTAAGACTTGCATACTGGGTCAGCACTCAGTGTAAGTACCTAATAATAGGGATCCTCTGTATCGGCTCCTATTAACATCGCACATTTCGGTCTCTGCTTACAGGTTTTGTTTTTTTTTAAGTTAGTCCTGTCAATGACTTGGAATAGTGGCCATAGAAGCATTGTTTCTACTTGCCCATAGCAACAAAGACCAGTGTGGCTAACACTTGAATTAATTGCTTGGATGTTGATGCCACATACTAAACAATCAAAGGTCAATGGGAGAAAATTATTTTATTAAAGATAGTCTAATTCCCTTTGCCCCTACATCACCCAGTAACACTGTTATTCCAGTAATTTAATATATATGGACTACAGACTAATTATTTCTAATCTTTAAAATGTGCTCTGCAGGAAAGAAGGCTCTTGTTAATAAGAAACATCCTCAGTCCTGTGTGGTTAAGGCACAAAATACAGGCTGTTTCAAAAAGATGGACCCGATGTGAAATCCCTGTATTCTCAAATTGGGTCCACCCTTTTGAAACCCCCTGTACTTTAATTTGCATACTGATGCTCCCTATTGAAAGGGATCTTAAAAAGACTGCTCTGGTGAGAGAGCTCCTGTTGCAGTTTCTAAGATGCTTTGTGCTGTATCTGTGCAGATGGAGACAGCAATCTCAATAATGTGGAAACTCAAAAAAACCTATTGTTTGTAGCTACCAGAAAGGTGAGAAATCACTCACCAGGGAAAACCATCAGATTGCAAATGGAGGAGCCAAAGATTCTTAAACAAACTCCTCCTCGTAGTTGGAGTTGGCAATAGATTTGTTTCATGAGGAAACACACAAGATTTAAAAAAAACCAAAACATGCATAATTTCATGACCTTATTCATATTCAGAGTTCTTTCCTGAACCTCTGTATGTTTTGGTGCTGGCATCATAAGGCCGTCTGGGTGTGGGCCGACCTGGAGATTCAGAGCCGGTGCTGCGCACTGCCCTGCGGAGGGTCCTGGTTTTCATTTCTGCTCCCCGCGGGGCCAGGGCTGTTGGACACCCATGATTGTAGAGACCAGGTCGGAAGAAGGGTATAAAATAGGTGAAAAAAATCCCTGGGTAGCTGCGCATGAGGTCTCGTAGTACCAGATTCCAGCCCTGGTTTTGATTGCGCTGGAAGCCCAAAAGGCACAGGAGGGAATTATTTATTAATTTAAAAACATTTGTTGTCCGCTTTATAATGAAAACAATCAAGCAGATCGCACCCTAACAAATAACAAGAAAATATCAAGGCTATTTCCTTTTAAAATCAATTTTCAACCAATTACCAGGCCCTTCCCCCACCAAAGAGATAGTCTGGTGTTTCTGTATATACTGACACTAGCTCAGTGACTTTTTAAAAGCTACTTTTATCACATCAAAAGTGTACATAATGCTATGTACATGAGAACAGTTCTTGCATCTTACTCATAGGTATGCCAGAAAACCACACTCATTGCTTAAAGCTTGCTTTTGGCACAGAATGTAAATTTGGATCACATGTAAGCATTTTCTCCCATCGTTTGGTCTGTGAGGAAATGCTCAGTACAGAGGTCCTAGAGAGCTGGACTGCAACTGGCTGAGTTTGGATGTGTCCAGCTGTGTGTGCAGCACACAGTCCTTTGTGTGGTGGTGGTGACTTTTGGCTGTGATTCAGATATTAGCGCAATCTCCTGCCCTGTCTGTCCTTGTCTGAGGCAACTAGAAGGGGCCTCGGCATGGACCAGGAATATGCCAAACACCCAGACTTAGATAGAGCTAAAATCTGGCATTGCCATGGGGAACTCTTTCAGGAGCTTCAGCTTAGTCAGCTCACTCCTGCAGGTGTACAAGTCACTTTCTCTCTAGTTAGGTCCTAGCACTTCTACAGTGCTTTCCGCTTTGTCACCTCTGGATGGGTCTGCTAGCGATTTCCCGTGCATATGCCCAATTTCCTTAAGGTCCTAGTCCATTTTCAGATGATGCCTACAATCAGACTAGAAATACTTATTCTAGGCCAGTGCCAGTGAGCTGCAGGCTGGGTTTGAGTTCTCCTGATGGTGCTGGGGTTTTTTTTTTGTTTTTTGTTTTTTTTGCAAGAATGCTCTGGCAGTTTGCAGAAATCCCAGTTTTCTGTAAGGAGGCATGATGCATTGTGGCACTGAGGAATGCAGGTCTCCAAATTCCTGATCTTTAGCAAATGTTTACTTAAATCTTTCCTTTCTGTGAGCTGGACAAGCCTTTTGGTAGAACGGTAGTGGGAGTTGCTGGAGTCTCACACCTTGTACCTTAGCAGGAATCATACAGTTAATTTCCCTCTTGCAAAAAACTTCTCGAAATTCAGCTCACAAAGGCCCTGATGTAATAATGCAGGCTAAGCTGTGCACACATGTTCTGGTAGGGCTGGAGAGGAGGGAGGGGAAAGTGTTTATTATTTATTGGCCTGAGTGGAGGAGCAGCCCAGCGATTACAGCAGTAAGCTATGAATCAGAAAAGCCAAGGTTCAAATCCTGCTGTCTGTCCTAGTGACCTTGGGCAAGCCACATCATCCCCGTTGTCTCGGGGGCCTATTTATTAAAGGATTTCTTACATTTTGTGCATATGGGGAAAAATACGAAGTAAATAAACTTTGTTTCAAAACATTCAATAGCAATTGACAAGGCTAAAAACATAAAACAATTACAATTGTAACAATCTAATAACGTTAATACGAATATATGGGTGTAAGCCATACTTAATATTGGATCGACTCAAAAAAAGATATAGAAATGTTGCTGTGTGTGAATTTTCCCACATGGCACAGGTCCAGCAACTAAAAAGGCTAGCAAGCCGGTGAAGTGCAGAGCACAGGTTCGGAGGGGTGGCAGAATCTGAAATCTCAACCTTTTTGTAGAAATAAGTTTTTTCATATTTTAATTTAAAAAAAAAAGTCACGATAAAACAATCCCCAAAATGCACTGCTGATCATCGGGGGGGGGGGGGGGGTCCTGGCAGGGACAGCCCTCCCCCTGCGTCCCTATTGCCCTGGAGTAACCTGGCGCCCCGGCGCCGGAGGGGTTAAAGCAAGACGCCCGGTAGTAACCTCACCTTGTGCCACGAGACGGGGAAGGCCCTTCCGAGGTTTTCAGGGCCCGGATAGGGAGGCAGGCAAGGCCGGCGCTGATTGGCTGCGAGGAATCACCTCATGCAAAGAAGGCTCTGATTCTCAATTCACGGAGTGCCCTGGGCGTGGGCATGGGGGAGGGGGAGAGCGCGGGCTCTCTGGCACACGCCCCGCCCCTTCCCTCCTCCCCCCAGGGCTGGGAGTCCCGTCCCGCTGCAAGTTCAGCGCCCCGGGCAGTGCGGCGCCGCTGCCGCCGCCGCCATGGACTGCACGTTTGAAGGTGGATTACCAGAGGCGATGCTTTACCCTGGGCATGGACCCGGTGATCGCTGGCTGGCTGGGTTCTTCTGCAGCCTCAGCCCCGCGCTTTGCCCTTTTTCCCAGGAGCCAAGTGCTGGGGTGGGATCCCATTATGCTTTAACTGCATTGGGGAAGTCTTTCCCGGTGCATGGAGCAAAACGCCCTTTTATTTTAACGGGCAACCACCTTTCCTGTAAACGCTGCCTGGCCAATTAATATTCGATGTCTGAACCCATCAAGATGCACCATGCAGTATTCCTTCCTTAGGTTTCCTGAGCTGCCCTGCCCTAGATTTTTATTGAGTGAAGTGTCACGAGCCTTTGGTGTGTAGTGATCTTGCCGCCTGTCACTCGGTTCTGGGGGGCACCTCTTAACCTAAGGGACCTCATTATTCTAGAGGGGCTTGGAGGGGTTGTTCAGTTTTCAGCATCTCCACGCTTGAATATGCATGAGATAAATATGCATACACTAGACGCCCAGGGCAAAGCCCACAATATTTCTTACGTCCTGAAAATCCTGCGGGGCTGCCGCTGGCTTGGGCCGCCCTGGTGCAAGTGCCTCTGCCAGCTGGTGACATGACCAGTCTGAAGGCAGCGCAGGAGTCCATGAAAGCTGCCGTGCCACTATTGGTAGGTCATAGCTGAATTAGCCAATCACATGCGCCCTTCCCTTCATGTTCTAACAGGTGTGTGACACACCTGTGCTGGTACCGGGGATCCTCATCCCAGGGGCTCCATGGGTTTTTGAGGGGAAATAAAACAGGGATACTTATTTTAAAAGTGTGATAATTTAATTTTAACACAGAATTGCTCTTTTTTTTTTTTTTTTTTTTTCCAGAGATGCTACAGCTGATCAACAACCAGGACAATGACTTTCCTGGCCTGTTTGAAGCCCCCTTTGGAGGTGTCTGCACCCCTATACAAGATGCCAGTCCTACATCGATGCTCTCGGCTCCCAGTGGAATCGGCTCGTCCCTGGGCAGCTTCCTGGGGGGCACCAAGCCAGGGCCTGCGGCCCCTATGAACTTGTACCAGCCCGTGCTCCAGAGCTATCAGCCGCCGGCACCGCAGCCGGCAACGCCGGTGCAGTTGGCGCCAGCGCCGCTGGGCACGCGGTCCTCGGCGCAGTCTCCGCAGCCTGTCAAGGAAGAATCAGTGTTGGTGAATACCGTCCAGCAGCAGAAGCCCCAGTCGTCACCGGGCCCTGTTGCCCAGCCTAAGCCTGGCGTGGTGAAGACCCCAAGCTTCCTGCCAGCAGCTCAGCCCCAGTTCAGCTCACAGCCACTGCTGAGCTACCAGAACGGGTTCACAGGTAAGAACCAGGGAGATGTTCTCATGTGCTGGCGAGGAGGGGGAAGGTGAGGTACCTTAGAAGGTGAGCTCCAGTAATGACTCACTTTTTTTTTTTTTTTTTTTAATAAAAATCAGAGATGTGTGTATTGCTGCCCCTTTACTTGTGGTTGTGCCCAGTTTGCCAGTGGAAATCCTGCGTTTTGTATACATTTACCTGTTGCCGAGTGAGAGTAGATTCCACTGCTCAGTGCTGCCATTGCTTTATGTCTAGCGATATCAGGAACCGACGCACAGCTTTGTATGTTATTGTCGCTGTGCAGGACCCGAGTTTAAAAAAAACAAACCATGTCTAAAGCAGTAAATGTTGCTGAACAGGAGACTCCGGCCATCTAAAGGTTTCCGTTTTGGATGCGGCGTTTAGCTCCTAAAGTTTCCTTTCAGCTGCTTGATGCAATGGAGAACTCCCAGGCTGGCATGAAAGGGGCCTGGAGGACTCTAATGTCTTCCTTGCTAAAGATTTTGGATAGTGCACCATTGCTGGACATTTTGCAGATTAGCCGCCCCTTCCAGTCAGATTAGCCTTTGCAGCCAGCAGCTTTAAGGTTTATTTGTGCTTATATACCGTTGTCTCGGCGTAGCCTTCACAGCGGTTAACATAGCAATAAAATACAATAAAAGAAAATTACAAACAATAATAATAATAATAGAAGGTAAAATTTAACAAGTAGGAATAAAAGATATCTTAATATCTTTATAATAACTGAATCTCATCCTCGCGCTGAGAGGCAGGACGTGCCTGAGCTGTGGAAGCTGGGAGCAGGGCACGTTCTTTCTCTTCTAATTTCATGTACATTTTTTAATTCTGTCCCTGCGATGAGCAGTGCAGCAGGGAGTGCTAGGCCAGCAGCCGCAGAATCTGCCCTCCGCCCCACAGCAGATCCAGCCGGTCACTGTCCAGACGCAAGTACAGAACATCTCTGCCCAGCAACTACTGGCTGCTGCAACGCCAAGCACAGCCCAGTCTGTGCCTCCCCAGATCCAGCAAGTACCGGTAAGTGTGAGCTCGTTCGTAATGCACATCTCTATAATCCCCACCCCATCAGGCAGCACCCGGTCTGAGTGACCTCTGTAACCCCCCACTCAATCACAGAGCGTCCAGTCTCTCATAGTGTGTATATATATATATATATATATCTCACCCCATAATGCTCACTCCATTACAGAGGACCCAGTCTCATGCTATCTCCATGGTCTGCATGGCATGGAAAGTGATTTAAACAAATAACCCACCTGCCTGTGAAGTTAGTGGGCTGCCTTCCCTGCTGGTATTTTCCTCTGGCTATAATTCGGATTCTCCCCTGCCTCTTCTGTTACAGGTCCTCCTGCAGCCCCACTTCATCAAAGCCGAGTCCCTGCTTCTAGCCACTGTGAAGACGGATATCGGCACCGTTGTATCGGCAGTGAAGACACCGGGCATCACGTCGTTGGCAACGACGACTGCCATCCAGTCGGCACCCCTGCAAGTGCCGGTAGGTGACGGTGCGCACAGAGTGACCACTGCTGAGTTGGAGGAGGGTGGCTGCGGACGCTCGGCTTCCCGTACGCTAATCCCACTCTGACCCTGCACCGTTTTTCCTGTGTCCCTTGGGCAGTAGCCATTCCTTCCCCGTTCCTGAGAGCCTCCTCCTTGATGGAAGAGGATGCTGAGGGTCATGAAAGGGTCTGGCTTTCAGCAGGTGCATTTACATATGTAGGGGGCAACTTTCAAAACAGCTTTTTAACCATGGTCTCTTTGAAAATTGCTCTCCCTGTATGTGGGAACAGAGTTGGGCGCGGTCCCATAAGAAGCACTTTTACCCACGCTGTAGCGCAGGAGGAGGTTGGGTTAGAATGCAAAGAGTTTTCGAGGTTTCCTCTGGTAGATTTTTTTGAGATTCTGCGGTGGAAGTCAGCAAATTTTGTGGCAAATTTTTTAAAATTCTGCTGCAGTTTTGTGCCTTATTTGCATAATTTTGCATGAAGCTTCCCAACTGTCACTATGCCAAGATCGTTTTTCATTGAAAGCCATTCACATTATAGTTTAAATATTGTTTAAAAACAGATAAAAACAAACGTTACCATTTACAAAACCTCAACCCTTAAGTAAAGACATACAAGTTAAAACCTTTTAACTGTGAAATGTCACTTTTTGTTTTGAATTGAAATCCAGTGCAACCTCCTTTTGCAATTTTGGAATAGGATATTGACAGAATTTCCTGTAATTTTTGGAAGGAGTTTTCCGAAAATGCATGCAATATTCTGTTCTTCAGGCAAACGTTTTACATGGACAATTTTTGTGTGTAGAGAAAAAAAAAAACCCACCTTCTTTAAAAGTTAAAGGAAAATAACTCCTTGGCCTTCCCGAGCTGCTGAGACATCTTGAATTAACGAGGTCTGATGGCTGGGGTGGGCGGGTATTTAAATGAGGAAAATTATTGCAGAGAAATAAACATTTGAAATACACAGTGAATGAAATGTAAGAAAATGTTACGTTTAAATACATTTGAAATGGAATAAATATAATGAATACTACACAACTAAAGAGAAATCACACAAGGCAGTAAACCAGACACTTTCCAGTTGTTGTTAATGAAAATAATACTGGCAACGATTTAACGTAGCCCAGTGCAGAACCTGGTCCTGGTGCCGCAGGATGCCCTTCCTAATGTTTTTTGTTTTTTTTTTTTTTGCAATTTCTTGATTTTTTTCAGGCACTTATGAGCGGTGGCACCATCCTAACCACCGTTCCCATGGTGGTCGATACTGATAAACTGCCCATCAACAGACTCACGGCCAGTGGCAAGCCGGTGCTGATCCAGGGCAAAGGCGAGAAGCGCACGGCGCACAACGCCATTGAAAAACGCTACCGGTCCTCCATCAATGACAAGATCATAGAACTGAAAGACCTGGTGGTCGGCACAGAGGCAAAAGTATGTGGCAGAAGTAGTGGGGGGGATGGGGGGTGGATAGGCCCACAAGCGCTCGGTGCTGTTCCAGCAGGCACAGATTCTTTGCAGCTTTTGAGAGCTTTTGTTGTACTGACATGAGAATTATCTACGGGTCACGTCCGGCTCTTCTTCGGATTGTTTTCGTATTCGTCCCATAAAAGCTGCCGCAGCCTGCAAAGGGTCCAGTGCTTTTCCAGGCTCAGGATGGTTACTGCAGTCTGCACACTTCATGCACAGATACATAACCGAGGCTTTGGGATATGGGGTGGGCTTTCTAAGAAGGCACACGTGTCCAGAAGTTGATGTTCAGCAGCTCTGCTTCCTTGACAGTTGAATAAGTCTGCGGTCCTGAGGAAGGCCATTGACTACATCCGCTTCCTGAAACAGACTAATCAGAAACTGAAGCAGGAGAACATGGTGCTGAAAATGGCAACTCAGAAAGACAGTGAGTACACCCGAGGGGGGGAAAAAAGGATTTCAGTCACCGCAAAACCAATCCATACCACATCCTCACCCCCTGCATATCACAGCCACTCCCAGCGCAATGAACCCCTCTCCTCCGCATGGCGGTGCCCAGCGCTTGCCACTGGGCTGGCCTCCCTAGTATTATTGATCATAAGATTTACTGAACTTTTCAGAAATACTAAATAAAATATTCAAGCATACGTCAGAGAGAGCTTTGTGTTTTAATCCATAATTCATAAAGGGGCAGTGCGGTAGA
This sequence comes from Rhinatrema bivittatum, assembly GCF_901001135.1. NCBI lineage: Eukaryota > Metazoa > Chordata > Amphibia > Gymnophiona > Rhinatrematidae > Rhinatrema > Rhinatrema bivittatum. The sequence goes on from NC_042628.1 coordinate 6,868,232, forward strand.
GTGCTGAGCCATGCCCGGTGGGGTGCTTTAGCATGACGCGCTACTGCCCTGGGGGTGATACTTCCGGGGGATGGGAAGGGGCCGTTCTGAGTGCCTCTTGTGATGCCTTCTCTCCCGCACTCTCACTCGCAGAGTCTCTGAAAGATTTGATTTCCTCCAGCGGAGGGAGTATGGATGTGGCTGTGGACAGTCTGAAGCCCGAGATGATGGATGTGCTGACCCCTCCACCTTCGGACGCAGGCTCTCCGTCCCACAGCAGCCCCCTCTCCCAGTGTAGCAGCAGCGACTCGGAGCCCGACAGCCCCTTCTCCGATGTTACTAAGGTCAGTGCTGTTGAGGGCTTCGGCACTGACACTTTTTAATGAACAGGAGAGAATTTGACAATCCCAATTGTATGTGTTTTAATGGACTTTTTTTTTTTTTTTTTTCATAAAAAGGTTTTTGCCTTAGACATGAAATAATGCAACCTACCCTCCTGATGGAGTCTTTTTATACCATCTCCCCATTCACCAGTTCCATCCCTCGTTCCCTAGCCTCTCTGCTTCTCCCTTCCCACGCTCGGGAAAACTCTCCCCTACTGATCCCTGCTCTCCATTCTCCAGCCTTCCCACTGCTCAGCCTCCTCCCATTGCCAGTAAGTATTAACCACACTTCTGTCACTTCCGATGCAGGTGCAAGTGAAGCAGGAGATGCCATCTCCCGCCAACCTGGGCATGCTGGACCGCTCTCGCATGGCGCTGTGCGCGTTCGTGTTCTTGTGCCTCTCCTTCAACCCCCTGGCGTTCCTGATGGGCAGCGTTGGCAACTGGGGAGCCACAGAGGGTGCTGGACATCACGGCTCCAGCAGAAGCGTGCTGGGTTTGAATTCGGCAGGTAACGTTGGCACAGAGCAGTAAAATATCGAGTTAAACCCCGAATGGATAGTTCTGCCTGGGGGGAGGGGGTTTCACCCCTCCTCTCTTCCTAGCGATGCCGCAGAGCCTGGAATATAATCCCTGTACGGGATGCAGTACCCCAGAAATATCCTGCAGTTTGTCTGCGCAGAGGGGGGTGCGATGTAGTGCCGGGATCACTGCTGGATGGAGGATGGCAGCTTCCCTGTGCCCGGGAGAGCCTTGGATCAGAGTCGGCACTCCCGCTGCCTTTCTGGCACCTCTTCCCCTGCTGGCGCGTGTGATCTGGAGGCCTGGCGGGCACTTTGCGCTCAGTAAGGATCACGTGTCCTGCGGCGGTCCAGCCTTCACTGGTGTTTTCTCCTTCCCTTGCAGCGGAGGCTCCGGGCTGGCTGGAGTGGCTGCTCCCCACGCTGCTGCTCTGGCTGGTGAACGGTCTGCTGCTCCTGGCCGTCTCCATCCGCCTCTTTATCTATGGAGAGCCAGTGACCCGGCTGCACTCGGATTCCTCGGTTCTGTTCTGGCGGCACCGTAAGCAAGCTGACCTGGACTTGGCAAGGGTAAGGAGAAGGGAGATTGCCATCGTTGGCTTGCTGAAGTCTTGGGTTTTTTTTTTTATATCTAGAATTGTAGTGAAGTTTCAAGTGGCCAGAAGCATCTCGGAGGTCATGCCGAGAGGGCACGTATGCTAGGGAACGTCCCCTGCCACTCTGTACGGCCTGAGATGAGCTGCTTGCCCCTCTGACTCTCTCACCGCTGGAGGCTGTTCTTCATGTCTGAACCTTGCTGCTGAATGCCTCTCTCTCTCAGTATTACTCCTTTTTTAAATGGCATTTTTTTTCCACATTGTAATCAATTTGTGGATGAGTGTGCGCTGCTCCTCCAGGCTCGGGGAGAGAAAGCTCTTCCTTCCTGGGGCTGAGCCTTCTAGTCCAGGAAACACAGAGCTTGCTAGGGAAGAGACAGGAAGGGTCCTGGCAGCGAGGAGAGGTCTCTTAGAGACCGTACATGTCGCTGCCTAGCCTGGACCCTCCTGTAACCTGACCAGAAAGGACAAATTAGCCAGGGTTTGTGAACAGGGGGGGAAGGAACTGGGTCCGACTGTGTGCCCTGCCTGTGACGTGAAGTTAGGAATCAGAGCTGACCTGCCCCCTGAGCTGGTTACCCCCAGGAGGTGGAGGATCAGGTCGTAAAGCAGGACAGGACAGTGACTGGGATCCCAAAAGTCCTAGCAGAACCAGACAAGGCGCAGAGGAGGGCAACAAGAATGATAAAGGGGATGAACGGCTTTGCAAGTTAGGGCTCTTTAGCTTGGAAAAAGAGAGAGAGAGCTCGGGGGGGGCATGATAGAAATGTGTAAAATCATGAGGGTCCAATCAGGTAAGTGAAGGGCCATTATTTACCCTTTTTAAATAATAGTAAAACAAGGGGACGCTGAAATTAACCACCCGCAGATTTAAAACCGATCTTGGTACTTTGTCACTCTGCCCACGATCAAGCTGTGGATTTTGTTGCCAGAGGACGTGGTTGGAAGATGTGGTCAAGGCCCTAGCATAGAGGGGTTTAAAGAGAATTAGGACAAGTTCCTGGAGGAAAGGTCCAGGCACATTATCAGCCAGCTCGACTTAAGGAAATCCTACTGATATCCCAAGCAGGGGTCTACTTTTTGGCATCTGCTGCTCACTGTTGCAGACAGGATGGTGGGCTCGATGCCCCAGCACGGCACTTCTCGTGCTCTTCTGATCCAGGCCTTCCAGAAAATGAATCTGAACCAGCAGAGCTTCCACCTGCTGAGCTCTTTCTGTGGACCTTTCTTCTTTCTGACCTTCTGAATTTGCCTTTCTTGAAGGGGGATTTTGCCCAAGCAACCCAGAACCTGTGGGTTGCCCTGAAGGCCTTGGGACGCCCCCTCCCTATCTCCAACTTGGACCTGAGCTGCAGTCTGATGTGGAACTTTATCCGGCTCGTGCTGCAGCGGTTGTGGGTGGGCCGGTGGCTGGCGGCACGGGCAGGAGGCTTCCGCAGGGATCAGGAGCTGAAGGGCGATGTACGGAAGAGCAGCCGGGACGCTGCTCTGGTCTATCACAGGCTGCACCAGCTGCACATGACAGGTGAGGAGTGCGCATGCCCTGGCGCCCAAACACAAACCTTTCCTCCACGGGTGGAAATATGACAAAAAAAAAAAAAAATAGCTCTGGGACCAGCAAGCAGATCTTTTCCCAATGGGGAGCCCCCGACAAGTCGCAGGTGTATTAAACATGCACCCCTTTTCTCGCTCCCTGCAGGGAAGCACGTTGGAAGCCACCTTTCCGCAATCAACATGGCTGCGAGTGCGGTAAACCTGGCGGAGTGTGCCGGGGATACCATCTCCATGGCGACGCTGGCCGAGATCTACGTCGGAGCCGCACTGCGCATCAAGGCCAGCTTCCACCGCCGATTCCACTTCCTTGCGGTGAGTCCCTCGCGCCGATGGGGCGGGCGCCCAGCCTCGCCACGGGCAGATCTCGGGCCGTGCACGGAAGCTGTGGTGAGCCTCTGCAGCGACCCCACCCCGGCTGCCCTGGGGAACAGAGGGACGCGGTCTCTCTCCTGAATCCTGCTCGTCACGCAGGTTGTGCCCTGGTATGGACTCCTGGGGGTGGGGGATGGGTGGTGCTGCCGCTATTGCTGTTTGTCAGTCCTCTGGGGGTTGTGCGATGCTGCTGCTGTCCTTGTAGTAAATCTCAGTTCTTCCTCCTCCTCCTCCAGCGGTTCTTTCTGTGCAGTGCCAGGCAGGTTTGCCTCTCCCAACGTGGCACCATCCCGCCTGCCATGCAGTGGCTCTGTCACCCCCTGGGACATCGCTTCTTTGTGGCTGGAGATTGGTCCATTAAGAGCACCCCGAAGGAGAGCATCTACAGCTCCTCTGGCAGTGCAGGTCAGAAGACGAATTCAGCTCTGGGGATGGAGGGGGATTAGAACTCCATGACGCGCATGTACTGGAGCTGACCGTACCCCTTTCTTTTCCTATGGGAGCAGTTGACCCTCTCGCTCAAGTCACCCAGGCGTTCCGGGAGCATCTTCTGGAGAAAGCCTTGTACTGTGTCGCCAAACCAGAGCAGGTCAAAGCCCTCCATGAGACAGACGGGTAAGTGGGAAGCAGAGTCTGCAGCCATAATATTTATTAATTTACTTGGCTGCCTTCTAGCTTTTGTAAATCAAGGCAATGTACAAAATGAATCTAATACACAGAGATGTAAGATTCTGTACGATCAAAAACAACTTATAATATAAACTAAAAACACGCAAGAACATAACAAAATAAATCAGTATGCACTGCCGCGATATGCGATTATATGTCTCTGCTGCCATGAATTACGTTGCTGCCTCTTCTCCTGCTGAAATATAAATGCCCGAGTCACCCAAAGGCTCCCGACGGCCTCCTCTCTCTCGCTCTCCTCCACTTCTTTCTCACTATTTCCCCATCTTCTCCCAAAAGGGGACACGAGGTGGAAGTGTGGCCGTTTCCCTGGTAGCAGCAGGGACGTCCCCAGTGCAGAGCAGGTACCAGCAGCCAGGGCCCGGCCGCTCGCCTGAGAATATGTTACATCTTAGATTCTCTTCCTCCTGCCCTAGAAGGGAATTCTCGGACGCCCTGGAGTACCTACAGTTGCTGAACGGCTGCTCGGACGCCGCGGCCGCACCCAACCACGCCTCCTGCATCGGCTCCGGCATGGCGGCCTTCACAGGTGAGAGCGCTGCTCCGTCGCACCGGGGACGTCACACACCTTTCACGGGCCAGGATAAAGTGAAGTGGTAAACTTTTTTTTACTGTACAGCTCCCTTCTAAACTGGGACCTCTTTCTCAAAGCTGCCTCCTCCGAGCCCCAGTCTTCGGACGCCCATGTGGTTTGTATTAACATGAACTGGTGGGGAATGCCTGCATGGGGTTGTGATGACAAGCGGCACAGCAGCACCACCGATTCATAACGGCGGGAGAGGCTTGGTAGAGGGCCTTTCGGAAACTTTACATAATCTTCCTGGTTTGTTCTGTCTGTTGCCGAATCGCACGTTCATTTCTGGGTTCTGAGGCCATCTTTACAACCGGAGAGTGTGAATTCTACGTCTTTTTTTCCTCCCTTCCCTCACAAGGCCACGTTCATGCCTGGCAATGCCTGCTCACTGATAGTGGCAGGGCTGCTGTTTTATGAGCAGGCGGATATCTGATTTCATTGGTGTCCTCTGACCCAAACCGCCAGGGGGAGGGGAGCGGGAAGGGTTCTTCCAGTGAGATTTTGCCTATCCGCATTCATGGCCGTTCTCTCCTGTCAGTGATGGATTACAGTGGGGGTCTGGGCTGAAGGGGCAGTTGCCCAGGACCGAAACCTAAAGGGAAGGGGGTGGAAACTACACAGACTCCTGTAAAGGGTTATTGGGAGGTGTTGGCTGAGGCCCATGACATCCTTAATCCATACCTGAGAGAGAGGGCCAGAGGTCAGAGGGTTAAAGGCCGTCTCGCTCCCCATGACCATTTCTAAAAAGCACCTCATAATCTACTTTGAAAGAGCGGTAAAGCCCCCACCACCACAAGCCGCCCCCCCTCCCCCATGTTCCCAAATAAATGGGACAGACTGGGGCCTGTGTTCTGATCCGGATGTTAGGGATCTGGGGCTTTCCATGGGAAGGGATGGGGGGGGGGGGGGGGGAATTGTCCAGAAATTGAATGGGTTCATCCCTCCTGAGTTCCTCCCAGCAGGGAAGGGTAGGAGAAGCTGTTGAGTTTTTTTGCTCGCACGCCTGAAAAGAATGAGCCGGGGCCGCCGGCGCCATCACGCGCTCTCTCGTTCTCCTTTCCAGGGACCGACCCCGTGGCTAAGTGGTGGGCCTCCCTCATCATTGTGGCTATCAACTGGCTGCAAGGGGACGAGGAGGCTGCGGAGAGGCTGTACCCACTGGTGGAATCCCTGCCGAAGGTCCTGCAGGCATCCGAGTGAGTGTCCAGCGCACGGGGGGTGCCGCGCTCGTTCCCCCCCCCCCCCCCCCACGGCCCTTTCCTGAAATGTTGTTGTAAGGCCACACAAGGCATCTGTTCTCCAAATATCACCGAGTAAACAGATTGCACAAGTAAACAGAAGAACAACTCGGAAAACAACTTAGATCTCCGGGGGGCACTGAAAGCCCCGTCAGACAAAAGCTATTTTATGTGAGTGCGTGGGGGGGTGACCCCCAGTGCTGGGAGACGAGGAGGCTGCAGCAGTGACCTCCTCCTTCACCCACTGCTGGGCTGCTACAAGAGCAGCTGGAGGGGTTCAGTCTGGGAAGAGATTAACCCAAGACCCCTTGCTGGGGGAAGAAAGAGCACCACTCCCCCCTTTCTGTCTCCCAGCAAGAGCTGCAGAACCCCCGGGACACCAGGCATGGACTTTCATAAATGTGAAAATACAGAATTACCTTTTTTTTTTTTTTTACTTTGAAACCTTGAAATTCAGCAGCGAGCCCCTGGCATTACTGGGGCTTCCTTTGCACTGACTTTGCGTTTTCTCTGTCACGGGCTGCAGGAATCTACTGCCAAGGGCCGCACTGGGTGTGTTTAAGGCTGTGCGGGCCATGCTGGGAAAGCAAGACAGCAGCCAGGTCAGTCTGGCTCAGTGTGAGAAGGCCAGCGGCTATCTGAGAGAAGGTCTCAACAAGACCTTCCCTTCCAACAGCAGCACCGATAAGGTAAGGTCTCCTGGCAGCTGGGTGCCTCCAGGAATAATGGGGAAGGGGTGCAGGGTATGGGAGGGTGCTGTAGGGCAGGACTGGGGTGCATTGGCAGTAGGGTGTGTGGGGAGTTTCAGTACTGGAATGGCAGGGGCTGCTGCAGGGCAAGATTGTGATTTTGTTAACACAACAGTGTGCGTCTTATTAGCTTTCTCAGATTTAAACCTGTGTCGCCAAGACGAATAGAACTGTGAGTGGGGACATGTTTTATCCTAGTGAGGCTGGTAGCTTCCTGTACAAGCTTCTAAGCCTCGTGCTCCCCGATGGTGCTGTTCCCGCTGGGATTCCCAAACGCCGGCAGGATCCTCCCTGGTGCCGTGCTTCCCTGCAGCTGCAGCTGTAGTGCATTGTGGTTGCATTGCATGGATCACATGAGGGGTGCAGTGCACCTGCAGTGCAATACAGAGGCAGACTCGCTCTCGCCAACGTCTCTCTCTCCTGGGTCGGAAAGCAACTTTATCCTGTTAAATGGTAAATCGTTTTCTCTAACTATTGTATTATTATAGTGTATGCTGTGCATTGAAGATGCTAAAAGGCATTTGCATTTTAATTCAGATCATCTTGATATGGAGGTAACCAAACATGTAAACAACAGTTTCTGTACCTACTCGGATCATTCCAGACCAGTGGGTTGTGTATCCCTGTCAGATGTGCATAGTAAAGGCAAGTCTATAATGTGGAGTTTATGTTCCAGAGGTAGTAATGATTCTGATACTCCACTTCTTAAAACCTTTAGAAATTTCTTCCTTTGGTGGATGTTGCCAGTGTTGGCACCATGTGGCTTGTGACCATGGCTGGGATTTACTCATAGGCTGTTGTGCTCCTTTCCAGGCTGTACAGCTCCTTATCTGCGATCTCCTCTTGGTGACCAGGACTAACATCTGGCAGCAGCAGATGGGCTGTGTGGGTCAGCAGCTGGGCAGTGGGTGCCAGGCCTCGCCGCTGGAGCTTCGGGGCTTCCAGACAGACCTCAGCAGCTTGCGCAGACTGGCACAATCCTTCCGGCCTGCCATGCGCCGGGTGAGAGGCTCCTGAAGTGACTGAATACGTACAGCCCACTACCACGTGCCACCGACAAAGCACGGTCGTCATGTGTGCCACGGGCGGAGGTGGCGTCTGGGGTCTTCAATCCTTGCTTACCTCTGCTGGTTCAGATGTTACAGCTGGGGGGGGGGGTCCCTGGCGGGAGCAGGCACGGCTCTGCACTGCAGACCAGCCTGGGGAGCACTTCCTGCATGGGACGTTGCGAGGCCACTGTGTTCCAGTGGTGATCACATGCATGGTTTCTCTCTCTCTCTGTCACACTCACTCATTATATTGGGATTATCTTCCAGGTTTTCCTGCATGAAGCCACCGCCCGACTGATGGCGGGTGCTAGCCCGACCCGAACGCATCAGCTGCTGGATCGCAGTCTGAGACGCAGGGTGCCACAGAGCAGCAAAGCAGGTGAGAAGGATGTGGAGTGGGCACTCGAACTCCAACCTGCTGCTTTTCAGCCTGGAGCCTCAGCTTTGCTGGTGGTCGCCCTTGTAGGAGGACATCTGATGGGTTGTCTCCATGCTCTGTGGCTTCTGCACCTTCCAGCAGTGCTTCTATTTGGCTCTAGGTGAGCCTGCACCTCGCCACCCTAGAATCCATTCATTAAAAATGAGCACTGCTATTACCTTCCAAACTCATCTAATTTCAGTATCAACAGTTTCCTGAACATACCACAGATCAGTCCAGACGAGTGGGTTTTGCCTCCCCACCAGCAGATGGAGGCAGAGAACCAAAACTTTGAGGTACGGCGCCCGAACTGCGCAGAGAAGTGCGCTGGAGTCCACACGCTTGAATTCTCGCGTCCTCTGTCCTGGTTGCGCTTCGGGAGAGGGAGGGTTTCTCAGCGGGGGTGCACTGGGGGAAGCGGATTTCCCGCCCTTTGGGGGGGACGTTGGTGTTAGAGGCCGAGGGGTTCGGGGCCCGCGAGGCGGTTGGATCCATGGAGGGCCACAGGCAGGAGTCCTTTTTAACTGGGGAACCCAGAGATTCCCCTTCCCCGTTTTTCTCCTGTGGTTTAGGGGGGACTCTGATAGGGGCAGGGAGCTGCATCTTTTGGATGTGAGGAGAGCTCGGTTGCGTTATCTGGAGCTGTCCAGTAGTTCTGGTGCTCTGATCACCTTTCTGTCCTGTATCAGGGCAGGAAGAAGGGAGAGAGGAGGCCTCCGAGGCCACCATTTCCTGTTGGGTGAAAGCGGCTATTTGCACGGCCTATGTCTGTAAGGGCCGTCAGGTTCCAGCGGGGCTGAAGGTGCCCTCCACAAGATCGCTAGCCTCTTCCTGGGCAGAATGCCAGTCGCTGTCGCCTCAGGAGATTTGTAGGGCTGCGGTGTGGTCCTCGTTGCTTACTTTTACTAGACGTTACCACATGGCCGTGAGGGCGCAGGAAGAAGCGTTCTTTCTTTGGCGAGAGTGTTCTGCGTGCTGGTCTTTCGGGTTCCCATCCAGTCTAGGGGCGCTTTGATACATCCCACTTGTATGGACTGATCTGGGAATGTTCAGGAAAAGAAAATTGGTTCCTACCTGCAAATGTTCATTCCTGTAATGCCAGAGACCCCTCCTATCACTGCCGAAAGACTGTGTTTTTTTTTGCCAGTGGTGGTGCAGGTTGGTTTGCCCTTCAGGATATTTGGATAGTGGTGGACCATGGTTTGGGGTTTTCAGATTTAGTTTTTGGGGGTTCCTAACTCCCTAGTTTTCCGTGTTAGCCCAAGAAAAGGGTTCAGTGGTTACGTCTTGGC